>NC_090371.1:108277220-108592637 GCF_036365525.1 Heterodontus francisci | reverse complement strand
CTAGTTTAAACCCCCCCCCCCCCCCCCCCAAGCAGTACTAGCAAACCTCCCCGCAAGCATATTGGTCCCCTTCTAGTTCAGATGCAACCTGCCCCTCTTGTACAGGTCACCTCTGCACCAGAAGACATCCCAATGATCCAAGTAGCTGAAGCCCTCCCGCCTACACCAGCTCTTCAGCCACATATTCATTTGCTTTATCCTCCTATTCCTACCCTCACTAGCACATGGCACAGGGAGTCATCCTGAGATTACAAGCCTAGAGATCCTGCTTTTTAACCTTCTGTCTAACTCCCTAAATTCACTTTGCAGGACCTCATCTTTCTTCCTCCCTATGTCGTTAGTACCAATATGGACCATGACCTCTGGCTGCTCACCCTCCCCTTTCAGAATGTCCTACAGCCGCTCTGAGACATCCTTGACCCTCGCACCAGGGAGGCAACATACCATCCTGCAGTCTCGTTTGTGGCCACAGAAACACCTATCTGCACCCCTTACGATAGAATCCCCTGTCACTATCGCTCTTCCACCCCTTTTCCTCCCCTGCTTTGCAGCAGAGCCCTCTGTGGTGCCACGGACCTGGCTGTTGCTGCTTCCCCCTGGGAGGTCATCCCCCCCAACAGTATCCAAAGCGGTATATCTGTTTGAGAGGGGGATGGCCACAGGAGACTCCTGCACTACCTGCCTGTGCCTACTACTCCGTCTGCTGGTCACCCATCCCTTTTCTGCCTGTACAGCCATTACCTGTGGTGTGACCACCTCATTAAATGTGCTATCCATGATGTCCTCAGCATTGCGGATGCTCCACAGTGAATCCACCCGCACCTCCAGCTCCGTAATGCGGGTAGCCAGTAGTTGCAGATGGATACACTTCCTGCACACATGGTCATCATGGACACTGGAAGCGTCCCTGATTTCCCACATAGCACAAGAGGAGCATATCATGGGGCTGAGCTCTCCTGCCATGACCTACCTTTAAATTAATTTAGTTACTCCCTTTAAAAATACTAATTACACTATGGGCCTTGTTCTACCCACTACAATCTAAAGTCCTTAAAAAGCTACACGGAATTTTAAAAAACACTTTAGTAGTACTCACCTTATCACCAGAGTTTTTTTTTCAACAAAATAAAAACTTTCCCCTTGTTTTTTTTCTTACCTGTGATATTTACCCAGCTATTTAGAGCTATTCCCTAACAGCAGTGACTCTCCAACCAATCACCTAGCAGCTCTCCTGTGATGTCACTGTTTTTTTTCAAAGCTCAGGCACGCTGCCGCTGCACTTTTTAAACACCGCTGGTCTCACTCAGTCTCGTTCTTTCCCGCTGCCGCTGCACTTTTTCAAACACCACTGGTCTAACTCAGTGACTACACTTCAAAAGCACTCAATTGGCTGTGAGGCATTTTGGAATGTCCTGAGGACATGAAAGGTGAAATAGAAAGTTTTCCCTTCCTTCCTTACATTAGGAGTGTGTAATATTGCTGTGGTTTTTCAAAGTCTTGTATTTTTCATATTTTTTCACATATTGGGGTGGATTTTCACCTGGCCTTGGAGAAGGGCTGGGAGGCAGGCTGGCACACAAAATGGTGTGGATTGGTACAGGTGGCATGGGGCAGCGTGCCCGATGTTGTCCCGCCCCCATGCCATTTTGTCCGCAGCAGGCCCCATGTTGGGTGGGAGGTCAGTTAAGCCATTTAGGTGGCCCATTGAGAGCCACCTAAGGGCCGCCTCTCTCCTCCACTGGCATTTAGCCAACATTGGAGAAGTCCTCTGCCATGTGGAGACACTGCGAGGTAAATCCTGGTGGCCTCCTAGTGAGCTTGAGGTGGGGGGCTGATCCCTCTCAGGACAATCCGTGGCACAAGGAGGGCCTGCCCACAGTGATCATGGCTGCCCCTGTTGCAAGATCCCCCACTTTCCCTCACCAACCAATCCCCCCTCCCCCTTGTTGGGGCCTGCCTGACTGGCCCTGGCGACCCCGACTCCATTTACCTTGCTCCTGGGGTCTCTTTCATTGGCGCTGCTCTGGGACGCCTGCAGTATTGGCAGTGGCCACTGTTCCAGGGGTGCTGCGGTACTCTGAGCTGCCGGCCCTCTGATTGGCTGGCAGTTCTTGGAGGTGGGATTTTGTCCCTAAATGAACAGTGTCTCTGACAGAGGGCAATTAATTGCGCCTGCAGGTGTCCATGAGGTTGCTGCTGACTGGATCTATGTGTCCACACTTCCTTCCCTCTCAGGTTCTGCTTCTCGCTGAAAGACCCTCCTGCTGAATGGACAATGCCCATGGCACTTGCGTATTGCTCGTCTGAAGGGCCACTCTGCTAGTTGCTTCCTCAACACTTCCCGCCCATCACCCTCTCAACTCCTTTTCGATTGACCCCTGTGCCAGGAGCTTGATGGCATGATGGAGGCTTGACCCCAGATCCCTGGTTCCTCAACTTCCCCTCAACCACACTAAATGCTCTGGCCACACTGCACCAGCCTTCCTGTGAAGGCGAACGGCCTGAGCCCATGGCTGCCAAATGCAACAATGACCTCAGCTACCGCCCCTAAATACCTGTTGGGGCTCCAACACCCCGTGGCCCCCGTGCATGCCTTGTAAAATTTGAACAGGCCATTCAATTGGGTCTTCAACAGTCTTAACAAGTCAGTTACCAGTTTTGAAAAAGTGTGTGCCGTTCTCACTCGACTTGCCGTCCGCACTGGTAAAATGTGGACCTCGGAGAACTGTCCCCACGCCACCCCACACGATTTTACATCCTCCCACCCCGCCTCCAATGCTGTCTGCTGTGGAGCTGTAAAATGCTGACCAATGTTTCTGCTGGGTACAGAAGGCCCTCAAAGTAAACCTGAGAAGGAAATTGGAGCAGGTGGCCAGGGAGAACAATTCCTGGAGCCTGGCTCCTGAGCACCTGGCAACAATGCCAGAAGAAGTTCGATGACCTCACTCAGGTGGTCAAGGCCTGTGAATGTGTCTTCAAAGGACCTCGCCTACACACTACACCACCAACCTCTCACACTGCACAATGCACCACGCCCCCATCACTCACCTAACAGCCATCCCTAGCAATCAGGTCTCAGGCCTAACATTCAGACACTCCATCTCACCCTCACACACCTTCCAATGCGGCCATCTCACACCCACCTCTTACCGCTTCTATATATCTCCAGCTACTCATCCATGGCAGGCGCATCACCAAATGCATTGCAATACCATCACTGACATTCTTCCTTCTCTCTTGCAGGACAATGTGGCCCATCACTATCTGGAGCAGAACAGAACTGGTGGGTAACTCCTGAGCCCTACAGAGGTGATGGTTCCTAACACCATGGGTCTGGCTGCGACAGAGCCTGTTGCATCTGACATTGCCAATAATATTCAGGATGATGGGATGTTTCTGCCTTATGCCCCTTTCCAAATCCCACCTCACCCTTATCTTGCTATGTGGCATAAGGTGCAGGCTGCAGATGGTGTGACCATGGACCTCTTGCTTTCCACCCCAACCCCCTTCCCTCATCCCAACCCTCTCCATCTACTTTCAGATATCCAAGAACTGACACCTGTCCAGCCACTGCAGCCCCATGAGCTAGTCGAGAGATGTGCCTTAGCACTGATCAAGAAGCACCGTCACTTGATCTGACACTCACTGCCTCCAGCTCAGATACTGGCACAGCGCATACCTTAGAGGGTAGAATATCATCTGAATCTGTTTGTGGTGACTCACTGGGCACAAGTGGGCTGCAGCCAGGCTAGAGGAAAGGACAGCATGTGTGCCAGCTCCCTGGAGGGTGAGGCCGCTGGCAGGTTCTGCTGCAGGGGACTCGGAGGAGGATGCCAATTGGGTGGCGTACAGGGAAACACTGAAGAGCATGCATTACCGAGATCCTTGGGACAATGGCAGATCTGCCAGAAAGCCTGTTGTCACTATTGAGGATCAGGGAAGAGTCCGGCTCCAACTTGGCAAAGTGCATCACGCAGAGTTGGGAATCAATCCTTTCCAGCGTGGAAGTGGTGACCTGCTCCATGATAGCACTTGCAGACCCAGCATATGGTGGTTCCTGTCTCAGCTTCCAATGCAGCACAAACAGAAGCTACCTAACGTCTCAGTCATGAGCTTGCTGCCATGCAGGCTCAGACTGCTGCCGTCATGGCTGCAGATATCAGAGCTCAAAGGGGTATACAAGCTCTCATCGCAGTCTGTACTCCAGCAGATTACTAGAATTGCTGAGATGCCACTCCGAGGGAGTGCAAGTGGCGCCCTGGTGCACAAACCTGCTGGCCTCTCTCAGGATAACAGCATTTGTGCTCCCACCACTGCCATTCCACCAGTGTCCTTGCTGTTGCCTCTCAGCAAACAGCCCAGACTGCTGCTGCCCATACCGAGAGGCGGCAGTCCGAAGCTGGACTCTCGAGGCCCAGAGATGCTCGAGATCATACTGCAAGACCATCTTCAGTCTCTCCCCCAGTGAAAGTCATCAGCCTTCCGCCAGCTATGCTGCAGCCACTGGGGTGACACTGCATAGGAGCACCAGGACAGGCAAAGGCACCCATAAGACAGGCAGTAAAGGGGATGCACAAGGGTGAATAGTACGGTATGCATGTTCTATCAGATGTGTTGTTGGGTAAAGTTGTTATGGAAAGGATTTTTGTTGGTGGTTTTTATTTCAGAATTTTGACCAAAGGAATGCTGTGATGGGATGTAGCAGTTGGTTTGAAAGGTTAAGGAATTGTGAAGCAATGTTGATGATGGGAGGAGATTTTAGGGGAACCGGAGCTGCTCACGGACTGCCCATCCAGAGAGATGGGGTCCCAGATGCCTCCTCTCCCTCCTCCTCCCCCCTCCTCCCCTGACCTGACTAGCTTCTGGTGTGGCAGCTTTGCCTCATTTAATGTGTAGCTACACCCATTTGTCCATTGTCTGTTTTTAACAAAGTTGCAGGTCTATGGCTGATGACTCCTTTCCTGGGCTCCCTCTGCTAAAATCTCTGGCCTGCACTCCTGCATCACTCATGATCCAGTTCCATTTATGGATTTTCTATCTTTTCTCTTTGCTCCCTGTCTCCTGGTCTCTGACTCTCCGCTCAACCCGAACCCTCCTTTACCTTCACACTCTGCCCTACCTCGCAGCCTGTTCAACCTATTCCCCTGGGATCTAACCCTTTTCTACCATCTGTCTCTCAGCCTCTAACTCAAATTACCCTCTGCCAGTCGTCTGTAACATCACAGTCCTGACTTCACCCTTGCCCCACCCTTCAACCCTGGTTCACTTTAAGATCACACTTGGTTGGGACTCTATATGTAACGCCACAGGAGACAATTAGTTTATGTTAAAAACATCTTAGATCAACATGCACTTCCTGTCAACCTTTCCATTGTAAATTCCTGTGATCATATTTATAATGGAAACTACCCATATAAACATGTTTCACTATAATTACACTCTACTGCTTGTGGAAGTGCTGGGACTGTATATAATATGTTCAAGAACTTGCGTCCACAAGTATAGGCTAACTCTTCATTACTTCCATAGGAACATAAGAAATAGGAGCAGCAGTAGGCCATTCAGCCTTTTGAACCTGCCCTGCCATTCAATAAGATCATGGCTGATCTGATCGTGGCCTCAACTCCACTTTCCTGCCTGCTCCCCATAACCAATGACTTCCTATAAATCAAAAATCCATCTAATTCAGCCTTGAATATATTCAATGACCCAACTCCACTGATCTCTGGGGGAAAATTCCAAAATTAACAACCCTCTGAGAGAAGAAAATACTCCTTATTTCCTTCCTAAATGGGAGACCCCTTTTCCGAAACTGTGCCCCCTCCCCCACGAGGGGAAACATCCTCCCAGTATCTATCCTGTCATGCCTCCTCAAAATGTATATGTTTCCATAACCTCTCATTCTTCTAAACTCCAATGTGTATAGGCCCAACCTGTTCAAGCTTTCCTCAGAAGACAACCCCTTCATCCCAGGAATCAGCCTAATGAACCTTCTCTGAACTACCTCCAATGCAAGTATATGCCTCCTTAAATAAAGAGAGGGTTGATGACAGTAATGCTGGTGATGTGGTGTACATGGACTTCCAAAAGACATTTGATACAATGCCACACAACAGACCTGTGAGCAAAGTTATAGTTCATAGTATAAAACAAGCAGTAGCAACATGGGTGTGAAATTGGCTTATTGACAGGAAACAGAGAGTCATGGTTAATGGATATTCCTTGGGCTGGAGGAAGGTTTGTAGTGGAGTTCCCCAGGGGTCAGTTTGGGACCCTTGCTCTTCCTGATGTATATTAATGACCTAGACCTTGGTGTACAGGGCACAATTTCAAAGTTTGCAGATGATACGAAACTTGGAAGCATTGTGAACTGTGAGGAAGATAGTGTAAAACTTCAAAAGGACATAGACAAGTTGGTGGAATGGGTGGACAAGTGGCAGATGAAGTTCAATGTGGAGAAATGTGAAGTGATTCATTTTGCTGGGAAGGACATGGAGAGACCATATAGAATAAAGGGTACAATTCTAAACGGGGTGCAGGAGCAGAGGGACCTGGGTGTATATGTGCATAAGTCATTGAAGATGGCTGGACAGGTTGAGAGAGTGGTTGATAAAGCATACAGTATCCTAGGCTTTATTAATCGGGGCATACAGTACAAGAGCAAGGAAGTTATGTTGAACTTGTATAAGACACTACTTAGGCCACAGCTGGAGTATTACATCCAGTTCTGGGTGTTGCACTTTAGGAAAGATGTGAGGGCACTGGAGAAAGTACAGAAAAGATCCACGAGAATGGTTCCAGGGATGAGGAATTTCAGTTATGAAGATAGATCGGAGAAGTTGGGACTGTTTTCCTTGGAGAAGAGAAGGCTGAGATGTGACTAAATCATGAGGGGTCTGGACAGAGTAGATAGGGAGTAGCTGTTCCTACTTGTGAAAGGATCGAGAACAAGAGGGCACAGATTTAGAGTAATTGGCAAAAGAAGCAAACGCGACATGAGAAAAAACTTTTTCACACAGTGGTTAAGATCTGGAATGCACTGGTGCAGGCAGGTTCAATTGAGGCATTCAAAAGGGAATTCGACTGTTATCTGCAAAGGAAAAATGTGCAGGGTTACAGGGAGAAGGCAGGGGAATGGCACTAGGTGAATTGCTCATTTGGAGAGCTGGTGCAGACACGATTAGCCGAATGGCCTCGTTGTGTGCTGCTACAATTCTGTGATTCTGTGATTCAGAACTATACATAATACACCAGGTGTGGCCTCACCAATGCCCTGTTACAGCAGTAGCAAGACTTCCCTACTTTTATATTCCATCCCCCTTGCAATAAAGGCCAACATTCCATTTATCTTCCTAATTAGAGTAGTTGCTGTACCTGCATGTTAAATGTTTATGATTCCTGTATGAGGAAACCTGGATCCTTCTGTACCACAGCATTCTGTAGTCTCTCTTCATTTAAATAACACTTTACTTTTCTATTCTTCCTGCGAAAGTGGATAACCTCACATTTTCCCACATTATACTCAATCTGCCAAATTTTTGCCCACTCACCTAACCTATGTCTTTCCCTGTGCAGTCTCTTTGTGTCCTCCTCACAACTTGCTTTCCCACCTATCTTTTGTATCGTCAGCAAATTTGGCTACAATACACTCTGTTCCTTCATCCGAGTCATTAATATAAATTGTAAATAGTTGCGTCCCCAGCACTGATCCCTGTGGCAGCCCATCTGTCATGCTTTTCTGTTACAGCCAAACTTACCTGTTCACTTGACTTCCTCTGATTGAATCCTTGGCTGGGATTTTATCCGAACAACAGGGGTCTTGACGTTTGGCAAAAGCAACGCCAAGAACCCTGCGTCGCCTCTTCTGTGGGAGGCCCGCCGAAGCAAGTGCCAATTAAGCACTTAACTGGACAGTGGCGGGCCTTCCACGGGATCAAGGGCCATGCTGACGGAAGTCCCACCTCTGAGAGCTGCCTGCCGGCAGCTCATTCGCTGAGCAGTGCCACCACAAAGGCAGTGGCTGTTGCCGGTGGAGCACCCACTCGAGGCCCAGGAATGGACCCAGGCCACAGGTAGGTCAGGGCAGGAGGGGACTCATGGGGTGGGGGTCGCGGGGGAGGGGTGTGTAGAGGGGATTGGCAGCAAGGGTAAGGGGGTGGCTGTCAGCAGGCCCCTCTTCTTGATACGGGTCCCTCGTATGGGCACTGTGCCTTTAAACGAGGACCCCCCCCCCACCCTCCATGCCCCAGAGCTGGCAAGCAGCCCGCACAATTTTTACTGTCGTGCTTCCAATGCAGTGACAGGGCCGCCTGCTGCTTGGCTTGTTGCGGCGGCAGTGGGATCAGGCCCTTAATTGAGCATGAATTGCTTAGTTAAGAGCCTCAATTGGCGGCAGGGCAGGAAAGCCTGTGAAAGGCCATCCCGCTCCGGACTTCATTTTGGCAGAGTTGGGAAGGTGGCGGGTTCCCCCACCACCACTATCCCACCTGATTCTATGCTCCCCCACCTCCATACCCGCTGCATGGAGAGCATAAAGTTCCTCACCCTCTAGACTGATTTCCAAGATGTGTGGCGCTGAAATCTATTTACAGCTCCATACGTCTTCCAAAATTGGAACTGTGACCTGATCCTGACTGCCCCCAGCTGGTTGTCACTTCGTGACCCCTAGCCTCCAGCATTGCAACTCCTGCTTTCCCCTCTGTGCCTGAGGTCCTCTCCTCCCTACCCCTGCCACCCACCCCCCCACCCCCGCCGCCAACTTCAACATCTAACCTGACCTCAACCTTTGAGGGCTGACCCCTGTAGTGTTAATGCTACATTCTGGGCTTAAGTTCTTAAAATGATTTTAGCATTTTAAATTTTAAGTTTGTACCCACCAATGAGCAGGAACACAGATTTTGCCAACCTTCGAAGGCACAAGGGAGGGTGAGGAGCTATGGTGAGCAGTGGGAGATCTATTGAAATATTGAGGAAATGCTGTTATTTACAGCAAGTATTTATTTAAATAAAATAGCTTTTCCCAGTTGACACTGGGTAAACTCAAGGAAAATCATCAAACGCTGCCACACTATCCCCTTTGCTGTGACTGAACAGAAAGACATCACATGCAATCTTGAAGCCAACTCAGAATCAGAAAGGAGCAGTGGGGCAAATGGGAGGGTAGAGATAGGAGGGTAAAGCAGTGACTGAGGGAATGTTTGAAATGAAAACTGTATAGTATTTTAAATACAGACTTCCCCACGTAACTGCTTCTCCTTCTCCAATATGACCAAGCAGCTCCACCCCTTGAGACTAGGGCGAGGGGCGCAGCAAGTTCTGGAGCTCAGGTCTTCAGTACTATTGCCGGAATATTGTCAGGGCCCATAGCCTTTGCAGTATCCAGTGCCTTCAGTCGTTTCTTGATATCACGTGGAGTGAAGCGAATTGGCTGAAGTCTGGCATCTGTGATACTGGGGACTTCAGGAGGAGGCCGAGATGGATCATCAACTCGGCACCTCTGGCTGAAGATTGTTGCAAATGCTTCAGCCTTATCTTTCGCACTGATGTGCTGGGCTCCCCCATCATTGAGGATGGGGATATTTGTGGAGCCACCTCCTCCAGTTAGTTGTTTAATTGTCCACCACCATTCACGGCTGGATGTGGCAGGACTGCAGAGCTCAGATCTGATCCGTTGGTTATGGGATCGCTTAGCTCTATCGCATGCTGCTTACGCAGTTTGGCACGCAGATAGTCCTGTCTTGTAGCTTCACCAAGTTGACACCTCATTTTGAGGTATGCCTGGTGCTGCTCCTGGCATGCCCTCCTGCACTCTTCATTGAACCAGGGTTGGTCTCCTGGCTTGATGGTAATGGTAGAGTGGGGGATATGCCGGGCCATGAGGTTACAGATTGTGGTTGAGTACAATTCTGTTGCTGCTGATGTCCCACAGCGCCTCATGGATGCCCAGTTTTGCATTGCTAGATCTGTTTGAAATCTATCCCATTTAGCACGGTGATAGTGCCGCACAACACGATGGACAGTATCCTCAATGTGAAGGCGGGACTTTGTCTCCACAAGGACTGTGCGGTGGTCACTCCTACCAATACAGTCATGGACAGAAGCATCTGCAGCAGGCAGATTGATGAGGACGAGGTCAAGTATGTTTTTCCCTCGTGTTGGTTCCCCCACCACCTGCCGCAGTCCCAGTCTAGCAGCTATGTCCTTAGGACTCGGCCAGCTCGATCAGTGATGCTACTGAGCCGCTCTTGGTGATGGACATTGAAGTCCCCCACCCAGAGTACATTTTGTGCCCTTGCCACCCTCAGTGCTTCCTCCAAGTGGTGTTCAACATGGTGGAGTACTGAGTCATCAGCTGAGGGAGGACGGTAGGTGGTAATCAGTAGGAGGTTACCTTGCCCATGTTTGACCTGATGCCATGACACTTCATGGGGTCCGGAGTCGATGTTGAGGACTCCCAGGGCAACTCCCTCCCGACTGTATACCACTGTGCCACCACCTTTGCTGGGTCTGTCCTGCCGGTGGGACAGGACATACCCAGGGATAGTGATTGCAGTGTCTGGGACATTGTCTGTAAGTTATGATTCCGTGAGTTTGGCTATGTCAGGCTGTTGCTTGACTAGTCTGTGGGACAGCTCTCCCAACTTTGGCACAAGCCCCCAGATGTTAGTAAGGAGGACTTTGCAGGGTCGACAGGGCTGGGTTTGCCATTGTCGTTTCCGGTGCCTGGGTCGATGCCGGGTGGTCCATCCGGTTTCATTTCGCACCCCTAGCCAAGCTGTTCCAATGCGGCTACAACACTGGCATCTACCCTGCAATGTGGAAAATTGCCCAGGTATGTCCCTTACACAAAAAGCAGGACAAGTCCAACCCGGCCAGTTACCGGCCCATCAGCCTACTCTCAATCATCAGTAAAGTGATGGAAGGTGTCATCAACAGTGCCATCAAGCGGCACTTGCTTAGCAATAACCTGCTCAGTGATGCTCAGTTTGGGTTCCGCCAGGGCCACTCAGCTCCTGATCTCATTACAGCCTTGGTTCAAACATGGACAAAAGAGCTGAACTCAAGAGGGGAGGTGAGAGTGACTGCCCTTGACATCAAGGCAGCATTTGACCGAGTATGGCATCAAGGAGCCCTAGCAAAACTGAGGTCAATGGGAATCAGGGGGAAAACCCTCCGCCGGCTGGAGTCATACCTAGCGCAAAGGAAGATGGTTGTTGTTGTTGGAGGTCAATCATCTCAGCTTGCAGGACATCACTGCAGGAGTTCCTCAGGGTAGTGTCCTCAGCCCAACCATCTTCAGCTGCTTCATCAATGACCTTCCTTCAATCATAAGGTCAGAAGTGGGGATGTTCGCTGATGATTGCACAATGTTCAGCACCATTCGTGACTCCTCAGATACTGAAGCAGTCCGTGTAGAAATGCAGCAAGACCTGGACAATATCCAGGCTTGGGCTGATAAGTGGCAAGTAACATTCGCGCCACACAAGTGCCAGGCAATGACCATCTCCAACAAGAGAGAATCTAACCATCTCCCCTTGACATTCAACGGCTTTACCATCGCTGAATCCTCCACTACCAATATCCTAGGGGCTACCATTGACCAGAAATTGAACTGGAGTAGCCATATAAATACCGTGGCTACAAGAGCAGGTCAGAGGTTAGGAATCCTGAGGCGAGTAACTCACTTCCTGTCTCCCCAAAGCCTGTCCACCATCTACAAGGCACAAGTCAGGAGTGTGATGAAATACTCTCCACTTGCCTGGATAGGTGCAGCTCCAACAACACTCAAGAAGCTCGACACCATCCAGGACAAAGCAGCCCGCTTGATTGGCACCCCATCTACAAACATTCACTCCCTCCACCACAAACGCACAGTGGCAGCAGTGTGTGCCATCTACAAGATGCACTGCAGCAATGCACCAAGGCTCCTTAGACAGCACCTTCCAAACCCGCGACCTCTACCAACTAGAAGGACAAGGGCAGCAAATGTATGGGAACACCACCACCTGCAAGTTCTCCTCCAAGTCACACACCATCCTGACTTGGAACTATATCGTCGTTCCTTCACTGTCACTGGGTCAAAATCCTGGAACTCCCTTCCTAACAGCACTGTGGGTATACCTACCCCAATTGGACTGCAGCGGTTCAAGAAGTCAGCTCACCACCACCTTCTCACGGGCAATTAGGGATGGGCAATAAATACTGGCCTGGCCAGTGACGCCCACATCCTGTGAATGAATAAAAAAAAAGACCAGGTCCCTACCTGCCCTGCATACTTTACTCTAGCTTCCCCTGCTGCCTCTTGTCATGGTCACCTATTCCCCCCTCATGCGAATTACAGATGCCACCCCACTATATTTTTAGCAGCAGCACCTGTACACTTGCCCATGTTCCCAGATGCTGCCACCACTATCCCAATATTGTCAAGCCCCAAGTTACCAATGCTTCAATAAGCAACCCCAGCACAACCCCATCTCCTTCCAATTGTTTCCGTGTTCTGCGATCTCTTCTTTACTTCTCTCCTACCCCAGGACTCAGTCGTAGCTGTAATTTCTAAATACTGATCTCTCGTTCCTCCCAGATCCTAATACTGTCTTCCCAGTGTTCCCAAATACCACAACTTCCCCTTAGTGCTCCCACATGCTGAAACTCCTTTCCCAGTTCTCTAAGATCCTTTACCTCACCCAGTCCTTTACCTCTCTCCACTACTCACACAACATGACTCCCAGCCCACACAGCCACAAAACATCTAATTATTGCTGCATATCTATGTACTTCTAATCTCCCTGCAACCGAGGATATTTTCCCTACTGTAATCCTGTATATCCTGGGCTTTCAAAAAAGGCAAGAGATAGAACTAACTGCATTCCTCAAGTAACTTTTCGTCGTAATCAAGGCCATTGATTTACAATCATAGCTGTTGAGCCAAAAAATATTACTAATACTCCACCAATATGCTATAGTTAGTACTCAATTTGATTTATTTACTCTCTGTAAATCAGTGTGGATTGTAATATATTGTTCTACATATATATATCCTCTTAATGGCCATCATCGACCCCGTAAAATAGAATTAGAAAATTCAGGTTTTTGGTACACTGGCTTCGTAACTTGTGACTTCTTTTTGAGTCAGATAGAACTGATCTAATAGTATGATGTTTCTATGACTGGAAGTCTCAATGTCCAGCTGAAATAAAAATCATTGCCAAGAAACTATAAGGCAGTTAGGCACAACAAGAAAAGGTGGCATTGATCTCTGTCAAACAGATGACAGTTCTGATGAGCCCGACCAATAGAGCCGGGAAGTAACAGATAGTGGGATGGCCAATAGAGAATTGGAATCACGCTGGGAAGAAAATGGGTCTGCACAGGACTACAGTTGTTTATGGAGAAAAGCTACATCTGGTGGAAAGCTGTGTTAGCCTTGAGAGAAAACTGGTAGAGCAAGTTGTAGAAGTCCCAGGAGGAAGTTACCCTGAAAGCCTAGTGACAGATTCTTGATGCAGCTTGGGAGGAGGTGGGGGGGGAGGTGGTGCGGGGGGGAGGTGGGGGGGGGTTGTGTGAGGAGGGGAAACCAGGAGAGAAATGCTGCTATTTTGAAGTTGGAATTGATAGTTGAGAACACAAAGAACACATATCTGGTCATGATGGCAATAATATGTTCATGTTGCCAAAAAGAGATTCCGTTCTGTTGTACCCCAACATTGATTGTACATAAAGTTTAGATCTGTTTAACTTGGAAAGATATCATAAAGCCATCTTTTTAGGGAGGGAGTGGATAAGTAAAAATAGATGCACCAAGTTTATACATTTTTCAGGGTTACTCCACCAGACGGAGTAGTAGGCGCAGGAGGTAGTGCAGCAGTCCCCTGTGGCCATTCCCCTCTCAAACAGATATATCGCTTTGGATACTGTTGTGGGGGATGACCTCCCAGGGGAAAGCAGCAACGGCCAAGTTCGTGGCACCACGGAGGGCTCTGCTGCACAGCAGGGAGGAAAAGGATTGGAAGAGCTATAGTGATAGGGGATTCTATCGTAAGGGGTGCAGATAGGCATTTCTGTGGCCACAAATGAGACTCCAGGATGGTATGTTGCCTCCCTAGTGCTAGGGTCAAGGATGCTTGGAGCGGCTGCAGGACATTCTGAAAGTGGTGTGTGAGCAGCCAGAGGTCGTGGTCCATATTGGTACTAGCGACATAGGCAGGAAAAGAGATGAGGTCCTGCAAAGTGAATAGAGGGAGTTAGGCAGAAGGTTAAAAAGCAGGACCTCTAGGGTTGTGATCTCAGGATTGCTCCCTGTGCCACGTGCTAGTGAGGGTAAGAATAGGAGGATAAGGCATATGAATACGTGGCTGAAGAGCTGGTATAGGCGGGAGTGCTTCAGCTACTTGAATCATTGGGATCTCTTCTGGTGTAGAGGTGACCTGTACAAGAAGGACGGGTTGCATCTAAACTGGAGGGGGACCAATATCCTTGCGGGTAGGTTTGCTGGTACTACTCAGGAGGGTTTAAACTAGTCTTGCAGGGGGGTGGGACCAAAGTAGTAGTCTCTCAGATGAGATAGTTGAGGCAAATATAAAGGTTAGAGCAAGCAGGTCCAGTAGGCAGGCCGGGCAGGGGCAGGACAGGGAGCATGGAAGGTCAGATAGGCTAAACTGCATTTACTTTAATGCAAGAAGCCTTACAGGTAAGGCAGATGAACTCAGAGCATGGATCAGTACATGGGATTGTGATATTATAGCTATTACAGAAACGTGGTTGAGGGATGGGCAGGACTGGCAGATCAATGTTCCGGGGTACCGATCATTCCGACGTGACAAAGGTGGAGGTAAGAGAGGAGGGGGAGTTGCACTATTGATTAGGGAGGACATCACGGCAGTACTTAGAGAGGATATCCCGGGGGGAATGTCCAGCAAGGCCATATGGGTAGAACTTAGAAATAAGAAAGGGGTGATCACTTTGATGGGATTATACTATAGGCCCCCCAATAGTCAGAGGGAAGTGGAGGAGCATATATGGAGGGAAATCACAGATAGGTGTAGGAATTATAGGGTTGTAATAGTAGGTGATTTTAACTTCCCTAATATTGACTGGGACTGTCTTAGTGCTAAGGGATCAGATGGGGAAGAATTTGTTCAGTGTATCCAGGATAGTTTTCTGAAGCAGTATGTGGGTGGCCCTACTAGAGAAGGGGCTACACTCGACCTCCTCTTCGGAAATGAGGCTGGGCAGGTGGTTGATGTGTCAGTGGGGGAGCACTTTGGGAACAATGACCATAACTCTATTAGCTTCAAGATAATTATGGAAAAGGATAGGACTGGTCCTCAGGTTGAAGTCCTAAATTGGGGGAAGGTTAATTTCGATGGCATCAGACAGGAACTCTCAAAAGTTGAATGGGAGAGGCTGTTTACAGGTAAAGGGACGTTTGGCAAGTGGAATGCTTTTAAAAGTGAGTTAGGAAGAGTTCAGGGCTGGCATGTTCCTGTTAGATGGAAGGGCAGGGCTGGCAAGTTTAGGGAACCTTGGTTGATGAGGGATATTGAGGGTCTGGTCAGGACAAAGAAGGAGGCATATGTCAGGCGTAGGCAACTGGGATCAAGCGAGTCCCTCGAGGAGTATAGGGGATGTAGGACTACACTTAAGAAGGAAGTTAGCAGGGCGAAAAGGGGCCATGAGATTTCCCTGGCAGATAAGATAAAAGAGAATCCTAAAAGATTCTCTAAGTATATTAAGAGTGAAAGGGTAGCTAGGGAGAGAGTAGGTCCCCTTAAGGCTCAGTGTGGCAATCTATGTGTGGAGCCACGGGAAATGGGTGAGGTCTTAAATGCAGATTTCTCGTCCCTATTTACCGTGGAGAAGGTCATGGAAGCTCGTGAGTTCAAGGGAGGGAACAGCGATATCCTGGAGCATATCAACAGTACAAAGCAGGAGGTGTTGGAGGTTTTGAAGCGCATTAAGGTGGATAAATCCCCAGGGCCTGACCAGGTGTATCCTAAGATGCTATGGGAAGCAAGTGAGCAGATCGCTGGGGCTCTGGCAGAGATTTTTGTATCATCGTTAGCCACGGGTGTGGTACCGGAAGACTGGAGGATAGCTAATGTTGTGTCTTTATTTAAGAAGGGCAGCAGGGATAAGCCAGGGAACTACAGGCCGGTGAGCCTTACATCAGTGGTGGGAAAGTTATTGGAAGGGATTCTGAGAGACAGGATTTATGTGCATTTGGAAAGGCATGGTCTGATTGGGGATAGTCAGCATAGCTTTGTGCGTGGGAAATCATGTCTCACGAATTTGATTGAGTTTTTGAGGAGGTGACCAAGAGGATTGATGAGGGCAGGGCGATGGACGTTGTCTACATGGACTTTAGCAAGGCCTTTGACAAGGTCCCGCATGGTAGGCTGGTCCAGAAGGTTCGAACACATGGGATCCAGGGTGAACTAGCCAATTGGATACAAAATTGGCTTAGTGATAGGAGGCAGAGGGTGGTAGTGGAGGGTTGTTTTTCAGATTGGAGGCCGGTGACCAGTGGTGTGCTACAGGGATCGGTACTGGGCCCTCTGTTGTTTGTCATATATATTAATGACTTGGATGTCAATGTAAGGGGCATGATTAGTAAATTTGCAGATGACACCAAAATTGGTGGTATAGTGGACAGTGAAGAAGGTTGTCTAAGATTACAACAGGATATAGATCAACTGGGAAAGTGGGCAAGGGAGTGGTAAATGGAATTTAACGCAGACAAGTGTGAAGTGATGCATTTTGGGACGTTAAACCAGGGCAGGACATATACAGTGAATGGTGGGGCTCTGGGGACCGTTTTTGAGCAGAGAGACCTTGGGGTGCAAGTACATAGTTCCCTGAAAGTGGCAACACAGGTAGACAGGATGGTGAAGAAGGTGTATGGCATGCTTGCCTTCATCAGCCGAGGCATTGAGTACAAGAGTTGGGATGTCATGTTACAGTTGTACATAACGTTGGTCAGGCCGCATTTGGAGTACTGTGTGCAGTTCTGGTCGCCGCACTACAGGAAAGATGTGATTAAGCTAGAGAGGGTGCAGAGAAGATTCACAAGGATGTTGCCTAGTTTGGAGGGCTTGAGTTTTAAAGAGAGATTGGATAGACTGGGTCTGTTTTCCCTGGAGCGAAGGATGCTGAGAGGGGACATGATAGAGGTATATAAAATTATGAGAGGCATAGATAGGGTAGATAGCCAGAGTCTGTTTCCCATGGTAGGGGTGACTAAAACTAGAGTGCATAGACTTAAGGTGAGAGGGAGGAGGTTTCAAGGGGATCAAAGGGGTAAATTTTTTACACAAAGAATAGTGGGAATCTGGAATGAGCTGCCCGAGGAGGTGGTGGAGGCAGGAACAGTAGCAACATTTAAGAGGCATCTGGCCAGGTACTTGAATGAGCAAGGCATAGAGGGATGTGGAATTAATGCAGGCAGGTGGGATTAGTATAGATCGGCATTATGGTCGGCATGGACGCGGTGGGCTGAAGGGCCTGTTTCTATGCTGTCTGACTCTATGACTCTATGAATACTGCACATTTAGTGTCAAAATACTGTCTGCAGCATGAATTGAAAGTAAGTGGTAAAGGTTATTTATCTTTTCAACTGTGAAGGATTGAGCTTGTCCCCAGAAGTAGACACAGGGTTGGCCACTGGTTGAGCTTTTCTTTGACTTATTGGTGAACTAAACAGTTACCTACCTCACCTGGGGTGCCCATGATAAAAGTTTTAATGCAAATTTAACATTTTCCAGCTCAAGACGAAAATTGAAAATAACAACCCTGATTCGGTGACCATCATGATAAACCCCTTTGACCCTTAGCTTCAGCAAACACATTAAGTAATCTGCTGAAAATAAATGTATTAATCTTTGAATTAAAAAACCAACCAGAACATTATATGAATTCAGTAAATGTTCATCTACAATTGGCAACTGTTATTTCTAAGTTAGAGACCAGAATTTGTCATTGAGTGGGGATCCCCATCCACCGACCAAAAAGTCGGTAATGAGCCTGCCTCCGCCAGGCCTGGGAGCCAGACCAGGATTTTTCACTCTCCAGGCCCTTAATTGGTCTTGGGCGGGACTTCCACCTCCTTGAGGCAGGAAGTTCTGCCTAATGGAGCTGCCGGCCAATCAGCGGGCCAGCAGCTTTTAGTCCCAGCAACGCCACCAAGAGAGATAATTTTTTTAGGGGCTCGCTGGGGACAGTTGGTCAGACCCCAGCGAAGGGGGCGGGGGTCAGTTAGGGGGGCAGGGGGAGTATTGTGCATTGCGGGCAGTTGGGGCTTCAGGGGCAGCCCTCCATGGGGCACAGGATGTCCGATCAGAAGGGCCCCCACCATCCCACAAGAAGGTGAGGCCTCAGCTGCCCGCCAGCCAAGGGTAACATACCCGCGTCAGTAGACGGAGGCCCTTAGGTGCCAGTTAATTGGCCACTTAAAGGTCTTGATTGGCCTGGGACAGGCAGGCCATTTCCCATCACCGCCGCCCCGTGTAAAATTGCAACGGAGGCAGGAGGGCCCCCACCCCCCACCACCAGCCTGCTCGTTTGGGAGGGTGTAAAATTCCAGCCATAGTTTCAAAACAATTTAATTCAAGTGAAAATATATTTTTTGTCAAGTTTGATGATGTGACTTTCAGCTTCTGTAGTGCGGCACCCGTCAGGCACTGCCTCCCTGCCTCATGTACAGCAGGGGCCAATGGAGTGCCAGTGACACCCGTGCAAAACAACCTTACCCAGAAGCACCTCCGGTGTTTGGAGCCTGTGCACGAGTAGTGCACTCGGCTCAGTAAGGCACCAATTATCATGTAAATTAAGGGAGGTCCCTATAATGTGAAAGGAGCACTTGAACAACACTCCATGAACTCAGCTCCATAAAAAAAGAGTGGTGCAAATGGGTCTTTACTCTTAAAGGTATAAAATTTATGTTATTGCATCTGCGCATATTACTATTTGTCTGCTATGTTGCTATTGTGGAAGAAAGGGAGATAGTGAAATTTCTTGGAGCTTTTAATTCCAGTTCAAATGTCAGTTTACGAACCATTGAAAACTGAACTGATGCAACTATGAATCCCAAACCCATTATACCAGACTTCTGGTCTCCAAGGCAGAATACATGAGATCAAAGTATTCTATGCTTCTAGATGAGCAATTATGTTAATAATTGACTTTACTATTCAGATTGAAGGGTATTAATACTAGTCCTTTGGCTGCCTGTTGCCTTTGTTATACTTTGGGCACTCGGGGCAGGATTTCAATTCCAGGGTCTGGACCATGACATCACATTCATTTCTGGGTCCTGACCCTGCACGGCGTCAACAATGCACTCACGTTGCTATTTTAGTGGAAAATTAACTTAATTGGCCCAGACTCACATTCACCAGTTAGCGGCGGCGGGCACGGGAAGGAGGCAGGATACAGGAAGCAGCGGGTCCAATTTAAAGGGCAAGTGGCAGCCATTGCTGTAATTGCCATTTGCTTCAATAATGGAAGGAGGTTGAAGCTGGGCAGAGGGCAGTGGGTAGGGAGGGATCCCACGCCAGGGCAGCCTCTCCGTTTTTCTGACACCTCACTGAGGTGCTGCTGGAGGTGGTGACAGCATGGAGACATATCCTTTTCCCTGCCAGCTGCATGAGAAACCCTGCAAGGTTGACCAAGAAGGCATGTCTGGAGGTGGCTCATGAGGTCAGCAGCAGAGGAGTGCTGAGGAGGAACTGGATCCAGTGCAGGAAACGTTTCAATGACCTGCTTAGGTCTGACAAGGTGAGTCCAAAGATAGACTGAGATGGTATTCCTCATGGTCAGCTGTCAGCAGAATGCAAAAGAGAGGGGCATCCTGGGGGCACATAGAGTTCTCCTGACCATAGGAGAGATGTGAGCACAGCTGTATTGCTGACCTATAAACATAGTTCATAACTGGAGCGCTATTGAACAGTAAGCTATGGTGAAGACTGCAACATCTTACACGAATGTAAAGCTCCAAGTGGTGAGGGAGAGAGGCATTGTCCTAATGGCATCTTTCTTCACCTTGTAGGCCAAACGGGAAACGGTGCCAGGGAGAGCGAGAGGGCACGTTTGGAGAGTGGGGATCCCCAGTATTGATGCATTTTGAGGATCTGCCTTTATATCTGGCCATCGGGATGTTGATGGCAGAGAAAGGGGAGTCCAATATAGACAGGGTGAAAAGATTTCAACATCTCTAGGTTCGAGGATGCATGTTTAGTTTAGTTTTGTTTAGTTTAGAGATACAGCACTTAAACAGGCCCTTCGGCCCACCGAGTCTGTGCCGACCATCAACCACCCATTTATACTAATTCTACACTAATCCCATATTCCTACCACATCCCCACCTGTCCCTATATTTCCCTACAACCTACCTATACTAGGGGCAATTTATAATGGCCAATTTACCTACCAACCTGCAAGTCTTTTGGCTTGTGGGAGGAAACCGGAGCACCCGGAGAATACCCACGCAGACACAGGGAGAACTTGCAAACTCCACAAAGGCAGTACCCAGAATTGAACCCGGGTCGCTGGATCTGTGAGTCTGCGGTGCTAACCACTCCGCCACTGTGCCGCCCTGTGCATGGCAATCCTCCCCGTGCAACGAGTTGTCAGTCATAAGCTGTCATCTCATTATTTTAAGTTGCAACAGTACTTGTTGATTGTGCCTATTTCTCACGATCACCTTCTCTAATGTCTCTCACAGGACCAATTGCAGAGTGGGAGGAGTTGACACACTGCCAACATGTTCTGGAGGAATCAGAAGAGGAAGCCACCTCAGAGCCTGTCACATCTTTTTAGCACACCCTCCCCCAGTGCAGACACTCTCACCTCAGTGGGACCTCGCGCGGTGTTTGAAATGGTAGCACAGTGTGAAGCACACCTCACTTCAGGGTAGGAGGATATGGGGAGGCAGAGTCGGCTGCGGCCAGTACCCTCGGAGGATGGAGGACAGGTGCAGCTCTGCTCAGCAGGGTAGAGATGCATTGCCTTGGGAGTCATGAAACAGGCGGCTATACCTGGAGAATCAGCGTGAGTTGTGATCCCACATGACGGAGTTACCTGGGCACTGCGGAGTCATAGGATGAAAATGGAGGAGTTGCTCCACAATGTCTCAGTACTTTGAGCACATGAGCTCCTCCATTGAGAGAGTGGCCAACTTCATAGTGGGCCATAAGCAGTATCACTCAGAATGGATGCAGGAACAGCGCACTGACATGCACAGAATGCTGCTGCAGTCAGTAGCATTGACTGGTCAGTAGCGCAAATAATGCAAAGAAGTATGGAGTGGATGCCATCTGCACCCCCAGCTGGTAGTTCCCTCTAGCGATCAAGGGTGCTATGAAAGGGCTGAGGAAGTGACAGATGGTGATGAGAAGGAGGCCACCCCTCATGAGGCTTCATCATCATCATCCACCTCCATGGCCCATCTGATGGACGAAGCATTTGTAGAGTTACACCCTTTGACGGAGGCTGCACCTACAGTGATGCCAGTGCAGCAGCCTTTAGAGGTGCTCCCAGCGCCTCCACGATGAGGCTAACCACCATGGGCATCTCAGCCCCAGACAGGCATTAGTGAGCAGTCTTCCCTCCACCTCATCCTCAGGCACAGAAGGAACAACTTGTAGGAGTGGCCATGAGCGGAGGCCACTGCATCGGTGATGTTGCTTTGTGGGTCACTTGGGTGTTTTTGTTGTAAATGATATCAAACTGTTATGCGATAAAGCACTGGGCATGTTGTTGCATTAAGGCAGACTTGTCTGTTTCCATTTCATCATGGCAAAAGGCAGGGAAATGGAAAATAAATGTTAGGAAAGCAAAGGAGTGTGTTGGGAAGAGTGTGTCAGGTGGATATTCTGGGGCCTTGCAGTGTTTGTGTCATTGGAAGGTTGCTGACTTTTGTTGTTAATGGATGCTTGCTCTCACTCAGATGAAGGAGACTCTCCTCTCCAAATGCCCTACAGACTGAGTCTCACTCAGGTGAAACATGTCTGGATCACAGTGGCCCCAGCGTCCCTGCCTTCCTGATACTGCTGTACCTCCTGAGCCTACCATGGTGATGTCATCATGGGGACTGTTCTCCAGTTCTCCTTCAGTCTCCCTCTCCTCCTTTCCTTCTTTCTCCTGTTCCTCCTCTTCTTCCCGCTCCAAGGAGCTGTGCTGTTCCAGCGCTTCTCCCTTCTCCAGGTCCAACCCTTTCTGGATGGCCATGTCATGGAGAGCACAGCGGACCACCACAATGCACGAGATCCTTGATGGAGTGTACTGAAGGGTGCCACCCAACCAGTCAAGGCATCTGACCCTCATCTTCAAAAGGCTGGACCTTCTCAATGATAACCCTTGTGCTCGGGTGGCATCAGTTGCAGTGTCTCTCAGTCTCCATGGAACAGTAACGCACCAGAGTCATCAGCCATCTCTTCAAGGATAAACCTTATCTGCTAACAGCTATCCACGGATTTCTGATTGATCCACGAAGAGGTGTGGCACCTGTGATTGCCAGAGGATGAAGGCATCATGGCAGCTTCCAGGATAGTCTGCACACACCTGCATAAAATGCTTGGTGTGGTCACATACCAACTGAACATTTAGAGAGTGGAATCTGTTCCTATTGAGGACTCTCACTGGCTGGTCAGTCGCTGCCTTGATGGCCACATGGTTGCAATTGATGATCCCCTGCACCTGAGGGAATCCAATGATGGAGGCAAATCCCACTGTCCTTTGAACTTGAGTGCCGCAATCTACCTTGAATTCAATGTAATCCCCTGCCCTCTCAAGCAGAACATCCGTCACCTCTGTAATGCAATGACGTGCCTGAGAGATGTCTGCTCTCGCTCCTTGGAAGGAACCATGTTCAAAAAACTGCAAGGCATCTGTGACTTTTACAGCCACAAGAAGGCCATGGTGACAGTTCCTACAAACCCTCGGATGACCCTCAATGAGGGCACATAGGTCAGCAACCATCTGCCTAGACAGGTGCAGCATTGACGCTCCAACATGTCCAGGTAGCTTCTCCTTTGGCGGTAGACCCTATGCTAAGGGTATTACCTCTGTTGCCTTCCTGCTTCTCAATCCTTACCCCTGTTGCCCAGGAGTCTGCCTCTGCCCCTGCAGATGCTGCTTCTCATCGCGAATGGATCCAATCTCAGACTAGATTAATCCCATTTCCTGTTACATCCTTTCTTCCTTTCAATTGGAATGTGGAGTTTTCCTGAACCCCCCCTCTCATGAACGCTGTATGCAGAAGACCCTTCCACCCCCAAAGCCGCACCCCACCTCACAAAAATGCCCGTTTCAAGAGTGAAAGGATATTGCAGATAACTCTCCTGATATTGAAACACTGATTGCTTATAAATGAGGGCCTTCTCTGAGTCTTCCCTCTTCAATGGTGCTGCTGTCCGACTGTTCTGACTCACGCCCCATTGTGTCACCACCTCCTCCTCCCTGTCGTGATTGAGACCCTGCGTGGATCCCATACCTCGTGAAGAAAATTCAAAACTGACCCTTAACGAGCTGACAACAAGCTTGTTCAGAGCCTTTACTGGCTATTTATCCATTTCGGGCGAGTTGCCTCTTCCTGCTCTTCCCAGAGCCTTTTAAATTTTGACTGTGTCAGTTTCACGCCAGGAATCTGACATGCCAATCTAAGGGTGGGTTTAAGTTACCACCATCACATTAAGACTATCTCTCAGAGATCATCAATTATCAGATCCAACAGTTGAATTATTCAGAATTAGACCTATCCATCACTATTGTAAACAATTCTCAATTCTGTTGCAGGGACAAGGATCATATCCTTCTAGACAATCTGCTTTCCTCTTTTTTGAGGCCTTCCTGTTCCCAGATTTGGTGGGTCTTGCAAAAGGCTCAGATTGGGGCATTGACACTAAACCTGTTGACTTGTTTTGGTTAAAGAAGGAGTGGTACTTGGAGAGAGCTGCGTGACAAAATGAAACTATCATGGTGCTTTGTCAGACAGATCTCTTGTCTCAATAGAACATGCAGATTTGGTATCTAGAACCAAACAACTTCCAGTTAGTTGTTGAATGGACACAGTTCTTAGTAATAATTTCCCATTGTCTGAACTGATACTTTAACAATCATAAGAAAAGTGTCTTCCAACAGGAATTAAGCTGTAAAGTGGAGAGATATAGTTCTGCATTTGTGAAATTGATTCTATCTCCTTTGATCCTGTAATATTGGATTACTAATATATTCATAAATTTGAATTGATTCGATTTTTGTGTGTCTTTAAGGCAGCAGTGGTAATTTTCAAAGTTCCAAGGATCCCTTGGAGAATAGCTCCTTCGTTCATGAAGGAATAAAGGTAAATTAATCAGGATTGCCAGTGTGGCATTTTATACATAGTTTGGGTGGAAATAAGGAATAGCAAGGGGAAGTGGGAGTCGTCTATAGGCCCCCAAAGAGTTGCCTCACTGTAGGACAAAGTATAAATTGGGAAATAATGGAGGCGTGTAAGAAGGGCGCTACAGTTGTTCTGGGTGATTTTAATCCGCATATTGACTGGACAAATCAGATTGGTAGAGGTAACATGGAAGACAAATTTGTAGAGTGCATCAGGGATTGATACTTAGAGCAATATGTTGCAGAACCTACCCGGGAACAGGCAATTTTATATCTAGTAATGTGTAATGAGATAGGATTAATAAGAGGTATCGTAGTTACGGATCCTCTAGGGGGTAGCGATCACAACATGGCAGAATTTCAAATTCAGTTTGAGGGCGAGCAACTCAGGTCTCAAACCAGTGTCCTCAACTTAAACAAGGACAATTAGGGAGGTATGAAGAAAGAGTTGTGTAAAGTGGGTTGGGAAAATAGACTAAGAGGAAGGTCAATGGATGAGCAGTGGCAGACATTTAAGCAGATATTTCATAACACTCAGCAAAAATTTATCCCGGTCAAAAGGAAGGACTCGATGAGAAGGATGAACCACCCGTGGTTAACAAAGGTGGTCAAGGAGAGTATCCAATAAAAACCTAAGGCATACAAAGTGGTAAAAACTAGTGGTAGGCCAGAAGATTGAGAATTTTTTAGGAACCAGCAGCAGATGGCTAAAAAGCTAATGAAGAGGGAGAAAATTGATTATGAAAGTAAATTGGCAAGAAATATAAAAACAAACAACAAGAGCTTCTATGGGTATATAAAAAGAGCGTAACTAAAGTGAGCGTAGGACTCTTGGAGGATGCGACTGGAGAATTGATAATGGGGAACAGGGAAATGGCAGATAATTTAAACCAATATTTTACATCGGTCTTCAAGATGCAGGGCACTCTAAACATCCCACAGATATCAGATAAGCAAGGAGCTAATGGGAGGAAAGATCTTGTAACAGTCTGTATCACGAGGGACAAAGTATTTGGCAAACTAATGGGACTAAAGGCAGACAAGTCGCCAGGACCTGATGGCGGGCATCTAAAGGTTTTAAAGGAAGTGGCTGCAGAGATAGTGGAGGCATTGGTCGAAATATTCCAGAACTCACCGGATTCCAGGATGGTCCCAGTGGATTGGAAAACCACTCATGTGACGCCCCTGTTCAGTAAGGAAGGGAGCCAAAAAGCAGGAAACTATAGGCCAGTCAGCCTAACATTGGTCGTTGGGAAAATGCTACAGTCCATTATTAAGGAAGAAATAGCAGGACATTTAGAAAAGCTTAACGCAATCAAACAGTCAACATGGTTTTGTGAAAGGGAAGTCATGTTTGACAAATTTGCTAGAGTTCTTTGAGGATATAATAAACAGAGTTGATAAAGGGGAACTGGTAGATGTAGTGTATTTGGATTTCCAGAAGGCATTCGATAAGGTGCCACATAAAAGATTATTGCACAAGATAGGAGCTCACGGTATTGGGGGTAATGTATCAGCATGGATTGAGGATTGGTTAACTCAAAAAAGACAGAGAGTCGGGATTAATGGATCTTTTTCAGGTTGGAAAGATGTAACTAGTGGAGTGCCACAAGGATCAGTCCTAGGGCCTCAATTATTTACTATCTATATTAATGACTTGGAGGAGGGAGCAGACTATATCCAAATTTGTTGATGGGTGGGAGGGCATGTTGTGATGAGGCCATAAGGAATCTGCAAGGGGATATAGATAGGTTGAGTGAGTGGGCAAAAACTTGGCAGATGGAGTTTAATGTGGGAAAGTGTGAGGTCATACACTTTGGTAGGAAGAATCAAAAGGCAGACTATTATTTAGATGGAGAGAGACTTCAAAAAAGTGCAGCACAGAGGGATCTGGGTGTTCTTGTGCATGAAACACAAAAAGTTGGCATGCAGGTGCAGCAAGTAATTAAGAAGGCAAATGGAATTTTGGCCTTTATTGCTAGGGGATTGGAGTTTAAAAATAGGGAAGACTTGTTACAATTGTACAGGGTTTGGTGAGGCCGCACCTGGAGTATAGTTTTGGTCCCCATATTGAAGAAAGAATCTTCTGGAATTGGAGGCAGTTCAAAAGAGATTCACTCGGCTGATTCCTGGGATGAAGGGGTTGACTTATCAAGAATGGCTAAACAGGTTAGGCCTTTATTCATTAGAGTTTAGAAGAATGAGGGGTGATCTTATTGAAACGTACAAGATTCTGAGGGGGCTTGACAGGGTAGATGTTGAGAAGATGCTTCCACTAGTGAGGGAATCTCGAACTAGGGGACATAGTTACAGAATAAGGGGACACATTTAGAACTGAGATGTGAAGGAATTTCTTCTCTCAGAGGACAGCGAATGTCTGGAATTCTCTACCCCAGAGAGTTGTGGAGGCTAGATCACTGAAAGTATTTAAAGAGGAGGTAGATAGATTTTTGAAATATCGGTGAGTTGAGGGCTATGAGGAGCTGGCATAAAAGAGGAGTTGCAGATCAGCCATGATCTTATGGTGGTAGATTTATGGTTGTTAAGAGTTGGTTTCGTTTTTGGATATTGTTTGGAATTCAGTTGGGGTGTAAGCCTACGAAGAGAGAAAGGCTACCAACTCATCCTATTTCACCTCTTTGAGAAACCTTCAGAATCCAGTGTGAGAACTGAAGAAACTGATGCAGCATTTCGCCTAAGAAGCTTCTGGAAGACTTTCTCTTGACATCTCCTGAACAAACTGTTCTGAAAATATCTGACAACCACATGTGTCTAGTGACATGCATCAATATGTATCCGGATGCCAGACTAACTGGAACATTCCATATCTTATCCTTTTACTTCAAAAATTAACAAGTACTTGGCCAAAATATTTTTTTGTTTTTTTGTAAAGTTGATCTGTGCAGAGAAAGCTTCTTAATTTTTCCTTTAACTGGTGTGTGTTTGTGTGTGTGTGTTGGGGTTATTTAGAAGGGAATATATCTATACTTCCATATTTCAAGCTATATGTTAATAAGCTTTGCATCTTTCTTGAATGAGTCTTGTTTTATAATAAATTAATAATGTTGTTGTTTATTAAAGAAACCTGGTTGGCGGATTTTTATTCTGAAACTAGAATAGATAAAGTATATAATTGGCCGTATTGGTAACTGGGTAAAGCATTTAAATATATGTTGTGACCCATGGAGAGGTGGAACTAGAGAAAAACAGTGCACTCCTCTATCCTCGGTCGTAACACTTGTGGATAGAAATTTGAAACAGTCATCCTCCTTCTTCAAAAGCAAAGTACTGTGGATGCTGGAAAGAAACAGGAAATGCTGGAAATACTCAGCAGGTCTGGAAGCAGCTGTGGTGAGAGAAACAGTTAACGTTTCAGGTCAATGATCTTTCATCAGATCCTCTTTCCCCCTTGCCTGCTTATCACCGTTCCCTGTTGAACCATATGCTTTCCTCTTTTAGTTTCCCTACTTTCTGGTCTCCTCTCAAGATCGTCCCCAGCTCAAATTTTACTAAATTTTCAAGTCCACCGCTTCTGTGTTATTTTTCCCTCCCCTCATGATATCTGGGTTACATCCTTGAATTGTTCTTCCCCCCCATCTATTCTATTGCTCTTTTCCCCCTCTTTACAACAACATGTTTAACCATTTGATTCGGGTGAAGGTGTTTCATTTGTACAGCTTTCCCTTGTCCCACAACTTGTCCTAATATCTTAGAGATCTGAAGTGCTTCATTAATCTTTAAAGCCATTTGTTGATGTGTCACACCTGCCATTCCCAAACTGGCCGAGTATGTGACTTTAGGAACAATTTTCAGATTACTTCTCTTGAAGCCTTGCTTTTTAATCTAATGCCTAACTCCTCAAACTCCTATATAAGATCTTCATCTTGATCTTTCTTATGTCACTGAATGTCTCATGAATCATGATTCCTGAGTGATTATTCTCCCTTTTTGGAATCTTTTCTGCTTTTCTATATATCCCTTATTTGTACACATTATTCAGAACTCCTGCTTGCAGTTGAAGAAAAGGCTAACTAATAACATCTTCAGTCTGTCTTTTCTTATTAACATTATTATTTTCCCCTCCCCGCCATCTCCCACTCATTTCACCACTTCCTCCAAGGTGCCATGGTACTTGCGATTTCCCTAAAGTGCTTAAAAGATCCAACTTCCTTTGTAGGGATTGCAAGTAAGTCTGTATCCCAGACAACGGGCTGGATTTTAAAGCAGGTCTGGGTTGGGAGTGGAGGAAGACAGGCCTGCAGTTTTGTGCCACTGGCCGTTGTGCCAGTTTGGCCCCGTTCCCGCGTCGACTGGGTTTTCCAGTCAGCAATGTGAACAAGAAACATCAGCCTGGAACTTGGCCAGGCAGCCGTGGCGGCTCCGGTTAGGAGGTTATGCTTCATCTCATGAGGGACACCCCCCACCCACATTGGTCAAGGCTGCCAGGCCACAGCTATGGCCTCTGGTCATCCCATGGAGGGGTTGCCCCTCCATAATCACGTGGATGCATCTGTGGCTATTTTAATTTTTTTTAAAAAGGTTCTCCTCTTCAGTGTGCTCTTCCATGTTGAGGCACCTCCTCTCTCTCCGTCAGCAGCTCCCACCTCGGCCAGTAGGGTTGCTGATGTGTCAGTTCTGGAGGGCTTCCTATTGGCCCTCCAGCCTTGGTAGCCAGCTTGCTGTTTCAGGAACTGGTCCTAACTTCCTGTTCCTGAACCTGGACTGAAAATCCAGCCTGATATGTTTGAATAATGAAGGTAGACACCTATTGAGTAGTGTCTGCTTCAGTCTTCAAATGGAAACCATACATTGTATACGCTATATGCATCAAACCTTGCTGTGCTGAAGGTTATGTGTATCTCTATATATTGCTTAAAATATTTTATCATAGTGATTGTACACATTGCTTTGCCTCTCTTGGAAAAAGAGCTGACACTGCTCATGAAAGGCACAACTTTTATGTGGTACATGAGGGAGAGTAATGGAAGCAACATCTTAATGTCATGATGTTACTGCCATCAAAATGTTTTAAAGGGGTGTCACTTCTGCAGTTCACAGTACTGTTAACCTGGACTTATCCTATTGGCTTGGGGAAGATGTTTTCCAGGCAAAGAATAAAGAAGACCTGTTGAGGGAAGTATTCTATCTTTTCTTATAAATGTGATGTACCTTTATTTTGCCATTCAGATACCTTTTTAAAAAATATTCATTAATCTCGCCATCTTGGAAGTCCATCATCTATTCACAGTTAGAATTTTCTTTCCTTTAAAAAAAACCCCCAGATCCAACCATTTGCTATGACTGTGTCTCCAGACATGCTGCTTCTCTTCACCTCAAACCATTTTCTTTTCACTGAGGCTTGAAGATCAAGTTTAAAATTTTTTTAACTGGCAGTCGTCCCATTGGCTTGAAGCCAGACCCTGTAAGCGTGCTGTTCACATCATTTTCACTATAGTGCTGAAAACACCAATACTAGCTGGCAACATATAATTTCACCAATCATCGTCTACAAGTGTTAACTATGCTATGTTAGTGGAATAGCTATATAAAAAAAACAATATTTTATATGCTACTGAATTCTTCACAATTTCTCCCCCTCGTAGATATGACATCTGCACCTATAAAAACAAGCCTTGTGGAACACTGGGTAAGTTTTTACTGCTGCAGCTAATATTGTTTCCCAGTACTTATTGATCCATTAACATTTTACTTTGATGCCAGTTAGTTTTTCTTAACCTTAGTAGGTAAAACAGTTTATTTTAGATTACTTAATTCACCCTTACCTCAATTTTAAACCTCAATTACTTGAGGTTTAAATTAAGTGAAGCGCTTTCTCTTCTTCTTCCCTTGCAGTAGGCTTCATAAAAAAAAAGTAAATCCCGTTACATTTTTTTCTTAACTTGGCACATTATGCAAATATAATCAATACAGGTAATAGCTAACTTTGTTTTCAGTGATCCACAAGCAAATATATTCTAGTATCACTGGCCTTTTCCAATTAAGTGTTTTTGTCATGGTAACTACTGTTGTACCCTCTCATCCTATAATGTGTTATCGAATCATTGTGGCACAGAAGGAGGCCGTTCAGCCCATCAAGTCCATGCCAGCTCCCCTGCTCTATCCCCGTAGCCCTTCAAGTTTATATCTTCAGAAGACTACCATGATTGACAGTAACAAATCATATTGATACATTAAGATTTGCAGCACTGTGAATACTTCTATTTTGCCTACAAAACAAAAACACACTTTCATTGGGTTCATATCATGTGCACAAACCACTTGACTTTTATTGTCACTCTTTGATGAGGATATATTTTACACTCCACACCAGGTCTTAATGATGCATTCTGTGTTCTTGACTGTTATGCACTTTTCTCCATCACAAATGTTATGCAATATTTATGACGTGATTTGAATATAATTGCAACACACAATCTGTCACTTATACCAATGGTAGAAATTAAACCAGAATAATCAAAAATTGCTGACTGATGCTTTCTAACTCTATAGTTTGCTAATAAGCTTAAATTACACTGGCTTCTATAATGCTTAATTGCACTTACTGCAGATTATACATTGTTTAAAATATAGAATGCACCTTATGGTCAGATACTGTATTTTTCATTAAATACATAAATATTTTCTTATGCATAATTTATTACTTAAAACATTGAAGGATAGGTTCCTCGTTGCAACTCTGAGCTATTTCAGAAGTATTTTTTCTTCTATTTATAAAACAGCTTCATGTAACAAATTCAAAAGTGTTAAGATAACACTTACCTATTTCAACAATTTGCTGCAATATAAACAAATCACTATTCCAAAAAAAATTGCCTGACAAAAAAGTACATTTTACTTCTTGCTAGGTAAGAATAGAAAAAAAAATAGAAATGTTGTTTTTAGTTCCCTCTTCAGGCTCAAGTTTCAGGTGGTCCCAAGTTACCAGAAGTAAATTTATAAATCTAACCCCTAGTCTAGACATTTTCCAGCGCTGGCTGTGGCTCAAAAAAAATTAATGTCTGGCCTATAAAGTGCAATTCCCTCCAGTGTATACGCAAATGACTATAAACTTAACCTTGTGCCAATTATTCCTTCTGTGTACGTAGGTTATATATATATATATGTATATATATATATATATATATATATATATATAAAGGACCTAAGCCTTTATAACAAGAGTATTTAAGACTGAAACACCTTGGCTTGACCCTTTGTGTCTCCCTGTGTTTATTCAGGCTTGGCCTCGGTGGCTGGAATGTGCGAACCTGAGCGAAGCTGCAGCATCAATGAAGATATTGGCTTGGGCTCAGCATTCACAATTGCACATGAGATTGGTCACAAGTGAGTGAATTAAAAGTAATCCCTATTCCCAATTTTAAAATGAATTCTTTGTATTTCTTTGCCAAGTTCACAGAAATGCAGTTCTTAGTAACTTGAGGTGATATTAGTTTATGAATCCTAACTACAAATGTCAAAAAAGTGATATTCCCCCTGTTGTGCCTCCTGCCTGTAGTGCAGTAGCTGTAAATACATGCTTTAAAAAAAAATGACAGTTTTAAAAAATATTAACACTTCATCTTATTGTTTCACAAGATCCCCCTTGCCCTCCCCTTCGCCTCCCCTTTTCCAATTGGCTTTTCCCACACTGTGTAGCACTCAGGACTGATTGTTTAGAATTGTGCAAGAACAACTCATACTCTGATTTACATTGGGGAGTGACTAGTTTTCAGTTTTCACTTACCCCTATTGACATGGGTAAATTTGTCATGCAGACTCTATGGGCTGACTGACCTCCTGTGCTATAATATTCTATGATTCTATAAAATTGGGAATTCCTTAGTATGGAGGGTTACTGGCAAGAATACACATCTCGCCACTCTACTGCATTGTGCATTGTTGCAATGATGCACTACACACCACACCACCCAATATCAGAAGAATAATTAAATGAAATCCAATGGACTGGAAGAAAGGCGAGGATTTTATCCAGGTGACAGGGTTCTCAACCACAGGCAAAAGTGCCAGCAAGAGCCCTGTGTCACCTCCTCTGGGGAAGGCCTGCCAAATCAAGTGACAGGCACTTAAGTGGACAGTGGTGGGTTTACCCTGGGATCAAGGACCCCGACGACGGATGTCCAGCCTGCTGAGAGCTGCTGGCAATCAGGGGCCAGCAGCTCTTTAACTGAGCAGCGCCACTGCGGAGGCAGTGGCTGCTGCCCGTAGAGCACTCACCCGAGGCAAGTAGGGGGGTCAGTAGCAAGGGCAGGGGTTGGTTCTCAGCGGGCACCACCCCCCCCCCCCCACCACCCCGCCACCCCACTTTCCGCTGCTGGGTCCCTCATTCAGGCACTAAATGCCTTTGAAAGAGAGAACCCCCCCCCCCCCCTCCTCCCTGAGCCAGCAAGCAGCCCGCATGGTTTTTTGTGCCAGCTTTCCATGCAGTGACAGGCCTGCCAGCCGCATGGCTGATCGTGGCAGCAGCCGAATGAGGCCCTTAATCGGACATTAATTGCCCAGTTAAGGGCCTCAATTTGAGGCAGGGTGGCAAGGCCGTTCACAGGCCTTCCAACCCTGGACTTAATTTTAGCGACTATATGCTCTCTCTGCTTCCAAATCTGCCGTGGGAGAGAGCATAAAATTCCCCCTTATATCTACTTGTCCAGTTTTGCAAAAATGTAGAGGACGGCAAATTTTTGAAAGTCGCAGTTTAGTGTTCATCATTGATAAATGTTATCAAATGGCTGTTCTAACAAACAGAAATAAGCATCTAATGAGTTTTTTTTGAAATGCCAATTAATTAAAGGGGATCCACCTGCATGATATATTTACCTAACTTAGTCAAAATCTAACGTTGTGCAGCTTCCACATTATATAATTCAATGAATATAATATTTTCTCCCCTCCTGAAAATGTAAACTCCTACCCTGGGCTGCACAGCTAACAGTCATTCATTTTTCTTGTGTGAACTCCAAGGGCTGAATTATATTAGTGCGCTGCACTTCACTGTGTCGCTTTTAAGATAGCAGCCTTCCATCACGGAAGAAGCGCCGCTGAGCTGCCACGATATTTCGAGCGGGAGCTCATTTAAATGGAGGCGGTGGAGCGGCCACCCCCGATGATGTAGAGTGGGTGGCAGCTCCGACCCCGGCAGTGGCTTCCAGCGCCACCGCGCAGACGCCGTCACCACCACCATTTTTAAAGGGCATCAAGGCCTTAACAAAAATTTTAATGTTTAAAGAAAAAGTACTTTGTTAATTTTTTAAAACAGAAATTAAAACAGGAGGCCCTTTCCCAACCGCCCCCACCCTAATGGGTGTTTTACATGCCAGAATGACAGACGTTAATTTTATTCCCACTCTGAACTTCCGCCCCCAACCTCGTCATTTTTGCTCTTTAACCGCTTCCCACCATCCCCACAGCCAATAAAAACGTTTTTCCCGCTACTCCCCCCGCACCAGCCCTGATTATTTCAGTCCTCCCCTACCCACCAGTGTCTCGTCTCGGAAATCCATACGGAGTTCTAAAGGCATGGGAGTGGCGGCCGGCAGCCGTAGAATCGCCGAGGGACGGCCGCCAGGACCAGGTAAGTTAATTTCAATATTTATTCTGCTAATTCTAATATTGAAATGAAGGCCCCGCCACTTGGAGGCGGGGGGACCGCACCCAGGCCTCGCTGCTGCTGGTAATATGCGGCCGAGCCTTCTCTTCATCGTGGGTCATGGCGGGTCGTTCCCGCAAGCATTTTACAGGCCTCCCTGCCACGATCCACGATGCTGAGGGGCTGATACAATCCAGCTCCAACAGTTGAACCTAATCCCACTACACCCAACACTGCACCCATCCACATTCACACATTTTAGCAGGGGTGGTTATATAGTGATAAGGAGAGGGAACCATCATTCCTACTCTAACAGAGTGGGCCCGATTTTAACTCTGTGAAAGTGGGTGAGTTTTGAGTGAGTTGAAACCTCACCCAGTGGCACTGAGGCCAATTGTAGAGTCCCAACTACTACTCCAGCTGAGATAAGCTAACACGGCACAGACTGATGATCAATCCGAGACTTTTCTGATCTGCATGACTGAACCATTCCTTTTAAGTCATCAAGGAAGTCCCACCAAATTCCTTTTAAGAGAATTTTGAATTTCTGTTATGCTTAATTCAAGTAATACCTTTTTTGAAAATATAGGGAATCGTGATAATTTTAGTCAATGAAGTAGTTTAGCTGTTTTAAGGTATATGTTATATACTGCTACTCAACACCCAATGGCTTGCTTGTAAACACTGCATTCTGACCAAATTATTTTTTGGAAATTAGACAGAGACCTTGAAATGTAACAAAGAAAGTGTGATTTTGCAAACTGAACCATTCATGTTGCATAAGTCAACTTAAGTCTAAATATCTGACTTTCACATAGGAATGAGTTAAAGTTGCTTCCAGTTTCCTATCTTCTCATAATTGAAATTTTAAAGAGACACTGGCTAACCACAATATCATTGAACAAAATAATCTAACAAAAGTGTCCCTTTAGAGGGACACAACTGATGAAACCCAAATCATAAGAAAGAAAGGAAACTTAACAAATTAAATATTTTTAGTATATACAGTGCACTCCAGTCCCTACAATGGCCAATGGTTGTGGAAGACATCAACTGTACTGGCAGACACCGTGCACTCCTTCTCTAGGGTTACCTGGTTGCAGACAAGCCACAGAAGAGAGGCAAGAAACTGGGGCAACCACCACCAGGGGCTGCATTTAACACTTTCTAGACCTAGTCCATGACTCGACTCAGCTCAGACAGTTCAAATGATGCTGTAAGCATTGCCTCCTGGACTCTGATAAGCAATGACTTGCTTGGAAACAAGACCATAAATTATTGCTCCTTACTAATTGTGGGAGAGCACAATGATGTGAAGTGCAGTGGTTTCAAAGCTGGTTGTGATTTAAACAGCCAAGTGTTCCCCTTAAGCCAAGAATCCTACTAACAAAGAAAGCAGAATATGAACATAAAGCATGGAAGAATAAAATGTCACCCATCCTATCAAGTTCATCCCTGGCACAGATCACATACAATCTCACCTCTTACTGACATTACCCCACGTATTTAATCTCCCAGGGAATCATTCTGCATAACGTCTTCCTGACACCCACAGTATTTGAGCACAACTCCAGATTTTCTATCTGACTGTACATTATTCCACTCTGACTCATTTGCTGTTCACTGCCAATGTGTAAGTGAATTGTTGTCTGTTGCTTTCTGCTTCCCAGGTGGTGGTGTTCAGGGTGTAAGAGCCGCTGTGATTAGACAGACTTGCAGCAAAGAGGAGAACACAGAGTCAGAAATGTCCATATGCAGCAAAGGCAACTCTTATAAAGGTGCCACTAAAATGAAATGACAAGCACAGCTAGCCCTCATCGTCTGTTTGGGAAATGCGTGATGCAGAAATTCAATACCATTACTCCATAATGAAATAACTTACATCTAGTAGCACTTTCAGCATTTGCAGTCTTTATAGGTCCATTTTCAGACCTAAAATCGGCATCGTGCACAGAGTGCGCGCCCCAACTGGTTGTTCTGAGGTCAGATCATAATTGGGTCTTATTAATTTATTTCAACATGCTGCTGGTGCCTGTTGTGCCACCTCATCCATTTTAATAAAGTGTATGTCGGCCCACTTGCCTCACCAGCTAACAGCCTGAAAGCATGTCCCATGGTGGGAGTGGGAATGGTGATCAGGATAAGGTGGATCTGGAGATAAGCTTTTGCTCCTTTGGCTCCAGAGCAATGATATTTTACATTTACATACCCACCAAGGAAAAATTATGATGCTGTTTAGGTAGCCATTGGGAATGCCTGGAAAATCGTCTGACCCAATATCAAACATGCATATATGAACATACGAATTCAGAGCAGGAGTAGGTCATTCGACCACTCAAGCCTGCTCCACCATTTGATAACATCAAGGCTGATCTGATTGTGGCCTCAACTCTACTTTCCTATCCACCTCTATACCCTTGTCAATCAAGAATCTATTTAACTGCTCCCTGGGGAAGAGAATTCCACAGCCTAATGACACTCTGAGTGAAAAAAAATTCTCCTCATCTCCTTCTTAAATGGGAGACCCTTTATTTTTAAACTGAGTCCCCGAGACTCTCTCATAAGGGAAAACATCCTCTCAGCATCCACCCTATCAAATCCCCTCAGAATCTTATATGTTTCAACAAGATCATCTCTCATTCTTAGAGTCATAGCGTCATAGAGTTATACAGCACAGCAACAGGCCTTTTGGCCCATAGTGTCCGTGCCGGCCATCAAGCACCTATCTATTCTAATCCCATTTTCCAGCACTTGGCCTGTAGCCTTGTATGCTATGGCATTTCAAATGCTCATCTAAATACTTCTTAAATGTTGTGAGGGTTCCTGCCTCTACCCCACCCCCCCACTTTCAGGCAGTGTGTTCCAGATTCCAACCACCCTCTGAGTGAAAAAGTTTTTCCTCAAATCCCCTCTAAACCTCCCACCCCTTACCTATGCCCCCCTGGTTATTGACCCCTCCGCTAAGGGAAAAAGTTTCTTCCTAGCTACCCTATCTATGCCCCTCATAATTTTGTATATCTCAATCAGCTCCCTTCTTCTAAACTCCAGTGGATACAGACCCAACCTGTCTAATTTTTCCTCATAAGATAACCTCTTCATCCCAGGAATCAGTCACGTGAACCATCTCTGAACTGCTTCTAATGTAATTATATCCTTTCTTTAGTAAGGAGACCAAAACTGTATACAGTACTCCAGTTGTGGTCTGACCAATGCCCTGCACAACTGCAGCAAAACTTCTTGAACTTTATATTCTATTCCCCTGGCAATAAACACCAACATTCCATTTGCCTCCCTAATCACGTGCTGTGCCTGCATACTGACTTTTTGTGATTCATGTACCAGGATACCCAGTTCCCTGTGTACCACAGAGTTCTGCAATCTATCTCCGTACTGATTTTATATTCTTCCTGCCAAAGTGGACAAGTTCACTTTTTCTCACATCATACACATTGTTCAACCTTGCCCGTTTAAGAGCAAAGACCAAAGTACGGAAAGTCCTCATCGGGGAACTCCTCTTTGCTGACGGTGCTGCATTAACATCCCACACTGAAGAGTGTCTGCAGAGACTCATCGACAGGATTGCAGCTGCCTGCAACGAATTTGGCCTAATCATCAGCCTCAAGCAAACGAACATCATGGGACAGGATGTCAGAAATGCTCCATCCAACAATATCGGCGACCACGCTCCGAAAGTGGTTCAAGAGTTCACCTACCTAGGCTCAACTATCACCAGTAACCTGTCTCTCGATGCAGAAATCAACAAGCACATGGGAAAGGCTTCCACTGCTATGTCCAGACTGGCCAAGAGAGTGTGGGAAAATGGCGCACTGATACGGAATACAAAAGTCCGAGTGTATCAAGCCTGTGTCCTCCGTACCTTGCTCTATGGCAGCGAGGCCTGGACAACGTATGTCAGCCAAGAGCGACGTCTCAATTCATTCCATCTTCGCTGCCTCCGGAGAATCCTTGGCATCAGGTGGCAGGACCGTATCTCCAACACAGAAGTCCTCGAGGCGGCCAACATCCCCAGCATATACACCCTACTGAGCCAGCGGCGCTTGAGATGGCTTGGCCATGTGAGCCACATGGAAGATGGCAGGATCCCCAAGGATGCATTGTACAGCGAGCTTGTCACTGGTATCAGACCCACTGTCGCCCATGTCTCCGCTTTAAAGATGTCTGCAAACGCAACATGAAGTCCTGTGACATTGATCACAAGTCGTGGGAGTCAGTTGCCAGTGAACGCCAGAGCTGGCGGGCAGCCATAGAGGCAGGGCTAAAGAGTGGTGAGTCGAAGAGACTTAGCAGTTGGCAGGTAAAAAGACAGAAGCGCATGGCGAGAGCCAACTGTGTAACAACCCTGGCAACCAATTTTATCTGCAGCACCTGTGGAAGAGTCTGTCACTCTAGAATTGGCATTTATAGCCACTCCAGGCGCTGCTTCACAAACCACTGACCACCTCCAGGCGCTTACTCATTGTCTCTCGAGACAAGGAGGCCAAAGAAGAAGAAGAAGAAGACTCATCTGCCAAATTTTTGCCCACTCACCTAACCTATCTATATCCCTTGGTAGAGTCTTTCTGTCCTCTTGACAACTTACCTTCCTACCAATCTTTGTGTCATCTTCAAATTTAGCAATCATACATTTGGTCCCTTCATCCAAGTCATTGATATAGATTGTATGTTGTTTGATAGTTGAGGCCCCAGCACTGATCCCTGTGGTACTCCACTAGTCACATCCTGCCAACCTGAAAATGACCCATTTATCCCGAGTCTCTGCTTCCTGTTAGCTAAACAATCCTCTATCCATGCTACTGATACTGATCCATACTGTGATTCACTTATTTTTGAAATATCCTTCCCATGATCAGCTCCACTGATCAGAAGACTGTTTACCCCACAGATGTCTCAAGACTCCTGGTTGACTCAGCAGTATGAGTTACTGTTAAGCTATGTGGAAAAGTTCCCAGCCCTCGTGCACAGTTTTCCACCCTCCCATCTTGCCATGCCTTGGTTGAGTCACCAGGAAGAGGCATACCAGACTGGTCTGCCAGTTTTCCCTCCCTTTCCCAGATGACTTTAATTTTTTTTCCCCAGAGCTGTGAATGCATAGAATATGCTGCCGGCTAAGGCACTTACATTTGATAAACCTTGATTAATTTATAGTTAGGAACTTTGATGTTTATTGGGATAATAATGATTAGAAATTAACAAATTTTGCAGAAACTTATCAAAGGAGATGAATTGAGTAGAATCCATGACAGAACAGGTTAAACAAAGGCCAGAATTTTACGTTGGGTGGGAGGCCCCGCCCACTGGCCAAAAAGGCGGGAGCGAGCCCACCTCTGCCAGGCCTGGGGACCCACACCAGGATTTTACACTCCCCAGGTCCTTAATTGGCCTTGGGCGGGACTTCCACCTCTCTGAGGCAGGAAGTCCCACTTAATGGAGCTGCTGGCCAATCAGTGAACCGGCAGCTCTCTGTCCCAGCAGCGCCACTGGGAGTGGTGGCTACTAGTGAGAATGCACCCAGCCACAGCAGCAAGAGGGTCGATGGCCCCGGAAACAAGGTAAGCTTATGGGGCCTCCCAGGGCACAAACAGCTGGGCTCTGGTGAGGCAAGGGGGGGTTGGCTGGGGGTGGGGTGTGGGAGCTTTATTTCAGTGGAGGAGGTTGGGCCTTCGGTGGGGGGTGCACCTTCTGTGGGGCACAGGGTGCCTGATCAGGAGGGCTCCCTGCAGCCTGCAAGGAGGGCACCAGATTTTACCTGGCAGCGTTCTGGGGGCCTGAGCCACCCGCCCTCCACTGGTAAAATTCTAACGGCGGTGATAGGAGGACCTTAAGTGGCAATTAATTGGCCACTTAAGGGCCTTGATTGATTGGCCTGGGGTGGGTGGGCCTTTTCTCGCCACCGCTGCCCTCGTAAAATTGCAGTGGGGGAGGGAAGGCATCGGTAACAGCCCCCTCCCCAACCACCCCCGCCTCGCAAGCAATTTTACGGCACCCCCTTTGATCAGAATTGGAAGAGGTTAGAAATGTATCAGGTTATAAACAAGTACTGAGCCTTGAAATGGGGTGGGAGGATAGAACAAAGAGAATGGTCTGTCCTAGGATCGAACAGAAAATTCTGAAAACACTAAGCAGGTCAGACAGAATCATCGGCTTATAAACTGTTAAATTGCTAACTTCTTCTAGCTCTGATGAAAAGCCATCAACCTGAAACGTTAACTCTGTTTCTCTCTCCATAGATGCTGCTTGCCCTACTGAGTGTTTCCGGCACTTTCGGCTTTTATTTCAGATTTTCAGCACCCACAGTATTTTGCTTTTGTTTTAATGTCTGTGGAAGGAGGATGTTTGATGGCCCAAATGTTCTTTCCTCACTCCATGCTATCTTATGTTCTTACAACTTGTTCAAGGAAGTAGGCTTATCCCTGGGAGAAGCCCGACCGAGAATGTCATTCAAGACAGAAATTCAGGCTTGTTTCTCCTGGTTAAGAATCAAACGCTATGGCCATGCAATTGCTGATCTCACCCTTGCTGTTCTCAATAAGCCCTGAGCATGTCCTCAAACCCAGTGGCGATCAGAATCCTATGACCGTGATCCTGGGTTGCCATTAGAAAATAAGCTGTGCTTAAATTGTCCATGACTTAATTGATCCTCCTGGAGTTATGTGATGTATTAAGATAATAGGCATTCCCTCACACCCATTGTAAAATAAAGAGGTAGTAGAGGCAACAGCAGAAAGTGAGAGAGTTTTAAATGGGAATAAACAATGGCTGAATTTTCCTGAAAATTTGTACCATAGTAATGGCGCATCTAGGGTGTATACCATTATTATGGCGCAGATATTCTTAGACATTATGGTATCAGTGATGTGCCATTACTTGCGCCACCCATAATTTCTTGGGATTTTTGTGCCACTTCGCTGAAAGTTAATAATAGCCCTATTCCTATTCGCCACCACCCCCACCCCTCCAACCCCACTATCAAAATCAATGGTGATCCCTATTTTTCTGCTATGGATTGCTTGCTATAGACTGCAGCGGTTCAAGAAAGTAGCTCACCATCATCTTCTCAAGGGCAATTAGGGTTGGGCAACAAATGCTGGCCTTGCCAGTGATGCTCACATCCCATGAAAGAACACAAAAAAGAATTAAGGTTAGTTTGATTGTTGTTGATAGTTAAACCATTACACAATGGTCTTGGTGGGTCACGGAATGGCACTGGTCAGTCACAGAATGCTGCTGGTATGTTATACAATGGTGCTGGTGTGCCAATAATCTGCAAATAATCATTCAACGGGTTGCCTGCATCTGAGGTAGGGCTTAATTTTATATTGAACTTTAAAGCTCTCGCTGTTGATTAGTTGAGCATTTTCGAGTTCAATTTTATGTCTCATTAAGCAAATGGATTTTATGACGTTAGAATGTCACGCTGTACCAACAAAACCGTTCGAACTCACCCCGTGGATATTAGTTTAATAATTTATTATGTGAAAGTCCTCTTGATGCCATATAAAACATTTGCAGGTGAGAATTGGAGCAACCCCTGCATTTATACTCCTGTTTCCTTTTTTTAAAAAAAAAGACAGATTTCTGTATCTCTGATAAGATATCACTCTCAGAATTTGTTCCGACTGAGGTTTGTGCTCTGTTTATTAAAATAAAAAATCTCAAATCATTTAATCCCTTATATCCATTTTAATTTATGAAATTAATGGACTATATGTGAGGAGAAACTGTTGGAATTCATGGCCAGAATTTTATGCTGCTCTGCAGGAGAGGGCTGGTGGCTAGGTGGGTGGGGGTGGTGGGGTCATAAAATTGAGTGGGAGGTGGTGAGGCCGTTGCTCCAATTTACAAATTCGGCCAGCTCAGGCCCTCCTGGAAGGCTGCTGGGAACCCTCTTGATCGGGCAAGCTGTGCCCCATGGAGGGCCCTCTCCCCATGGCCCAACCGCCTCCACTGCACAACACACCCCTCCTACTCCCAACTGACCCCACCTGCCCCGACTCTTGCCTCACCGGGGCCTGGTCAATTGTCGCCAATTGGCGAGGCCCCGGAGACTTAACTTTTTTCTGGGCCGGCGTCCACAATCCTGTTGTGATTGGGTTCAGTCCCAGCAGTGGCCACCGCACCTGGTGGCGCTGATAGGACTGAGAGTTGCCAGCCTGCTGATTGGCCGGCAGCTCCATTCCTGCCTCTAGGGGGCGGATGTCCCGCCCAAGGTCAATTAAGGGCCTGGGGAGCAAAAAATCCTGACGTGGCTCCCCAGGCCCAGCAGAGACAGCTCACCCTCGACTTTTTGGCCTCCCGCCCAACGTAAAATTCCAGCCCACATAATGAATTATCTAAGTACCTTTACTGAAAATCCACTAACAGTTTTTTAAAGCAGTGAAATGATTAATATTCCTTGTACATCGTAATAGTTGATTGTTTGTGGATGGGGAAAAACTTCTTAAAAATATTCCTAAATGGCTGCTTTCCTAAATGACTATTTATACAAGGGGACATGACCCCACCATCTTGGATCTATTTCGGACACTGACTGCACTAAGATCAATTCAAACGAATTGTCTAGCAAATGTTAGTGTATATTCACGACTAGAGGATCAGGGAGCATCATGGCATTTGATATCAAAGTCACACTACAGCGAATTCCAGACCAATGGCAACAGCCAGATCAATCTAATTAAAACATTATAGTGCAGTATTATTCACAGTTTTCATAAATGTGAGGATCCTATCACTCAAGATACCTCGATCACTAAATCACTGCCAGGCTTCCTCGTGTGCTGGGTAATGCCTCTCCCATGTATCTAGGCAGCTGTTTTACTCAGATTCTACTGTGATTTTAGTAACCTGACCTCTTAATTGTAAAGCTGTATATATAGTGTTGCAGCAGGATTAGATGAGTTAATGTATCCTATTTGGGTCAATTTGTGTCTGGACCCACAGAGTAAGTCTGGACCCACAGCGCACCTGAGCTGAAAGGCCCAAGGATCGCAAGGAATTGGTCTTTGGCTATCATCTATATATTTGGGGGTGAGCTTCTGGGGCCTGTCTCATCTCCACAGGCAGTTCATCTGCAGGGAAAAATCAATTCTGAGCTGCCCGCCTAACTGGCAGGGCCTCTCAGGTAAGTCCTGAGAGGGCAGCTGAAGCAGTTTCCAGGGGCTGAGGAACAAATTGGGATGACAGTGGAGTTGGGGAAGCGCTCCTATTCCTGCTGGCACCAAAGTAAGTTTTTTTGATATATGGGCCAGAATTTTATGTTGGGCGGGAGGCCCCTCCCACCGGCCAAAAAGTCAGTGGCAAGCTCGCCTCCGCTGGGCCTGGGGAGCCAGCCTGGGATTTTTCACTTCCCAGGCCCTTGGTCTTGGGCAGGACTTCCACCTCCTTGAGGCAGGAAGTCCTGCCTAATGGAGCTGCCAGCCAATCAGCGTGCCGGCAGTTCTTAGTCTCAGCAATGCTAGCAGGAGTGGTGGCCACTGCTGGGACTACACCCAGCTTCAGGAGGAAATGGAAGGACGACTCGGGAAAGGATGCAGGTTTTGGAGCCTCGCCGGGGGCAATCGGCTAGGCAAGGGGGTCAGTTAGGTGGGGGGGAGTGTTATGCATTGGGGGCGGTTGCGGCTTCGGGGGCGGCCCTCCGTGGAGCACAGGGTAACCAATCAGGAGGTCCCCCATGCCTCCCCCCGCCCCCCCAGCCCATAAAAAGGCCACCTGGTTTTACCAGGCGGGGTTCATGAGGCCTTTGCCATCCAGCCACCAAGGGCAAAATGCCCACGGCGGCGGGAGGAGGCCCTTAAGTGCCAGTTAACTGGCCACTTAAGGGCCTTGATTGGCCTGAGGCGGCGGGCCATTTCTCGCTGCTGCTGCACCACGTAAAATTGCAGCGGGGGTGGGAGGGGGTCGGGAACAGCCCCCCCACCCCGCCGCCTACTCAATTTTACCCCCCCCCCAATCCCCCAGTCACCAGCCTGCTTGTTTGGGGGCTGTAAAAGTCAGGCCATGATTTGAATAAATTGAGCAGGGCAGGTCTATCACCCGCTACACTCATTGTGAACTAATTTCAGCGAGGCATACTTCAATGCAGGTTAGGCCGCTCATTTACATACAAGAGTGACCCAATGACTGATTTATGCGGTCACCTGGGCACTAAAAGAATAAGCCCTAGGAATTTAGTTGTGTGCTGAATGCCTGCACAGATTGGCACAGGCTGCCCAGTGCTAAGTTTGTACTCAATGCTCCCCTTTTTTGTTCAGAAAACAAATGTAATTATTCCAATTTCTAACCCTTTATGTTTATGCTTGGGACAGTTTTCTTCCAAATGCGTCAGCTGGATTGAAAGTGTTGCATTTGAAAGTCTCAGGTTGGGTAGGCGGTATTATCGTAGCCGTTACATAATTTTTTTCAAATGACATGGATGATAGACATGTGTACAGTAGTAATATATAATCTATCCTTTGTGAACTGTTCTTTAGAGGCATTTTTCTGCTACCCATTTTATATCATCTATGTGTCTCAGAACTTATGCTCAAGCCATGTGAAGATGTGAAGGAGTAAATGAAAACAGAAAGTCTGTTAAGCACTGCATCAGCTGAGTGTTTTAATATGAAAGAAGACTGGCATAGAAAATGTTTTGAGAATAAGCGTACATCAACGTACTTAATCATGAGGAGTCACATCTCTAAACACCTACAGGGGTGTTGACAACCTCCCTGTACTGAGACTGAGACTGTGTGTCAAAATATTCAGTGCTTTGAATGTTAGATGGTGGCATGATAGATAGTTGTCTGGTTGCACATTGAGTTAATACAGTACTTCTTTCTTGACAGTTTCGGCATGAACCATGATGGAATTGGAAACTCCTGTGGGACGAAAGGTCATGAAGCAGCAAAGCTCATGGCAGCTCACATTACTGCCAACACCAATCCATTCTCCTGGTCTACGTGCAGCAGAGATTATATCACCAGCTTTTTGGAGTAAGTGCCCAGTAGCACAGCAAATTAGATTACCAAATTTATTAAAGAAGTAACCACTTATTTGGTTGCATTAGTTTTTTCCAGTTCAAAATAGCAATATATTCATTTAAAAACAGCGGTCATTTATTTCCATATTGAGCAAATGCATCCACAGGATTTTGAACTGTTTCGCTCATGTTGGTTTTGATTTATCCTTCACATTGCTACCATGTTTAAACAGAGCCAATTAATTAACTAAGATCTGGTTCTGGGGCTGGGAGAAGATCATGGGATGTGTCCAATGCACTAAAACTGCATCAATATTGTTTATTAGATTTTCTGTTGTGGATTTTGTGGAGGATAAATGATGTGAAGCTCATTTTTGGTCTTTTTCTAATTAATTATCGATAACAGTACATTTGTAAAAATAATTCTATTTATCCAAAGCATACAGACTCTGACTCTTGCACTCATACGCCCATTGACTTTGATCACTGAAGAAAATACAGATTGTGAAAGCAGTAAAAAGGCTTCAGCATCAAAATGTTAGTTTTCATTATCAGCCAGCAGGAGCCTGAGCAGGGATGAGTTATAACGGCTTATTCCCTACTGCTGACATGTGGAACTGATATACCGCCCTGTATAAATAACAGCTTACTGCTCCTGTGGGGGTTTTGTGCAAGTTGGAAGCAAAGTGGGGGGTAATCACTGATTCTTCCAGCCAGAAAGAAGTGTGGTTTTGAGGACTACTCAGATCTGTCTTTAACTCTTGTCCACATGCTCAAGGGTTTTTTTCTCAAAGTGAAAAAGCCTACAGAATGCTAGAGAGCTGTCCTTAATAAAACAACATTCCAGCTGCAGGCAGGGGCAACATTTAGTTCCTTTTCCGAAACAGACCATTTGTCCCAAAACTTACCCTGGTGATCAGATGGGTGCCTTATACAAAATGAGATGCAAACATAATCTGATCCCTGCTAGCAGTGAATTTAAATATTTTGAACAAAGAAGTAATCACCTAAATATAAAATAGTGGGGACAGAGCTTATTTCTATAGGCAAAAAGGCTATCTGCATGTCTACTTGCAAATGGATTCATGGTTTTATGTTAAAAATTTATGGGGGCAATTAACTGAACTGAACATTGCAGCACTGCTGTTATGTCTGCTCAGTCCAATGATTCTTCCTCATTACACATTCAGGGCGAGCTCCTAGCAAGCAGTCAGCAATTGGTCTTGCTGTTTGTCAGCAAGATTATCTGATGTTGCTGCAGGCATTTAGAGGATGTTTGATTCTGCTGCAGGCGTTTAGAGGATGTTTGATTCTGCTGCAGGCATTTAGAGGAGGTCTGATGTTGCTGCAGGCGTTTAGAGAAGGTCTGATGTTACTGCAGGCGTTTAGAGGATGTTTGATTCTGCTGCAGGCATTTAGAGGAGGTCTGATGTTGCTGCAGGCGTTTAGAGAAGGTCTGATGTTGCTGCAGGCGTTTAGAGGATGTTTGATTCTGCTGCAGGCGTTTAGAGGAGGTCTGATGTTGCTGCAGGCATTCAGAGGAGGTCTGATGTTGCTGCAGGCGTTTAGAGAAGGTCTGATGTTGCTGCAGGCGTTTAGAGGATGTTTGATTCTGCTGAAAGCGTTTAGAGGAGGTCTGATGTTGCTGCAGGCGTTTAGAGAAGGTCTGATGTTGCTGCAAGCGTTTAGAGGAGGTCTGATGTTGCTGCAGGCGTTTAGAGGATGTTTGATTCTGCTGCAGGCGTTTAGAGGATGTCTGATGTTGCTGCAAGCGTTTAGAGGAGGTCTGATGTTGCTGCAGGCGTTTAGAGGATGTTTGATTCTGTTGCAGGCGTTTAGAGGAGGTCTGATGTTGCTGCAGGCGTTTAGAGGAGATCTGATGTTGCTGCAGGCATTTAGAGGATGTTTGATTCTGCTGCAGGCGTTTAGAGGATGTTTGATTCTGCTGCAGGCGTTTAGAGGATGTTTGATTCTGCTGCAGGCGTTTAGAGGAGATCTGATGTTGCTGCAGGCATTTAGAGGATGTTTGATTCTGCTGCAGGCGTTTAGAGGATGTTTGATTCTGCTGCAGGCGTTTAGAGGATGTTTGATTCTGCTGCAGACGTTTAGAGGAGGTCTGATGTTGCTGCAGGAGTTTAGAGAAGGTCTGATGTTGCTGCAGGCGTTTAGAGGATGTTTGATTCTGCTGCAGGCGTTTAGAGGAGGTCTGATGTTGCTGCAGGCATTTAGAGGAGGTCTGATGTTGCTGCAGGCGTTTAGAGAAGGTCTGATGTTGCTGCAGGCGTTTAGAGGATGTTTGATTCTGCTGCAAGCGTTTAGAGGAGGTCTGATGTTGCTGCAGGCGTTTAGAGAAGGTCTGATGTTGCTGCAAGCGTTTAGAGGAGGTCTGATGTTGCTGCAGGCGTTTAGAGGATGTTTGATTCTGCTGCAGGCGTTTAGAGGATGTCTGATGTTGCTGCAAGCGTTTAGAGGAGGTCTGATGTTGCTGCAGGCGTTTAGAGGATGTTTGATTCTGCTGCAGGCGTTTAGAGGAGGTCTGATGTTGCTGCAGGCGTTTAGAGAAGGTCTGATGTTGCTGCAGGCCTTTAGAGGATGTTTGATTCTGCTGCAGGCGTTTAGAGGAGGTCTGATGTTGCTGCAAGCGTTTAGAGGAGGTCTGATGTTGCTGCAGGCGTTTAGAGGATGTTTGATTCTGCTGCAGGCGTTTAGAGGAGGTCTGATGTTGCTGCAGGCATTTAGAGGATGTTTGATTCTGTTGCAGGCGTTTAGAGGATGTCTGATGTTGCTGCAGGCGTTTAGACGATATTTGATGCTGCTGCCAGCATTTCAATGCCTGCAGCACCTTTTCAAAAGGGAGTGCAATTTTGATGCAAAGAAGTTTTTCTACACTATCTCAGAACTGCAAGCATAATAATTTAGTTTAGTTTAGAGATACAGCACTGAAACAGGCCCTTCTGCCCACCGAGTCTGTGCCGACCATCAACCACCCATTTATACTAATCCTACACTAATTCCATATTCCTACCACATCCCCACCTGTCCCTATATTTCCCTACCACCTACCTATACTAGGGGCAATTTGTAATGGCCAATTAACCTATCAACCAGCAAGTCTTTGGCATGTGGGAGGAAACCAGAGCATCCGGAGGAAACCCACGCAGACACAGGGAGAACTTGCAAACTCCACACAGGCAGTACCCAGAATTGAAACCGGGTCGCTGGAGCTGTGAGGCTGCGGTGCTAACCACTGCGCCACTGTGCCGCCAATGTTAGAACAGCAAGGTTTGCTGTTTTGGCAGTGATGGTGTTGTTAGAAGTGAGACCCAGGAAGGTTGGCCTGTCACCCTTCACATAGGAGAGAAGTTCCTAATGCCTGTGGGAGGTGACACACCATTTCAAATCTAGATCTACCAAAGGAACTGCTTCCAAATATCAAAAATGTTTGCAGACATGACAAGATAAGCCAAGGTGGCCACTCACCATTACTTTATACCACGTAGCTAGGAAAAGTATTTTATTTATTCATGAGATGTGGACATCGTTGTCAATGTCATCATTTATTGCCCATCCCTAATTGCCCTTGAGAAGGTGATGTTGAGCCACCTTCTTGAACCGCTGCAGTCCATGTGGTGTAGGTCCAGTCACCCAGTCACAGTGCTGTTAGGCAGGGAGTTCCAGCAACAGGGAAGGAATGGCAATATAGTTTCCAGGCTGGTGTGTGGCTTAGAGTGGAACTTGCAGGTAGTGGTGTACCCAAGCATTTGCTGCCCTTGTCCTTGTTGGTGGTAGAGGTCATGAGTTTGGGAGGTGCTGTTGAAGGCCACTTGGTGAGTTGCTGCAATGCATCTTATTGATGATACACACTGCTGCCACATCAGACAGTTGAAGGGAGTGAATGTTTAAGGTGGTGGATGGGGTGCTGAACAAATTGACTGCTTTTTCCTGAATGGTGTTAAGCTTTTTGCATGTTGTTGGAGCAGCACTCATCCAAGTAAGTGGAGAGTACTCCATCGCACTCCTGACTTGTGCCTTGTAAGGCTTTGGGGAGTCAGAGGTGAGTCACTTGCAACAGATTGTAGAGCCTCTGGCTTGTTCTTGTAACTACAGTGTTTATGTGGCTGATCCAGTTAAGTTTCTAGTCAATGGTGATCCCCAGGATGTTGTGGTAATGGTAATGCTATTGAATGTCAAGGGGAGGTGGTTCAATTCTCTCTGGTTGGAGATGCTCATTGCTTGGCTCTTGGGTGGTGTGAATGCTACCTGCCACTTATTAGCCCAAGCCTGAATGTTGTCCAGGTCTTTCTGCATGCAGGCAGGGACTGCTTCATTATTTGAGTAATTGCAAATGGAACTGAACACTGTGCAATCATCAGCAAACATCCCCACTGCTGACGTTTTGGTGGAGGAAAGGTCATTAATGAAGCAGCTGAAATGGTTGGGCCCAGGACATTGCCCTGAGGAAGATCTGCAACAATGTCCTGTGGTTGAGATGATTGTCCTCCAATGATCACAGCCATTTTCCTTTGTGTGAGGTTTGACTCCAGCCATAGTGATGCAAAGTGTTTCCTCCCACTAAAGCTACATTACAGCCCTTTGAATGCTTACCATGCATGTCCAGGATATATCAGGGAACAAGCGAAGCACTACTTCTCTTCTTGCAGGAAAAGATAGCCTATAACAGAAGTGAGTAGATGTGAGGAGCTGGAGCTGGATATCATTCCTGTGGCATACATAGTTGGACCAGGGAAGGATAAAGTTGAAGGTGTGCCCCAAGCTCAGGGCTAATATTCTTATATTCTTTCTTCTCATGCTACTCATTCACTCATTCCTGCCCTCAGGCATACACTCAATTGTACCATTGTATCACAGTGTATTGCCATCTAAGTAATATTTGAAAGACTGTTATGCAGCTAGCATTACAACATCTGTTCCTCCTCTGTTTCTGTAGGTGTTCTACAAGAACCAACTACAGACCCCAGAGCATCCCAAGAAGCCAGCACACTACGTCACTCACTCCATTCATCACAAGCACTAGCACAGGAAGATCTGTCCCAGAAGTTTAGAATAGTCATTTTGAGGAAGGAGAACTAGATTAATTGCAGAGCACAAGTGACAGATGGTGAGTGGTAGCAGCTGAGGAGCAGGAACCTGCTGGCTGGAACTTTTGCTCTTCCGCAACTGGCAAGTCAAGGGATTTGCATCTTGTACAGCCTGCATGTAAAAGATTGATGTTATTTGAGCACCAACATTTTATGTGATCATTTGATAGTGTCCAGAACACCTTCCAAGTACTGACAGTGCAGTTTGTATAACTGCTTAAAAGAAATGCAGTCCACCCTGGAACATGTGCCAGCTATAGAGGCATTGAAGCAGAACCCTAAATACTGAAATCCTAAGCCCCATTGGAGTATCCCTCATGAATCTTCAGACCACTGCCATAGAGGTTTTGAGCTCCAATCTGTAACAGGCTCTCTTGTTCGAATTCAACCTGCTGATTGCACTGATGGAGAGAGCCATGAAGCAGGATTCCACTACACTCATAGCTGTTGAGAGGCCTCCTGCCATGTAGGTTAGAGATATATGCTGAAGGACAACTCAGCAGGAGAGACTTGGCTGGGAATAGGCACAGATGAAACTGCTGGGCTCCAAAGTGAAGTCACTTAGGCTTATTCAACCATCTATCCCTCCAAAATGATAAAATCAGACAGGGCCCACCAGCCATCATCATGGCAGCACCAGTTGCAGAGTCATCTCATGATCTAGCACAAAGAGATATAGAACAGAAACTTCTACGGACACTGAGCAGTCAGCCACCACACAACTCCTGTCACTGATACAGCAGCTAGAAAGTGCCGAAGATTAGGATGTAGAACTCATATCACATCTTTTATTGAGGCAGAGCATTGGGTTAAAGAATGTTGAGCCCCTGTATGGCAATAAATTAGATTTAATTTCTTACTAGTTTGTCCAGAAAGTCCCTTTCGACTAGTACTTATACTTATAAGTATATGGAGTTGGGTTGTTGACCAGCCATGACCTCATTGAATGGCAAAACAGGCTGGAGGGGCTAACTGGTCTATTCCTGGTCCTAAGGTCCTAGGTGCCAGAAAATGCCTCCTTTCATCCTGTACTACTAAAAGCATGAAATACTGTTATTGGGGCACTTTTATTTTGACTTGCCAAACAGCACTGGATTTTACAGCTTGGGCTGGGATTTACCGTCCTCGAGGTAATAGGCTGGGAGGTGGGTGGGCTGGTTAAATGCCGGAGATCCGCTTCGGGATGGCTCCCTGATGCAGTCACACTGCTGGGGACGTTTCCTCCATTTGCCAAATGGAGGCAGGTATCCTATTTGAATAATTAACTGCCCAATTAAAAGCCATTTCCCAGGCCGCTGGCATTTTGTCAGTGGCAGAGCAGCTCCCGTGGCATGGGAAGGCTGCCAGCTGCATGAATGTGGTCACCCAGCGGCTTCCCAGGGGCTAGGATCTATGGAACAAAGAGTCAGCCATAGGCAGGGAAGGCAGCTGCTGCAGCCCCAATGATTTTCCCGGAGGGGTTTGCCCTCCAACTCTGGCCCAATGATTTTTAATTTTTTTTTTACTTAGCTGCTGAAGGTCTGAGGTCACCTGTATTCTTCAAATGACCACCTCTCCTGGTGGTGCTGCTCAGGTTTCAGAGCTGTCGGCCCTCTAATTGGTCCAGCAGCAGTCAATTAGGAAGCCACCTCCAGAAAAATTGCCAATGTGGTCCCACTGCCCGCCTATGTGGGCTTGGGACCCACATATTGTCCCAATGTCGAGAATTCCACCCCCCAAACCCCAATACAATTCCAACCTTGGAGTCAGATGCTTTACTGCTCCCTGAGGTAGAGACAAGGATGGAATCTTGGGAAACACTTAAAATACTTTCTGTTTTAAGGATCCTCTTGTTCTGCTGAACATTTGATTGCTTGTCTGAGAACAATAACCCTCAAAAAAGCTTCTTCAAGCTAGCTTAAATCCAAGTAAATATCCCAACTTAAAATCATATGTGTCCCTTCTGCATGCTGTTTATCTATAGAAGATAGAGGTAATTCTGGGGTCCCTCCACCTGAAGAACCTTGAAAGCCCCTCATTCACATTTCAAATGAAGCTTGTGCACGGAATAGCTTGTTCCACATTTTGCTTTTAGGTTTTTAAGCACCTCCATTGATCTTTGGTGGAGTTCTGACCTTTGGTAACATTAGTCATACCTGTTACATTGTGTGTGGGAGGTGGGGGAGAGGGTTCAGGAACTGTGTAGCATAAATCTGTATAAAGTCTGCCTTGAATAGTTTAGTTTTTCATAGTGCAGCTGTGTGTTTTACCTTTAGTCTCACTTTTAATCATATAACCAGATGTAGGTATGTTTTGATTGAAAACAAATAAAGGAACCTTTTTGGTCAAATTAAGGTTATGTTCTATGTAGTCTGGAAAATTGTTCCACATGTTCCTTGGTTCTGGTACAATTTCTGACCCTATCTATCACATTTGGAGATTATGTGGATGCTAGTGGATAGAGTTTTCTATAGTATACTATTTCCAAACCACACAAATTAATGAAATTCTGTACCATCGTCATAAGGTAATAGAGAATCACAATTTTTTAAAATGTTGGCATACCTTGATTTTATTAACCCGTCTTAATAAACTAATAAAGGAAATAAACATTGAAGTGTAACATAATGCTTATTGAGTAAATCTAAATAATATATAATTTATGTTTAAAAGGAAATTAGTCAATTTAATATTGCAGTTCGGATAATTGACTGAGTGAACAGTCTGTAATCTAGTTGAGCTTCCAGATCATTTTGTAAAGTGCATGAGAGAGTCTTAAGCGGCTTATTGAGATTATTTGAACCACAAGGTTAGATTGCAGCCTTAACTTCACTTGCTGGTGTCTACAACAATAACAACTTGCATTTATATCGCACCTGTAACATAGTGAAATGTACCAAGGTGCTTCACAGGGGCATTATCAAACAAAATTTAGGACCCAACCACATAAGGAAATATTAGGGCAGATGACAAAAGTTTTGGTCAAACAAGTAAGGCTTAAGGAGTGTCTTAAAGGAGGAAAGAGAGGTAGAGAGTTTTGGGAGGGATTTCCAGTGCTGAAGGCACAGCCCTCAATGGTGAAGCAATTAAATTCAGGATGGGCAAGAGGCTATAATTGGCAGATTGCAGATATCTCGGATGGTTCTAGGGCTGGAGGAGTTTCAAGATGGGGAGTGCCAAGGCCATGGAGGGATTTGAAACCAAGGAACAATCGAGGCATTGCTTATACGGGAGCCAGTGTAGGTCAGTGAGCACGGGGGTGATGGGTGAACAGGATGTGGTGCGAGTTAAGGCACATGTAGTAGAGTTTTGGATGACCTCAAGTTTCTGGAAATTCGAAAATGAAAGGCCGGCCAGGCGTGCATTGGAATAGTCAAAGGCTGAAGGTAACAAGGGACAAGGGTTTCAACAGCAGATGAGTTGAGGCAGGGGCTGTGTCGGGCAATATTACAGATGTAGAAATAGGTGCCCTTAGTGGTAACATGGATATGTGGTCAGAAGCTCGCCTCAGGGTCAAATATGGCACCAAGGTTGCAAACAGTTTGGTTCAACCTTAAACAGTTACAAGGGAGAGGGTGGGAGTCGGTAGCCAGGGAATAGAGTTTGTGGCGGGGACCGAAGACAATGGCTTCAGTCTTCCCAATATTCAGCTAGAGGAAATTTCTTCTCATCTAGTATTGGACGTTGGACAAGGAGTCTGATAATTTCGAAACATTGGAGGGGTCCGGAGAGGTGGCAGTGAGGTAGAGCAGATGTCGTCAGCATATATGTGGAAACTACTGCTGTGTTTTTGGGTGATGTCACTGATAGGGCAGCATGTAGATGAGAAATAGGAAAGGGCTTAGGGTAGATCCTTGGGGCTCACCAAAGGTAACTGTGCCGCAGTGAGAAGAGAAGCCATTGCAGGTGATTTTCTGGCTATGCCTAGACAGATAAAAATGGAACCAGATGAGTGCAGTTCCACACAGCTGGTCTAGAGTTTTACATATGAACCTTTTATATTTTATAAAGTTATGAATTACAGTTTCTATTGGTTACAATAATCAAATCATTCTTGTTTCTGACTGGTGTATGTTGCCACATGCACAAGAGTGTATTGGCCAACTTCATGGCTTCATTAATGCCATAATAGTTTATCTAGGTATTATTTCTTATGCCTTACAACTGTATGTATAAACCATGTTTTTGATAAAATCTGTGGCTGAATTAGGAACAGGATGAAAAGAAACATCCTTCAAAGGTCTAAGTGTATCCTTTTAGAAATTTTCTAGATATATAATTAAACTTTTTCTTGGAATAAGGCATTTTTTTCACATTGTAAAATTGTTCATTTTGTAACAGTTCTGGGCGTGGAACTTGCCTGGATAATGAACCACCAAAGCGTGATTTTCTTTATCCAACGATAGCACCGGGCCAGGTGTATGATGCTGATGAACAATGTCGGTTCCAGTATGGTACCACGTCACGCCAGTGTAAATATGGGGTAAGACATCTGAATCCTAACATTGCTCAATTGCAGTCTATCACTTTCAGCAATCCACTAACACTGTTATAAGCACTCCCCATCTTCCCCCATCTTATGTGCCATGTAAATGGACAAATCCATTTTTCCTTCTCTCCCTTGCACTTTGTTATACTTTTGTGATTGCATTTAAATGATTATGATGCACTAGTTTTGGCATTTTCATTAATTTTATTGTTAATATATGGAAGGAATAGCTACACAAAACATGCATCAAAATAAATAGACTTTTCCTCAACACAGGTCATGCACCATCCTTGAAATGGCATGGTGCAGCTGACCGGCTGCCAAGTTTCTGTCATATACTAACAGATACCCAAGAGTTTCTTGAACTAGACCTCACCTATTTTCCCACCCCTGATATGAGAAGCACCTGACCACTCCTTGATATCTTCATCCACAGCATGATCAAGACTGAAAATATACTGGGCTGGATTTTACAGACCCCCCGAATTGGGGTTCGTGGCGGGAGGGCCGGAAAATGCCTCCGGGAGAGGGCTACCACACACCCCGACACCAGGAGGGCCCAGCCTGATATTGCTGGTGGCGGCGAGGCCCAATTTGAATATGTAAATACATTCAAATGACTGCATTAATTATACTTGGGACGCTGCCTTCTGTCCCACTGCGTTCTTCGTGCCGCTGGCTGGCACTCCCGCGCCTTCAGATCTCCGTCCAGGAAAACGAGGCGGAACACTTGTGGGGAGGGGGGAGGGGGTAAGTTTCTCAGTGCGGGGGCGGGGGGGGAATGGAGACAAAGTAACATCATTGGTGTAGGGGATGGTGGGAAGGGTTTGAGGTTAAAGTTTATGCACTTTTGGGTGGGGAAAGGTCAGGTGGACAAGGTAAGTGTTTTGGGGGGCAGAGGGCAAGTAATTAATTTTTGGTTATTGGGGGTGTGGGAGAGGGGCAAAATAAATATTTATTTTTTATTTACTGTGGGATCACAGGCAGACATCGCCCCCAAACACACAAGTTTTATTTTTTTTCAAAGCTATGAAGGTGCCTGGTCTTCTGACCTTACATGGACTGGAATATGCTTTTTAAAAGTCTCAATTTAAAAATTGGCACTTTAAAAAAAAATCATGTTGCTTGGAAAACCTAGACTGTAGTGTCTTTCCCCTGTGAATGGAAGAGGGATTCCTAAGAACCAATAAGACTTACACTGAGCTGATCTTTTCTGTGCACTGGATGCTTGTCCCACACTCTAGGATGGAATAATTTTACAATGTAGTGGGAAATTCATACTTTATTACCTAACACGGTACTGTTTTCTCCTGTTTTTTGCCATGCATTACACTGATCAAAATTAAATAAGTGAAAGATTGAAACATGTTCCATCAACTTTGAGAAACCCATCTTTTCAACTAAGCTTTTGGTCGTTATTCCTAATCTCTGCCTCCTTCACTTAGCATTTTTTCCTCTTGTTTCCCTCTGTACAGCATTTTGTGACTTTTTAATGTTAAAGATGGTATATAAATGCAAGTTTTTGTTGCATAGGTTAAATCACGACATGTTTTCTCTACTGTAGTTTTATCAGATCAGAACACAGATACATCTTCAATCACAAAGTTTCTCACAGTATATTTGTGAAAAAATATTCTCTAGCTGAGCTGAACTCTCTGCTTTCATCACCTGTCAGTGCAGTATCATAACATATTTTCATTCTACTGTCATTTCTTCCTCCCTTCTGACCTAAAGAGGAGGCAATCTCATTCTGAATATCTACTAGAACACCTGTGACATTGCAGACATTTGTGCTCTGAATTTCCCTTGCTCTTTGTGGAAATGGGCCTAACCTGCACTTAGTTGACAGCTAAGAGTGTGCAGACTGATTGGCCCTTCTGCTTTTCTCTCCCTGTTGAGACATATTTGAACTCTGCTTGGTACCTCACAATAATAGGGAAATCTTCTGGCTTCAATCTTACAATCTTAAGAATCATGGCCAGACATCAGAATTCTACCATCCTGTAGGACAGCAAGTTGGATTTCTAATGCATGGCACTCCATGCTTGCCCTTTTGTTGCATATTTTTTGTTTAGACAGTGCTTCTGTACTTGAGAAAAGTGCAGTTGCTCACTTTCAAATTAGCACAGATGCAAGTATTTTGCTGAATATTTATATCCTCTAAGTGATGAGGTGGCAAAGTGTTCTAATGCAGGGGTTCTCAACCAGGGGTCCACGGCTCCTCAGAATGTTTCAAGAAGTCTGCCAAAAATAATGAATTCTTATAGCTGCTGTAACAACATTGCTGAATGACATTAGGATCTCCTGAGGAAATCGCTGCTTGGCCCCAGAGGCTCATGGTTATCGGTCCACTGTGTTGTCAAGGAGACAACATGCTCTGCTCGGCTTATAGTAATGGACATGAGGAGAAGCAAGAGCTACAGTGGCCTTCAATACCATTAGTTTCATCAGCACTCTATCAGCTCCAGTGATGCTCTATTAACTTCAATGTAACACTACCAGCCTCTGCAACAGTCTACTAACTTAAGCAGAACTCTACCAACTTCGGAGACAGTCTGAACTTCATGATAATTCTAGCAACCAACCTTAGCACCAACCTACCAACTTCAACCTACCAATCTCAACCACATGTTACAAATTTCAGTGATTGTCTACTTACTTCAATATGGTGGGAGGCAATGGCGTAGTGGTATTATCACTGGACTAGTGACCCAGGGTATTGTTCTGGGGACATGGGTTCGAGTCCCACCACAGCAGAAGGTGGAATTTAAATTCAATTAATAACAAATCTGGAATTAAAAGCTACTCTAACGATGGCCACGAAACCATTGTCGATTGTTGTTAAAACCCATCTGGTTCACTAATGTCCTTGAGGGAAGGAAATCTGCTGTCCTTACGTGGTCTGGCATACATGTGACTCCAGACTCACCGCAATGCGGTTAAAATGGCCTAGCAAGCCACTCAGTTGTATCTAACCGCTATGAAGTCAATAAAGAATGACACCGGACGGACCACCTGGCATCGACCTAGGCACCGGAAATGACAACAGCAAACCTAGCCCTGTCAATCTTGCAAAGTCCTCCTTACTAACATCTGGGGGCTTGTGCCAATGTTGGGAGAGCTGTCCCACAGACTAGTCAAGCAACAGCCTGACATAGTCATACTCACAGAATCATACCTTACAGACGATGTCCCATCACAGTGGTTAGCACCGCAGCCTCACAGCTCCAGCGACCCGGGTTCAGTTCTGGGTCCTGCCTATGTGGAGTTTGGAAGTTCTCCCTGTGACCATGTGGGTTTCCGCCTGGTGCTCCGGTTTCCTCCCACAGCCAAGAACTTGCAGGTTGATAGGTAAATTGGCCATTGAAAATTGCCCCGAGTGTAGGTAGGTGGTGGGGATGTGGTAGGGAATATGGGATTAATGTAGGATTAGAATAAATGGGTGGTTGTTGGTCAGCACAGACTCGGTGGGCCGAAGGGCCTGTTTCAGTGCTGTATCTCTAAATAAATAATAAATAAATAAATCATTATTCCCGGGTATGTCCTGTCCCACCAGCAGAGGCAGCGGAACAGTGGTATACAGTCAGGAGGGAGTTGTCCTCAACATCGACTCCGGACCCCATGAAGTGTCATGGCCTCAGGTCAAACATGGGCAAGGAAACCTCCTGCTGATTACCACCTACCGCCCTCCCTCAGCTGATGAATCTGTACTCCTCCATGTTGAACACCACTTGGAGGATGCACTGAGGGTGGCAAGGGCACAGAATGTACTCTGGGTGGGGGACTTCAATGTCCATCACCAAGAATGGCTCTGTAGCACCACTACTGACCATGCTGGCCGAGTCCTAAAGGACATAGCTGCAAGACTGGGGATGTGGCAGGTGGTGACGGAACCAACAAGAGGGAAAAACATACTTGACCATGTCTTCACCAATCTGCTTGTCGCAGATGCATCTGTCCATGAAAGTATTGGTTGATGTGACCACCGCACAGTAATCATGGAGACAAAGTCCCATCTTCACATCGAGGATACCCTCCAACGTGTTGTGTGGCACTACCACTGTGCTAAATGGGATAGATTTTGAACAGATCTAGAAATGCAAAACTGGGCATCCGTAAGGCGCTGTGGGCCATCAGCAGTAGCTGAATTGTACTCAACCACAATCTGTAACCTCATGGCCCGGCATATCCCCCACTCTACCATTACCATCAAGCCGGGAGACCAACCCTGGGTCAATGAAGAGTGCAGGAGGGCATGTCAGGAACAGCACCAGGCTGCCTCAAAATATGGTGTCAACCTGGTGAAGCTACAACCCAGGAGTACTTGCGTGCCAAACTGCATAAGCAGCATGCGATAGACCGTGCTAAGTGATCCCATAAGCAATGGTTCAGATTTAAGATCTGCAGTCCTGCCACATCCAGCCGTGAATGGTGGTGGACAATTAAAAAACTAACTGGAGGAGGTGGCTCCACAAATATCCCCATCCTCATTGATGGGGAAGCCCAGCACATCAGTGCAAAAGATAAGGCCTAAGCATTTGCAATAATCTTATGGCAGAAGTGCCGAGTTGATGATCCATCTCGGCCTCCTCCTGAAGTCCCCAGACTTCAGCCAATTCGATTCACGGTAATAGTCCTGAAGACCTGTGCTCCAGAACTTGCTGCGCCCCTATCCAAGCTGTTCCAGTACAGCTACAACACTGGCATCTACCCGGCAATGTGGAAAATTGCCCAGGTATGTCCTGTACACAAAAAGCAGGACATGTCCAACCCGGCCAATTACCGCCCCATCCGTCTACTCTCAATCATCAGTAAAGTGATGGAAGGTATCATCAACAGTGCCATCAAGCGACACTTGCTTAGCAATAACCTGCTCAGTGATGCTCACTTTGGGTTCTGCCAGGGCCACTCAGCTCCTGACCTCATTACAGCCTTGGTTCAAACATGGACTAAAGAGCTGAACTCAAAAGGTGAGGTGAGAGTGACTGCCCTTGAAGTCAATGGAAATCAGGGGGAAAATGCTCCGCTGCTTGGAGTCATACCTAGCGCAAAGGAAGATGGTTGTGGTTTTTGGAGGTCAATCATCTGAGCTCCAGGACATCACTGCAGGAGTTCCTCAGGGTAGTGTCCTAGGCCCAGCCATCTTCAGCTGCTTCATCAATGACCTTCCTTCAATCATAAGGCCAGAAGTGGGGATGTTCGCTGATGATTGCACAATGTTCAGCACCATTCGCGACTCCTCAGATACTGAAGCAGTCTGTGTAGAAATGCAGCAAGAGCTGGATAATATCCAGGCTTGGGCTGATAAGTGGCAAGTAACATTCACGCCACACAAGTGCCAGGCAATGACCATCTCCAACAAGAGAGAATCTAACCATCTCCCCTTGACATTCGATGGCATGACCTTCACTGAATCCCCCACTATCAACATCCTAGGGGCTACCATTGACCAGAAACTGAACTGGAGTTGCCATATCAATACCATGGTTACAAGAGCAGGTCAGAGGCTAGGAATCCTGCAGTGAGTAACTCACCTCCTGACTCCCCAAAGCCTGTCCACCATCTGCAAGGCACAAGTCAGGAGTGTGATGGAATATTCTCCATTTGCCTGGATGGGTGCAGCTCCAACAACACTCAAGAAGCTCAACAGCATCCCGGACAAAGCAGCCCGCTTGATTGGCACACCATCCACAAACATTCACTCCCATTCACCACCAATGCACAGTGGCAGCAGTGTGTACCATCTACAAGATCCACTGCAGCAATGCACCATGGCTCCTTAGACAGAACCTTCCAAATCCGTGACCTCTACCAACTAGAAGGACAAGGGGAGCTAATACAAGTTCTCCTCCAAGTCACACACCATCCTGACTTGGAAATATATCGCCGTTCCTTCACTGTCGCTGGGTCAAACTCCTGGAACTCCCTTCCTAACAGCACTATGGGTGTACCTACCTCACATGGACAGCAGCGGTTCAAGAAGGCAGCTCACCACCACCTTCTCAAGGGCAATTAGGGATGGGCAATAAATCCTGGCCTAGCCAGAGATGCCCACATCCCGTGAATGAATAAAAACACTCTACCAACATCACCAAAAAAAGTCATTGGGAGCAAGATAAATTACAAAAGTCATGAAAAAGCACTATAAGCGCACACATTAAATACCAGAAACAGATAATTTTTTAATTCAATCCGCCATATCTTGACAGAATTGTTGCTCAGCATCAATAAGTTCCACATTAAGCAAGCAAAACAAAAATTAATTATAAATATATATGTTTAATTGTACAACTATGTTTTTTGCAGAAAAAATACTTGTGCTCCAGGGAGTCCATAGAATTTTTATAACATGGGAAGAGACACCTCAGAAGCAAAAAGGTTGAGAACTCCTGTTTGAATATATTGTGCTACTGAATTGTCAGATTTTATGTCATGTCAGAGAGGCATGAAGTTCAGTTTAGGCCCATCTCCTTTGGGAATGAGGCAAAATCAGAGGATGAATCACTCTAGTTGCTGTTATAGGTGTCCTTGTTGATGCTTGCAAAGAGATTGCCTCCCCTTTTGGTCTGAGAATGCTGCATGAGTCAGAAAAACCAATAAAGTGAGAATGAAATGACAGCAGAATGAAAACCAATGATTATACTGCATTTGTTTGTTTTCACAGCAGTTAAAATTGTGAGTCTGTAAGAAAGACCAGACTTCTTTAATCTATGCGTTCAAATCAATGCAGCTTTACAGGCTTGTGCTGCTAGAAACAACTGAAAGTTCAATGATGGCTGCCAGGACAGCCATAAATATAAATGTAAAGAGTCAGGAGCTGCAGACAGATAGTACAATGTTCTTCTTAGTGCTGTAATTAAATTATTATTGAAAAATAGCTTGGAGCACATCACATTTAATGCAGAATAAAACATATTGCTGTAAATGGAAATTTTTTAAAGCTTTTTCATATCGTGTGATAGAAACAGCATGAGCAAAAAAGGACAAAAATGCATCCCTCTCCAACTCTCCATACTCAACTATACATGTAAGGAAGTTAAATAAAGATCCGCACTTTCCTAGTAGGTGCTTTGTGCATGGCTGTAAGGAATATGTGGTTTAGTCAGACTCTAATTCTACACCACTTTAACCACAGTTAAAACAATCATATTTTACAAATAATATTGGCGACTGTAGGTTATTACATTTTTTATTGTTACAACCAGGTAAGGAAGGTGACTAAGGCTCCTCTTTTGCCCCTTCTTGGTTTGCCGCAACAGGGTTTATCCTTTTAACACAGTGATTTAACTTACCACCTCAGTGAGCACTTGCGCCTGTTCCTCTCATATAATTGCAAATGAACCAATCAGACAGATTTTCTTGAGGTTAAACAAGAAAGATGTAAGTTTACTATCCTTATCACTCTAAACTGGTTAAAATTACTAAATTACGCTATGCTTCCATGCCCTACGTTCACACAAGAGCCACACACACATACAAATTGATTAGAGAGGAAAAAACAGAGTTGGGAGGTTGGAGTAGAGTCTGTAATAAATGGAATTTAAATACTGGATCTGAGTTCCAGAGCTCTTGGTTGAAATTATAGTTCTGAAGTCCTCACTGGATCATGCGCACAGTTCGGGCTTGCTTCTCAGGTTCCGGAAGGCAGAAGAGGGGCTTCCTCCTTGTCCCCTCATTGCTGGCTGTGCTGGGCTGTAGGTTTGAGGCTTAGTAGTTGCAGCCGAGGCTTCTCTGGGACTTTACTGGAGAGAGGGAGAGAGATGTTCCCTTGCTGGATTTCTGTTACAGTCTGCCTTCTTAGACACCATTCTCAAATCTCCAGAGTCGTTCAAGCAGTCTCATTATATGGCCATAATATTATAAAAGCAAAATACTGCAGATGCTGGAAATCTGAAATAAAAACAAGAAATGCTGGAAATACTCAGCAGATCTGGCAGCATCTGTGGAGAGAGAAGCAGAGTTAACGTTTCAGGTCAGTGACCCTTCTTCAGAACTGGCAAATATTAGAAATGTGAAAGGTTTTAAGCAAGAAAAGCGGGGGTGGGGCAAGAGATAACAAAGGAGAAGGTGTAGCTAGGACAAGGTCACAGAGAATAACCGACCAGAAGGTCATGGAGCAAAGGCAAATAATATGTTAATGGTGTGTTGAAAGACAAAGCATTAGTACAGATAGGGTGTTAACGGACTGAAAACTGAACAGCTGCAAGTACAAACATGAAAAAAAATGCAGTGAGTAGGCAAACTGAACAAACTAAGATAAAATAAAATAAACACAAAAAAAATATAAAAAAAGAAAGAAGAAAAAATAACGAAAAATGAAAGTAAAATGGGGGGCCCGTCATGCTCTGAAATTATTGAACTCAATGTTCAGTCCGGCAGGCTGTAGTGTGCCTAATCGGTAAATGAGATGCTGTTCCTCAAGCTTGCGTTGGTGTTCACCGGAACACTGCAGCGATCCCAGGACAAGATGTGAGCATGAGAGCAGGGGGTAGTGTTGAAATGGCAAGCAACTGGAAGCTCGGGGTCATGCTTTCGGACTGAGCGGAGGTGTTCTGCAAAGCGGTCCCCAATGTAGAGGAGACCACATTGTGAGCAGCAAATACAGTATACTACATTGAAAGAAGTACAAGTAAATCGCTGCTTCACCTGAAAGGAGTGCTTGGGGCCTGGGATAGTGAGGAGAGAGGAGGTAAATGGGCAGGTATTACACCTCCTGCGATTGCAGGGGAAGGTGCCCCGTGGGAAGGGGACAAGGTGGTGGGGGTAATGGAGGAGTGAACCAGGGTGTCGCGGAGGGAACGATCCCTTCAGAATGCTGACGGGAAGGGAGGGGAAGATGCATTTGGTAGTGGCATCATGTGGCGGAAGTGGCGGAGGATGATCCTTTGGATAAGGAGGCTGATGGGGTGGAAAGTGAGGACAAGGGGAACCCTGTCGCAGTTCTGGGAGATAGGGGAAGGGGTGAGGGTAGAGGTGCGGGAAATGGGCTGGACATGGTTAAGGGCCCTGTCAACCACAGTGGGGGGGGAATCCTTGGTTGAGGAAAAAGGAAGACATATAAGAAGCGCTGTCATGGAAGGTAGCATCATCAGAGCAGATGCGTCGGAGACAGAGAAACTGGGAGAATGGAATGGAGTCCTTACAGGAGGCAGGGTGTGAAGAAGTGTAGTCGAGGTAGCTGTGGGAGTCGGTGGGCTTATATACATGATATGCCCACCTCTTTGTGTTTGAATGAGAATCTTCTGGAATGGTCTCTGAAATTCAAGGCTCTCCCCTCAGGATACCCAGACATACTTGGTGGGGGGAGGGGATAGTGTTGGCTCTTTCAAAGTCAATGGGTGTCGATGGCTTTTGACAACCAACATTGACAAGGCTATCTCAGATAATTGAATCAGAGAGCACCCCATTGTTCTGACTAGGCTGCATCAATCATATCTGTCTCTGGTCTAATCCTTTGTTTTTTTCATTTGCAAATGTTCGTGGCCATCTTGGCTACTAGCTGTTCTGTTTTAAATGTTATTTGTAACAATTTCCAATAAAAGTCTCAGGCAAAGTTCCACATGAGGAAATAAATATCTTCCATTTGGCATGTGGGGTTTTCTTCACATTATACTAATGGATACATTAGCTTATTCACATTTTTGTTGTACTTTATAGGTGATAATTTCCACCTCTATAACAGCGTCTGATTCCACCCCATCTCAGTTCATCTGCTGAAATCCTTATCCATGACTTTGTTATTTCTAGTCTTGACTATTCCAGTGCACTTCTGGCTGGCCTCTTATCTTCCACCCTTCATAAACTTAAGGTCATCCAAAACTCTGTTGCCTGTATCCTAGCTTGCACAAAGTCCCAATTACCCAACATCCCGGTGCTCTCTGGCCTATATTGGCTCCTGGTTAAGTAATGCAGCGATATTAAAATTCTCACCCATGTTTTCAAACCCCACCATGGCCTCGCCCTTTCCTTTCTATATAACCTTCCCCATTCCTACAACCCTCTGAAATATCTGTCCTCCTCAATTCTGGCCTCTTGCACATCCCAATTTTAATTGGTGTTGTTCCTTCAGCTGCCTAGGCCCTAATCTCTGGAATTCCCTCTCTAAATCTCTCCACTTCTCTACATCTCTTTCTTCCTTTAAGACACTCCCTGCAACCCACCTCTTTGATCAAGCTTTTAATTATCATCCCTAATATCTACTTACGTGGCTCAGTCTTTTGGGCTGGATTTTACCAAGCCCTCGACGTCGCGCTCCATGGCGAGCGTGGGGGTGGCCTGAAGATGGGTTTGGAAGGGACCTGCCACAGACCTCAACGCCGGGAGGGCACGGCCCGATCCTCCCGGTGGCGGCAAGGCTCCGTGGCAGCCCTCCCACCACTGGGTGATGGGACCCTACTTGGCATATGTAAATGAAGGGAACGCATAAATTAAAATACACTCACCTGCAATCTTGAGGGCCCACCACGATCTTCAATGCATTGGCAGGCACCCCCACGCCTTCAATTCCCCACCTGAAAGGCGGCGTAACACTGGTGGGGAGGGGGAAGGAGCTAATATTTTCTGTGGTGGGGGGAGACGGGGTCAAATAAATGTTTTGGGTATAGGGGATGGTGGGAAGGGGTGAACTCTAAACATTGTTCAGTCTGGGGGGGAAGGTCATTTTAAAAGGTAAGTGTTTTGTTGGGGGAGGGGAAAATAATTAATGTAATTGTTATTGGGGTGGGAAAGGGGCATTTAAAATTTATTGGATACATTTTGGGGGGATGCTTCTTTAAAAGTTTAACTGGGCTGGCAGAGCTGGCTGCCCTTTAAAAATGGCGCCAGCACCTGCAGACAGTCAGCTGACGTCATTGCCGGGGATGGACTGCCCACCCACTCCACGTGATTGAAGTGGTCGGGCCACCCCGGCTATTTAAATGAGCCGCCACATGTGAGATAGTTATGGCTCTTCAGCAGGGGCAGGCAGCCATTCCCTGAGCTCTTAAAATCCAGCCCTTTGTTTGATAATGCTGCTGTGACGCACCTTGGGATGTTTTGCTATGTTAAAGGCGCGATATGAATACAAGTTGTTGATGTAAGGCTTTCAGTATATTGTATTGTTTTTGCTTTATCAATAATTATGCTGTTGACATAACGCTAAATTCGAGAAAAGGGGGTTATGATATATACTATTCTCTAAGAAGTGATGTGTAATTCTCACTATGAATTTTTTTAAATTGTGCAATAAGGTTGGTTGCTATTATCATGAGCAGGGATTGACAACGTGTCCGTACATGCACACCAGTGTCTGTGGTAACAAATTTTGAGGTCCGTGACTGGTAATTTCAGGGATGAGAAATTTCCCATTGTCTTCTTCTTTCTGACCAGACCAGCATTAAAAAAAAAAGCGCCAGTTTCACAGCTGAATTGGAATTTCTAAGCTGAGATCTTTATCTAATGCTCATTAACACGCCTTCCCATATTTACAGCTGACAGGTTCTGAGAACAAGAATGGCAGTTTCCGAACTTTGGACAGATTCGGGGTTTTCCAGCAGGTTCCGTTTTCTTTTAAAAGCCTGCTGAAAAACCCCAAAGCTGTACAAAGTTCGGAAATCACTCTTCCCACTCTTAGCAACAGTCGGGGAGGGGGGGGGGGTGGGGCAGAGAGAGAGAGAAACAGAGAGAGAGGGGACAGAGAAAGAGAGGGGGGACAAGGAGAGGGGGAACAGAAAAACAGAAAAAGTGCGGGCGAACACAGAGGGGGGACAGAGAGAGAGAGCAGGAGAACAGAGAGAGAGCGAAGAACAGAGAAAGAGAGAGAGAAAGGGGGACAGAGAGAGAGAGGGTCGGGGGGACAGAGAGAGGGGGAAGACACACACGGGGGGAAGACAGGGAGATGGGGGGTCAACACAGAGAAGATGAGACAATACAGAAGGGGGAACACAGAAAGAGGGAACCCAGAGAGGGAGAGGCAAAGAGACAGACACAGACCGAGAGGAAGGAGAGAGAGCAATCAAGATCACTCCTGACAGATGGACATCTATCTGGAATAATCTGCATCGCTACAACAAGTGTGCGAGCAGACATTGACTACTTGTGCAAGCAAAAAACAAATGCCAGGTATCTCACTAAATCAGTGTCCAACATAGTGATAAGAAAGTAAGTCAATAAATTAACCTTCATTTAAAGGTTTAAAATGCACATTTGTTGTTGTTTTGATTGATAGTAAGATAACTTTTTAATGCATTTATCTTTCTGAAATTGTCTCACCAGCCCCCTATGTAAGACAAAAATTGTAATGTGGCCTCCCCACGTGAAAAGGTTGGACACCCCTGTTCCAAAACTTTAACCTTTTCTTTTAAAATAACTTAGCAGCTAGGATATTTTAAACACAAGTTTAAAGGCTTGGGTTATGGAAACTCATTTAAAATAGCAAAAGTCACTTAGGGAATGTGTTGATTTCTGCACACTGGCACGCATTACTTTCATTTGGGACAGAAGCTCAGTGACATGTTGAAAGTTGCTGGACTTTTACTTCTATATAAATGTCACAATTCCGCTGCTATCCATTTGGAATCACATTGTTCCAGAACTTGTATTTAAGGGCAAACAGGCAAGAAAATCCAAGGAATCTCCAGAAGTCAGTACTGTAATTTCCTCATGAATACAAGTGGATGGTGTAATGGGGCTGAGTGATATTGGCAAAAATAGGATGCTGCTGGCCCATATACGGTAGTTAGTAAATTTTGTTCCCAGCCTGACGTCGGTTCCGTAGTGGATGATGCTGGGAAATCGGGGTGTCAGTGGCCCGCCACAGAGTATGACGCTGGGATTGCCGTGCCCCATCTTCCCGGCGGCGGGGAAGCTCCATGGGAGCACCTCTGCCGGTCTACGGCAGGACTATGCTTTAAATATTGAAATTACCTGTTTGCATACATTTTAATGGAATTCGCTGCGATCCTACTAGCCATTTCCAATCTTCAGCTTGATGTACGGCACTCACGTGCCTTCACATTCCCGTCCTTGGAAAGCTGGCACCACCAAGGCAAGAGTCCTCGGTGCCTGTAAAGATTGGTAGGTAATACCCTGCTCACATTCATTTTTGCAGCGAACTCGGACACTTGCATTAAATTTAAGTAGCCAGAAATGAGGGGAGGTTTGGAACTCTGCATCAATTAATCATGTATCAGCAAGGAGGGTGGAAGGGGTGAACTCTGCATGTTTTGCTCAGGGGAGCAGTTAGGGGCCAACTACGAACATGACTTAGGAGCAGGAGCAGGCCACTCGGCCCCTCGAGCCTGCTCTGCCATTCAATAAGATCATGGCTGCTCTGATTGTAACCTCAATTCCACATTCCCGTCCATCCCCAATAACCTTTCGCCCCCTTGCTTATCACGTATCTATCTACCTCTGCCTTAAAAGTATTCAGAGACTCTTCCACCTTTTGAGGAACAGCGTTCCAAAGACTCATGATCCTCTGAGAGAAAAAATTTCTCCTCATCTCTGTCTTAAATGAGTGACCCCTTATTTTTAAACAGTGACCCCTAGTTCTAGATTCTCTCACAAGGGGTAACATGCATTCCATATCCACCCTGTCAAGACCCCTCAAAATCATATATCATAATCAATCAAGTCACCTCTTATTCTTCTAAATTCCAGCGGATACAACCCACCCTGTCCAACCTTTCCTCATAAGACAACCTGTCCATTCCAGGTATTAGTCTCATCAACCTTCTCTGAACTGCTTCCAATGCATTTACATCTGCCCTTAAATAAGGAGACCAATACTGTACACAGTATTCCAGATGTGGTCTCACCAATGCCCTGTATAGCTGACTCTGCATGCTTTGCATAGCGGAGGGGCTAGGGGCAAACTGTGCATCTTTGGACCTGTCTGCAGGGCTGCCAGCCTTTTAAAAATGCTGCTAGCTCTTGCTTCTGTCTCAGGTGACGCCGTTGATGGCGTCGCCAAGGCCGCCCCGCCACGTGATTGCGGAGGGCAGCCGCCGTGCATACATTAATGAGCTGCCGGATGCAAGATTGCGATGGCGTGGCGGCTCATGGCCCATGCATGTCGGCCAACATTTTTTCACCTGCCGCCACCCCCGGCAGCGGGACAACAAGATTCAGCCCAATGTAACAGTTAGCTTTAATAAACCTTAATCTATGAAGAACTATCTATGATTCCTTAACAAAATCCATGCTGCATTTGTACTTTTTAAAACTGTAAGGGAGGACATAGTAAAAATTGATTATGTTTCAATAACTATGTTAGAAACAGTCATTAACTGATTTTTTTTTTGCTCTGAATTGGATTAAAGGACAAGTTTTACAAATATGTCAAAGATCAGTTACTGCATTATTTGCTATCCTGCTTGAGGGCAGATAACCTGAGTGGTCAATGGCATTTGAAAGATCATATAATTATCATATAATTACATGACGTTAAAAGTGCACCTTTGCTAACAGTTAAGAGATTTGACTTGGACATAAATTGGTTAGTCTTGAGCACAATCTTACAGATAGTGACCAAACATTTTGTAACTGAATAATACATGCAGTAACAACTGCTCAACCTTTTGCAGAAAAGCTTTTTCTTAATAATTATCTTTTCAGAACTGAATCAGAATTGATAGTAATAGACTGAGATATAGGCATAAGTCAATTTAAGAGAATTGTTTTATTGGATGAACTGAACGGCACTCTTTATTTGTAATAGTTTTTTAGAGTGCTTCCTTTTTTTAAATTAAATTTTGAGAATTTGTGCTTTAAAACTGAAAAAGAAACCATGGATGTGTTTTTTTTACAAGGGTCACTGAGAGGTTTGAATTGCAAATAGTTACGGGAAGGCACCTGTCTTCAAATAATTACCCAGCAGGGATTGTTTTTGACTTGGGGAAGATGTTTACGGAGAAGTGACAGGTCAGGATTTATAGAGGTCAGGAGGCTTGACTTCTGGAATGTTTTTGGTTTCACTTTGAATTGTTACAAAAGGCAGTTGGGGATTAAAAATGGTTTGAAAAGGAGTTGAAGAGTCAGCTTGCCAAGAAGAACAAACCACCCCAACTCAGTCTGTTCCAGCTCTTTGAAAAAAACCTGCCAGATTTGCATTTCTGGAAATGCTGAGAAGCAAGTGTAAGAAGCAGACTAAACTGTTGCCACATTTCTGCTGTAAGGCCTGTCGGAAACCTCTGTTGCTGCATTTCTCCTGGAAAGCCTACCCAAACTGATTGTCAATGTCGCCTGAAATGAACTGTTCTGGGAAGGTCCCAGTGACAGCCGTCTATACACGTTTGGGATGCCAAAACAAAACAAAGGACATCTTTCCATATTTTTTTTCTTCTTCAATAATTAGCAAGTGTTTAACCCAACTGCTTTTTGTCTTTTTTTTGCAATGGAGCCCTAAAAGGAAAGTCCCTTTATTTTTCTGGTTAGTGTGTGTGTGTGTGTGTGTGTTCAAAATTTCAATCTGTGTGCTTCATCTCTGGTTAAGACATGTTCTATAATAAACTGATAATTTTATTGTTTATTAAAGAAACCTGCTTGGTGTGTTTTATTCTAGGAAAAAAAGACTCCTATGATTGACCGTATCAGTAAGTGGGAAAAATTTAAATGTATGTTGTGACCTGTGGAGAAGGGAAACTAGAATAAACAGCCTCAGTCGTAACATATATTTGGGGGCTCTTTGCGGGATATCCAACACTGACAATGTGTAATTGTAAGTGGGGTAATAATACTTGAAAAGAAGAAAAGAAAAAAAGAAACAGGTTTCTTGTGCAGTGGATTAAAGTTTACTCTACCGGAATGTCTTTAACAGTTGCTGCGACTTTTCTGGGGAAGGAGTATGTATCCCTGAGTGATTTGAGACACTTAACCAAGGTTAAAATAAAGGATTTGGCAGAACTGTTGGTTTTACAGTTAAAACCAGGAGCTAAAAAAGCAGACATAATTGAAGTAATAGCACAACATTTACAATTGGAAGAAGAAAGCAAACCAGATGGTAGTGAGTTGAATTAGCTAAAATTCAGTTACAAATGAGGCAGCTTGAACTTGACAACAAAAAAGAAATAAAATTGGAAAAATTGAACTTGAAAGAGAATTGACAATGAAGAAACTTGAACTTCGGGAAAAGGAAAGGGCAAGAGAAAGAGAAGGAAAGGAATTTGAATTTAAAAAGGGGTGGTCTTGACTCCAGTAAAAGTTCTGGTGGGGAAAGATCTGACTCCAGCTCAGGACCCAGTGGAGAGCTGTTTAAACTTGCGCAAGTCCTCCCAAAGTGTGAGGAAAGGGACGTAGAGGCATTTTTCATTTCTTTTGAAACGATAGCCAAACAGATGAAGTGGCCGAAGGAAAACTGGACACTGCTAATGCAAAGCAGTTGATGGGCAGAGCTCATGAAGTTTATGCCATACTTTCTGAGGAGGCTTTTGCAAATTATGAAATGGCGAAAAAGGCTATTCTCGCTGCGTATGAGTTGGTCCCTGAAGCTTATTGGCAGAAATTTCGGAACCCCTGTATGGGCAGACCCAAATAGAAGTAAATTAATTTTGGTCATTGGATATGGGCACCAATGATAGAGGCCACGTATGAGAAGCTAAAGGAAATAATTCTCCTGGAAAAATTTAAAAATTCACTCTCTCTGTTAATAAGAACTCATGTAGAGAACCAGAAGGTTTCAATGGGAAGACAGGCAGTGGAAATTGCTGATGATTACGAGCTTGTTTATAAGCCCAAACCCTTCGTTCATCACCCGCACAAACCCGAGAAGGATAGAAAGTGGGAGGGTGGAAGGTAGGCAAGCAGCCAGGCACTAGAAGGGACAGCTGGAAACACTCCAGGATCTCCTCCTCAGACCAGAAAGGAAGACGCTGAGGTGGAAGTGAGGTCCACAAGCCTAAATGTTACCATTGTCGCAAGGTGGGACACCTTCATGCAGAATGCTGGAAGTTGCAGGGTCCATGGGATCTATTGGGATGCACAAAGCCAATGCAGAGAAAGGGGCCTTGACTGAGAGTACAGCAGATCAGGCTGTAGCTCTGACTGCAACTGTAAGGCCAAATACAAAAAACACTGTGAGTGCAGGGGTTGTGAATAAGATACCTGAGAGTTATAGGGAATTCTTGTCAAAAGAAAAAGAAACCCCTTATCCCTCAATTGAGGCAGGAAAACCGATAGTTATACGTAGGGATACAGGAACAACCAAGCTCTTTTGTTGGGGAAAGGCATAACATTTCCACCAGAGAGCGCACTGAATGCCAAGGATTTAGTGAATGGTATTGGCGGGGAGTGTATACCCATCCCTTTGTATCGGGTGCACCTCGAGTGTGACCTCTGTCTGGAATGGTAACGGTAGGAGTTGTCCATAGTTTGCCGGTAGACAGATTTAATCTACTCCTGGGGAATGATTTGGCAGGAGCGAAGGTAGTAGCTTCTCTAGCAGTCACGGAAAAAACAAATACAAGTTAAAGAGACTGAACAGTTACAGGAAAAGGTTCCAGGAATTTTTCCTTCATGTGTAGTAACCCGAGCAATGACTAAACAAGTTCCATTGTCGGAGGTAAAATTGGCACCACCATGCCAATAATCGAATATCTGAAACTTTCTTTGGGGATTTGGATAATCCAAAGGAAATGTTTAATAAGTCTTCTCTGATTAAGGCTCAGGAAGCCAATCCAGAGTTAAATAAAGTGGCACAATCAGCTCTAACTGAAGCTGAGGCAAAGGAAGTTCCAGAAGGCTACTACATTAGAAATGGGATTCTGATGAGGAAGTGGAGACCTCCTCACAGACCTGAAGACGAAGAATGGACGGTTGTTCACCAGATAGGGTACTACCAAAGTATTGCGGGGAACCATTAAGGATGGCGCATAAAATTTCTATAGCGGGACATGCGGGGATCCAAAAGACCCAATCACGTATAAGTCGACATTTTTACTGGCCAGGCCTTTCCAAGGACATGGTGCAGTTTTGTAAAACATGCGATACGTGCCAGATTGTGGGAAAACCGCAACCTGTCATAAAACTGGCACCTCGAATTCCCATACCAGTTTTTGGGGAACCATTTATTAGGATGTTGGTGGACTATGTAAGACCTTTACCAAAATGTGGGACACCAATATATACTCATTATCATGGATATGGTACTCAGTTCCCAGAGGCCATTCCCTTGAGAACAATTTCTGCTAATGTAGTGGTAGAGAAGTTAACCCAGTTCTTCACTAGATATGGATTACCGATTGAGATTCAGTCGGATCAAGGTTCCAATTTTATGTCTAACATTTTTCAGGATGTTATGGGTAATTTGGGTATAACACAGTTAAAATCTTCAGCCTACCATCCACAGACACAAGGAGCTTTAGCAAGGTACCATCAGACCCTCAAAAAGCTGATCAGGGTATATTGTCATGAATATCCCCATGATTGGAATAAAGGACTAAAATTTCTTTTGTTTGCTACTAGGGATTCACCTAATGAATCTACCGGTTTTAGTTCTTTTGAATTAGTTTATGGACATGAGATAAGAGGTCCTATAAAACTAATTAAAGAAAAGTTTTTAGAACAGAGGGACGAATCTTCTGTGCTAGATTATGTATCCTTGTTCTGGGAACGGCTCACAAGAGATTACTAAGTGGCTCAGGAACACATTAAAGCTTCCCAAACAACTATGAAAAAATGGGCAGACGAACATGCCAAGACCCGAACATTTCAACCAGGGTATGAGGTGTTAGTATTACTGGTTTTCAGCGGTTCACCATGTAAGCACAGCTCGGTGTCCACATAAAGTGGTCAAGAGAATTGGTAAAGTAAATTATTTGATTGACACCCCAGATCGTCGGAATAAGAATTGGCTGTGTCATATCAAGATGTTGAAACAATATTATTGCTGGGAGGAGGATAAGCAAGCACAGGTATGTCTGGTGGTAGGTACAGTGAATGATGAAAGGGAGAGTGAGGATGAGGCAGAAGAAAGCCTAGACAATTCTCAAATTGAACCTCCTACTATCCAGTTAGCTAATACTGAATTGTTAGTGAGATTGGACACAATGCTTTCATATTTAAATGTAGAATAACAAGAAGACCTAACAAGGCTACTCACAGCATTTAAAAGAGTCTGTAGGGATAAACCAGGATGTACAACCTTAGCCATATATGATGTGGATGTAGGGGAATCCTTTCCTATCAAGCAGCATCCTTACCGCTTAAGTCCAGAGAAACAGGCCCAGGTAACGCAGAAATCCAATACATGTTGGAAAACCACCTAATTGAACCCAGTCAAAGCAGCTGAAGTTCCCCAGTAGTATTAATGCCTAAACCAGATGGTTCAACTAGACTCTGCATAGACTACGTGAAGTTTAATGCAGTGACAAAGACAGACTCCTGCCCAATTCCTCACTTGGAAGACTGTATTGACAGAGTGGGCAGTGCCATGTTTCTTACAAAAATAGATTCATTGAAGGGATTCTGGCAAGTTCCTTTAATACCCTGAGCTAAAGAAATATCGGCCTTTGTCATACCAGATGATCTTTTCCAATGCCAAGTGATGCCATTTGGGATAAAAAATGCCCCAGCAACCTTTCAGCGACTAATGAACCAAGTGGTAGCCAGTGTTCCTAACTGTGTAGTTTACCTGGATGATATGTTGGTATACAATGACACTTGGAAGGACCACTTGCAACAACTAGCAGCTCTGTTTAGAAAATTACAGTTGGTCGATTTATTAATAAACTTTGCCAAAAGTGAGAGTGACCTACCTCAGGCATATAGTAGGGCAAGGACAAGTGTTGCCAAGAACTGTGGAAGTACAAGCATTGGTGGAGTTCCCTACCCCTAAGACTAAATGAGAAATCATGAGGTTTTTGGGGATGTGTGGTTTCTACCGCAAGTTTATACCAAATTTTAGTACTATAGCTGATCCACTGACAGATTTACTACAGAAAAAGAAAATCAAGGTAGTGTGGTCAGGGGAGTGCCAAGCATCTTTTGAAAGGCTGAAAACCATTTTTATTAATGAACCAGTGTTGGCTGCTCCAAATTTCACTCATCACTTGAAGGTAGCAATTGATGCTCGTGATCTGGGGTCAGTGCAGTCCTGTTACAAGACAATGAATCAGGCATAGAAATGCCAGTGGGATACTTTTCCAAAAAGCTAAATTAACACCAGAAAAGATATTCAACAGTGGAAAAAGAAACCTTAGACTTATTACTAGCTTTTAAGCATTTTGAGATCTATGTCCACCATGACTACAGAGACACTGGTATATACTGATCATAACCCTTTGTGGAAAATTTCAAAAAGCAGAATGCCAGACTATTTCGATGGAGTTTACAATTCAATCGTATCACTTAAAGATTGTCCACATTGCAGGCACCGCTCGAGATGAATTTCTACCCCAGCATATTTAAGAACTTGCACACAGTGAAGCTTTTCAATTTTTAAAGTGACTTGTACTTCACCAGAAAAGAAAAAAAAATTGTGTAGGTCGCAGTGAGGATACATTTTATAAAAATACACAAAAAAGTGCAACTGAAAGACCAGTGTAATTGTGTTTCCGACTGTGATTGAAAATCTGGACACAATGTTGAGACACCCCACCACCCCATCAACCCCTCCCCATCCAAACAAGCACAATTTTAGTATACTCACATTTGAAAGCTGGGAGCATGGCTAATTTTGTGGGAGGAGACTTGTTCAGATAGAAGTTTTAATAGACGGCAGAAAAGATTGAGGACACAATCACTACTTTTCGCTAATGTCTGAAATTCCGTGATCTGTTAAGCCATGGAATTGGTTTGTGCCCAGATTACAAGTGCTTTTGCTAAACATCCAACTGAACTCTGAAGACTGATGACAATAAGGACGATCTGTAAATACCACGCTTGATGGTTGCTGAATTTAGCAGATCTGTCAAGTTTACATTGGTTCCATCACACTCGCACATCTGTGGCTGGCGGCACCAGCACAATATAAACTTGACTGCTGGTGTTAAAAACTTTATTCTTTTCAACTTGCCTCTGCATTCTTTCCTAGGAAGTGTGCAGAGAGCTCTGGTGCCTCAGTAAGAGCAATCGATGTGTAACCAATAGCATTCCTGCTGCTGAAGGTACCCTGTGCCAAACTGGAACAATTGATAAAGGGGTAAGTACTCTTTTAAAACTCTGCTCAGAATTTTTTCACAAATGCTGCCAGAGTAAATTAAACCCCAATTCCCTAACAAAAAACAGTTGGCTGATTGATATGGTTATTAATGTATTTGCAAGACAGAGCTTTTTGTTAAGATTTGTACCTAGATTGACGTTGCTTAATTTTACTTGATCTCAGTTGAAGTACTGATGGTGCTAATGCTTGAACTTCTCATAGCAAGTTACAGTTAATAAGATGCATGGAAATGTTTGGAGATTGAACCCAACTAACGCAGGAACATAAGATACATGAGTGCAATTTTGTTAGCCCTTATGTTTCCAGGAAACTTTAAAACTGGTAGGACAAGGATTATAGAGTGACCTCAGGCAACTGTTTCCACTGGTTTTTATGCGCACAATTGTACAGGTATACGTGTAATGTGACAGTCTCTACATGCCAATTTTTATGCCACACCAGATTCAATCTTGAATAAAGCTGATAGTGAAAGTAATCGAGATTGTTTTAAAGTTTTGACATATCTTGATGTAAAAGCAGAGCCAAGACGACAGGTCAACCTTATCTCTTAACATTTAAGTCGTGCAAACTGTCTGTCTCAAAACTGAATTTTCCCTTATATGGAGTCGGAGAGGTTTGGGTTGTTCCCTTTCTCTTTCAGTAACAATGTAGCAAGGTGAAATGAGCAGGAAACAAAAGCAATATCAGATCAGGCCAAGTTTTAATTGAATCAAGCCAAGCCAGCAATTTCAGGCTGTATTTTTATCCTGATTCTGTCACTTTAATTCCTACTTGCTTTTTGAGTTATAAGGACCTCTCTAAGGTGTAGTGCTGTGTTTCATTGGATATATAGTGTTATTGTAAATTTAACAGCTGTCTGGCTAGCAACTGTCTTTTTGAAAATGATTCAAGTTACTGCACCATTACTGATGATGTCCTCATACAAAGGGCTGAATTTTACTGGCCCCTCGATGCCGCGGGTCCATTGAAGTCAAATAAAATTAAAATCGTACCTTTTGGTTACCATTTGTGGAACAAGCCTGGCTCCTGCTTTACTCAGTGCTCACCAATTTTGAAGAGGCGTCTTTAAACGGGCGTAAGACTCCCAATAGTTTATCCAAAGGGCTTAACCCCTGTTTAAGTTAGCTGCCCAGAATGCCTGAATAACATCTAAGCTAACATGGCATCAGAAGTATTTCAGGCATCCTTGGGGCACAGGACATAGCCCTGTAAAATTGATAATTTTTGATCTTGTTTTACATCTGAAAAATGGGCAAAATAGGGTCCAATTTCTAGGCCATAGAGAGTGCAATTCCAGCTGCTGATATTTGTGAAAAAAGCAGGCATAAATAATGCATAAGCAGTACTATGTGTTTTTGTAAAATTATTGCGATGGGATGAGTATCACTCCCTGATATAATCAAAGTTTAAATCTTACAAATCAGTTATATGAGTCTGGTATCTGTTGTGTGTACTTCCACTGTCAAGAAAATGAACCCAAAACAATCCAAAGATGCCTCAACAAACACTGCAAATATTATTTAAAAAATAAAGTCAGCATGTGTTTCAAGTGTGAGAAATGTTAGGTTGAGAATTGAACAAAGTCTACAGAAATATGCACAAAATGGCAGGGCATAGTGTATCCATGTCCCAGTCTAATTTCTGGCCTAAAATAAAAATAGAAAATGATGGAAACACTCAGCAGGTCTGCCAGTTCGGTGGAGAGAGAAACAGAGTTAATTTTTCAGGTATGTGACCTTTCATCAGAACTGATGAATTTCTGGCCATTTGGCTTTCCTGGATTTATGGTTGGATTGTGCTGGGAGGACCACAGATACTTGTCACCTTGTTGTTTATTTTAGAACCTGTATGGTACACATCTGATGTCAGGCCAGATCACAATCTGTTCTAAGTTATCCTTAGCTTTGTGTGAAACTTGTAAATGTTGATGTTCAGAGAGACTTGGATGTACTTGTACAAGGAACATAGAAGGTTGGCATGCAGGTACAGCAAGCAATTGGGGAGGCAAATGGCATGTTGGCCTTTATCACAAGGGGATTGGAGTACAAGAATAAAGAGTGCTTGCTATAATTGTACAGGGCTTTGGTGAGACCACACCTGGAATACTGTGTGCAGTTTTGGTCTCCATATTTAAGGAAGAGTATACTTGTTTATGATCAGGTGAGGAGGGGTTGAAGACTCCCCTCTTTTCCCTCTCCCTGTTTGACCACTACAGATTTATTTCTTTTTCAAGTGGATATACTGGCCAATTCAGTGAGTGTTTAACTTGTTTATGCGCTGTGATCATAAAAAGAGCCAATGGGATAGGTTTTCGCGAGTTTAACAAAGAACGATGTTAACTTTATTGTACTTAAACCAATCTAAGTAAAATAAAATTTGCTCCAACTTTCACACAGACACACACAAACAAATAGGTTACAGAGTGGGGGAAGGATAGATTGGTCGAATTAGAGTCCGGAGCAATAAAAGGGTTATATAGTCTGTGGAGGTTGGTGACTCGCTTGGCTTCAGGCTGAATTCGGTGGTCCTGAGGCTTCCGGTTTGAAGAGGTGGACACTGATTCAGTGATTCTCCAGGAGACAGAAATGTGACTGAATTCCTTTGAGAGAGATCTCTGTCTGTTCTTTCCAGAAAGTTCTTTAAACTGTGTAGCTGAAGGAGGTTTCCATTAAACCACTAAACCAATCTGCAGCAGGAAATATGCCTCGGTGCTCACGGTCAGCAGAGTTCGTAGCTTGCCAAGTTTGAGTGGTTTGTCTCCATCAGTTTAATATTCAGGTTTCCAGTCGGTGGATTAAAAAAAATCACCGTTCCACCTAGCACGTTTTCGTGACACTTGCATTGGAGGTACAGCGTAGGTTCACTAAATTGGTCCTGGGGATGAGCGTTTTGTCCTATGATGAGAGACTGAGTAAATTGGCTCTAAATTCCCTGGCTTTTAGAAGAATGAGAGGTGATCTCATTGAAACATACAAGATTCTGAAGGGGCTTGACAGGCTGGACACTGAGAGGTTGTTTCCCCTGGCTGATGAATCTAGAACATGGGGGCACAGTCTCAGGATAAGGGGCCAATCATTTAGGATTGAGATGAGCAGAAATTTCTTCATTCAAAGGGTTGTGAATCTTTGTAATTCTTTACCCCAGAAGGTTGTCGACACTCCATCGATGAATATATTTAAGGCTGGGATAGATAGCTTTTTGGTCTCTCAGGGAATCAAGGGATCTGGGGAGTGGGCAGAAAAGTGGAGTTGAAGCCTACATTCAGCCATGATCATATTGAATGGTGGAGCAAGCACGACGGGCCATATGGTCTACTGCTCCTACTTTTTCTGTTCTTATGTAGTATGACAGTAGATGCCTCCTTAACTACTTTACAGGGCTAGGCCTGAGCTTCCTACATGGTTACTCAAACCTGTTGTAAATATTTACTCATGACCACAATGTTGAGGATTTTATAGAATTTTCATGATTTTTGTTAGATTTCCTCCATGTACATTTGACCAAAAGTGCAGGAACAATAGCATGAAAAGCATGAAATTCGGCACATGGGAGGTTATTTTCTATTGAATTATAAATTGTGATTTCTAAGGATATTTTTGAATTTTCTTATGAAAATTGCCCACTGAGTATGGATGGTGCTTCAGTGGTCATTGTTTTATAAAAGGAGAATAAAAATATTGATAAGTCATGCAGTGAATTTAAGAGTGAAATTAAAGAATTGAGCAATTTTCATTATCTATTTGACTTTCCAGCAGTCTGTTGCTCAAGTGTGCAGGCTGAACTGTCTTTTTAATGTCTACACAGGAGATTCTCTGTTGTTCAATTGTTTACATCCATTTGACACCAATTACTGCAGCAATAGGAATGTAAATAATCCGTCCCAGGAAACCCACAAGCAACTTCCTCTGTTGCCCACTTTTTAAAAGGTAAACAGTGGCATAACTCACTTCCAGGAAATGCTATGCCATAATTTAGGCTGATACTTCAACAGCATTGAGGCGAGGCCGTAAATCAGGGTCCCATATGCCATGTAGATATAAAATATCCTGTGGCACAATTCAAGGAAAAGCAGGGGCTTATCCTGGTGTCCTGGCAAGTACTCTTCCCTCAAACAGAAGCAACATGCGATAGACAGCTAAGTGATCCCACAACGAACGGATTAGATCAATGCTCTGCAGTCCTGCCACATCCAGTTGTGAATGGTTGTTTACAATTAAACAACGGCGAGGAGGCTCCAAAAACATCCCCATGCTCTAGGATGGGGCAGCCCAGCACATCATTGCAAAAGACAAGGCTGAAGCATTTGCATCCATCTTCAACTGGGAGTGCCAAATGGATTATCCATCTCGGCCTCCTTCTGTAGTCCCCAGCATCACAGATGCCAGTCTTCAGCCAATTCGATTCTCTCCACATGATATCAAGAAATGGCTGGATACTGCAAAGGCTATGGGCCCTGACAACATTCTGGCTGTAATACTAAAGACTTGAACTCCAGAACTAGCCACACCCCTAGCCAAGCTGTTCCAGTACGACCACAACACTGGCATCTACCTGATAATGTGCAAAATTGCCCAGGTATGCCCTGTCCACAAAAAGCAGGACAAATTCAATCTGGCCAATTACTACCCCATCAGCCTACTCTCAATCATCAGCAAATGATGAAAGGTGTCATTGACAGTGCTATTAATAGTCTGCTCATCAAAGCTCACTTTAGGTTATGCCAGGGCCACTCAGCTCTTGACCTCATTACAGCCTTGGTCCAAATATGGATAAAAAAGCTGAATTCAAGAGGTGAAGTTAGAGTAACTGCCCTTGACATCAATGCAGCATTTGACTGAGTGTGGGATCAAGAAGCCCTAGGGACATTGAAGTCGATGGGAATAAGAGGGAAAACTCTCCATTGGTAGGAGTCATACCTAGCACAAAGCAGGATGGTTGTGGTTGTTGGAGGCCAATCATCTCAGGCCCAGGACATTGCTACACGAGTTCTTTAGGGTAATGTCCTAGGCCCAACCATCTTTGGTTGCTTTATCAATGACCTTCCCTCCATCATAAGGTCAAAGGTGTGGATGTTCGTTGATGATTGCACAATGTTCAGTACCATTCGCAACATCCTCAGATACTCAGATACTGAAGCAGTCCGTGTCCATATACAGGAAGATGTGGACAACATTCGCGGCACACAAGTATCAGGCAATGGCCATCTCCAACAAGAGAGAATCTAACCATCTCCCCTTGACATTCAACGGCATTACCATTGCTGAATCCCCCACTATCAACATCTTGGGGGGGTTACCACTGACCAGAAACTTAACTGGACCAGCTATATAAATACTGTGGCTATAAGAGCAGATCAGAGGCTGGGAATTCTGTGGCAAAGAACTCACCTCCTGACTCTCCAAAGCCTGTCCACCATCTGCAAGGCACAAGTCAGGAGTGTGATGGAATACTCTCCACTTGCCTGGATGGGTCCAGCTCCAATAACACTCAAAACGCTCATCACCATCCAGTACAAAGCAGTCTGCTTGATTGACACCCCATTCACCAACTTCAACATTCACTCCCTCCACCAGCGGTGCACAGTGGCAACAGTATGTGCCATCTACAAGATGCCATGCAGCAGTTTGCCAAGGCTCCTTCAACAGCACCTTCCAAGCCCATGACCTCTACCACCTAGAATGACAATGTCAACAGAAGCTTGGGAACACCACCACCTGCAGACTCCCCTCCAAACCACACACCATCCTGACTTGGAAATATATTGCCATTACTTCATTGTCGCTGGGTCAAAATTATGGAACTCCCTTCCTAACAGCACTGTGGGTGTACCTACACCAGATGGACTGCAGCGTTTCAAGAAGGTGGCTCATCACTACCTCCTCAAGGGCAGTTATGGATGGGCAACAAATCCTTGCCCTGCCAGAGATGTTCACAACCCATGAAAGAATAAAACAAAAACACCATCAATAACAATTTAACTAGTTATTTGTTATTTGCTGTTCTTTGAGAACTTGCTGCTTGCCACATTTGCTTACAATTGCCACAGTTTTATCCTAACCTGCCTGAAAAGAACAGGACACGTTTGGATTGGACCCTCGATTTACTCCTCACTCAGTTTTCAGCACCGTTGGAGTACAGGTATTGTAAAAATGGGCGTTGGACCTGAATGTGCCCTGTTCTCACCGGGTTCGTGACTTTCCATCAGAAGTAATTGAGTGGTTATGAATTACTTGATATAGCTTGACGGCGTGGTGAAGTGCTATAGAAGTCCAAGTTTTTGCTTCCTCTTCAACAAGATTCTGTAAACAATAACTCCTGTGTAACTTCCTGTAGGATGAATGGTGTGTCATGCAGGCCCCCACCTGCCAAGAATGAGGCACATTAATTTTGCCATATGAACATTAAATTTCAAATTGTTGCTGGGAAGAAGAGAAGGCTTGTGACAAGGGGTTGCCAGGCCCCTGGCTGGAAAGACATTTTTGCATGTTAACAGACAGTGTACGGGATCAAAGGAGCTACCACCTGCTCTAATACAATCCACAAACAGACATGGTCAAACCAGTTAGTCACATGACTAACCTGCTTGGCAGTCTGGGGTTTTTTCTGAATTGGACAGTTTAAATTGAGAGTCTGCAGAAAGCAGAATGGTCCTGGACTGAAGCAGACCTCCTGTGTCCTGTCTGCTCCCATCTCTTTCTCACGGAACTCCAAAAACCCACTGAAGATACATGAACTCCAAGAGAGAAAAGTCTCCTACAGTGAACAAGGTTTAAGAAGAATACTGGGCTCCAGTGAAAAGCATGATCTACCTACCATCAAAGATTCTACAGTGAGCTTGAAGAACCATAACAAAAACTCTTCAGATATTGCCTCAAACTTTTCCACTTTGTTTTTATCTGCTCTTTCTGTCTCTATTTGCATGTGTGTATCGCGTATGCATGCTAGCATGGGGTGTGTCGTGTATCCATAGGTGTCAACCGAATTACGGTCTAAGTTTAATACATTTCAATCTTTCTTCTTTAAACCTAAGAAAACCTGTGTGTGTGTGCCAGTTTTTTTGCCTTATAATTGGAAAGCGGTGAACAAGGATTCACCAAGGGGGAGCTAAAAACACTGAGTATAAAAATAAAACCCTGTTACAGTAAGACCACATGAAGGCTGAAAGGAAACCCTAGACCCCTTTCTCACCTGCTGAAATTCGGGTTCTAACGTCCAGAATTGACCTGCTAATGAGAAAAATTGGAAATAGGAAGCCAAATTCATCCCAATCAAAAAAGAGCAAGTGTTCAATACAGGTTTTCTTGTGGTTGTGTGTGCTTGAATACTAACATGTCTGCGACTGAAGCTAGTAGCTCCCCAAGCCAGGGTGAAGTAACTTTGGATAAGTTAAAAGTACTGTCTATGGAGGAGTTGAGGAAAATAGCTGAGCAGTGTGAGATGACTGTACATGGCAAGGCTAGGAAATCTGAACTCCGAAGACTAGTGGCCAACCATTTTTCCCTTGAATCTTAAGAAGCAGAAACAGGATGAGAAGCAGTCTTCGACAGGGTATTGTTAGCAAAGATACAATTGGAACAAAGGAAACTTGAATTTGAGGAAAGAGAGAGGGAGAAAGAAAGAGTCTTCCAAAAGGAACGTGAAGAAAAAGAAAGGCAGGAGAGAGAGGGAGAGAAAGAATATTCCAGAAAGAATGTGAAGAAAGAGAGTTGAAGTGGTTTGAGTTAACTAGGGGGTGAAAGCATAGTCAATATGGAGGAGCATAATTCAGGGCTGGGAACAAAATTATTAAAACTAGCTCATCTAATCTCAAAATTCAATGAGGAAGATGTGGAGGTATTTTTGTGTCTTTTGAGAAACTGGTAAGGCAGCTAAAATGGCCAGCTGAGACATGGCCTTTTTAAATTCAAAGCAAGCTAACTGGAAAAGCCCATAAGGTTTATTCCCTGTTGCCATATCAGAGTTCATCCAATTATGAACTGACCAAAAATGCTATCCTTGGGGCATATGAATTAGTACCCAAAGCCTATCGCCAAAAGTTTAGAACCCTCAAGAAGCAAGCTAATCAAACTTGTTTGGCGTTTTACAGAAGTAAGCAGCTGGCTTTTGACCAGTGGCTGACGGCTCTTAAAGTACAGCTCAGCTATGAGAATCTCAGAGACGTAATTCTTTTGGAGGAATTTAAACACTCTCTCCCACTCTCCATAAAGACCCATGTAGAGGAGCAGTGGGTTCAGAGGGCCCGCAAAGCTGCCGTTCTGGCTGATGAGTTTGCTTTAATTTATGAGTCAGTTTCCCAGGGGAGAACCTTTCCTAGTCACCCCCACAAATCCGAAACCCATCCCCTGAAGTCAAAAGCCTTTGCATGACTCAGCAAAGCACTGAAAGAAAGTTCAGGATAGAGCAACCCACTGCTGACTGTCTTGGAAAAAATTCCACTTAAGGGCTAATTAAATCTAACTCCCCTCTTGCCCCCCCCCCCCCCTCCTTGGCAGACCTCAACAGGAACATGGCAATGGGCAAACTGAAGAAAAACTTCCCCAAAGAACCACATGGTTACTGGGATGTCAAAAAGAGGAAACTAAAGCAGCACTGGCACCAAGAAAAGACAGTTTTAATAAGCTTTAAGAATTATGAATGAATGGGAATGAATGAGAGAAATGCATTTTTTTTTCTGTACCTTATATATATTTTCTCAACCTTTTTTAATGAAATGCACCTTTCTGAAATCGCATTTCATTCCCCTGGGTGTGGAGGTATCATGCAGGCCCCCACCTGCCAAGAATGAGGCACATTACTTTCGCCACATGGACATTAAATTTCAAATTGTTGCTGGAAAGAAGAGAAGGCCTGTGACAAGGGCTTGCCGGGCTCCTGGTTGAAAAGACATTTTTGCATATTAACAGACAGTGTTTGGGAGCAAACGAGCTATTCCCTGCTCCAATACAATCCACAAACAGAGACAGTTAGTCACATGACTAACCTGCTTGGCAGTCTGGGTTTTTTTTCTGAATTGGACAGTTTAAATTGAGAGTCTGCAGAAAGCAGAATGGTCCTGGACTGAAGCAGACCTCCTGTGTCCTGTCTGCTCCCATCTCTTTCTCACGGAACTCCAAAAACCCACTGAAGACACATGAACTCCAAGAGAGAAAAGTCTCCTACAGTGAACAAGGTTTAAGAAGAATACTGGGCCCCAACGAAAAGCAAGATCTATCTACAATCAAGGACTCTACTGTGAGCTCGAAAAACCACAACAAAAACTCTTCAGATATTGCCTCAAACTTTTCCACTTTATTTTTCTTCTGCTCTTTTCTGTCTCTATTTGCATGTGTGTATCGCGTATGCATGCTAGCATGGGTACATCGTGTATCCATAGGTGTCAACCAAATTAGAGTTTAAGTTTAATAAATTTCAACTTTTCTTCTTTAAACCTAAGAAAGTCTGTTTGTGCCAGTTTCTTTGTTATAATTGGAAAGCGGTGAACAAGGATTCACCAAGGGGAAGCTAAAAACAGTGTGTTTAAAAATAAAACCCTGTTACAGTAAGACTAAGTGAAGGCTGAAAGGAAACCCTAGACCCCTTTCTCACCTGGTCATAACAGGTGCTTTAAGATTTGATTAATGTATTTTTACAGAGAGCTATTCAGAGTCGCTTGACCAGGAGAATTCACTGTAAAACTAAAACCACAGACAGTTTCAGAATCACTATAGTCATATTTCTTAAATTACAGTACTGACTATGGGCTGAACTCCTTAACTCCCAAAAATAGATGAGTTGGGGGTCATGTTAGAGGTTAAAATGCAAAGATCTGTAACAGGCAACAAGCTTGCCCACTTCCGATTTTAACAGAAGCGGATGAGCTTGTGAGAAGCAGGCCAGTTATTTAAATATTGTAATGTAGTTGCCTGACTTCATTTTAACAGTCATTCTGTTTTCAATTCATTTCGGCTGGGAAACCCAGCTGCTGCAAGGAGGTGAGAAGGGCTGAATCCATAAGGTAAGTGCCTTTACATAAGAACATAAGAAATTGGAGCTGGCGTAGGCCATTCTGCCCTTCAAGCCTGCTCCACCAATTGGTGGGTGGTGCAGTGGCTGGCACTGCAGCCTCATAGCTCCAGGGACCCGGGTTCAATTCTGGGTACTGCCTGTGCGGAGTTTGCAAATTCTCCTTGTGACCGCGTGGGTTTTCGCCGGGTGCTCTGGTTTCCTCCCACCACCAAAGACTTGCAGGTGATAGGTAAATTGGCCATTGTAAATTGCCCCTAGTGTAGGTAGGTGGTAGGGAATGTGGGCTTACTGTAGGGTTAGTATAAATGGGTGGTTCTTGGTCGGCACAGACTTGGTGGGCCGAAGGGCCTGTTTCAGCGCTGTATCACTAAATAAAATAAAAATAAATCAATAAGATCATGGCTGATCTTTAATCTCATTTCCAGTTAGCCTCCTTTAATTGGCCTCAAATTAGGCTGTTAATGAGGCTGATCGGCTACCCATCGCATGCAGGCGGTTAGCCCTGCTGCCCCCCGATCCCACCTCTGCAAAAATGGCCCTGAGGTGGGATGGAACTGGAGAACTGGCACGCCTGCTGGCGGGGCTAGTTTTAGCCTCTGCCCGTTTCCCATCCCGGCCACTGGAATCAAACCCTATAGCAATCAGTACAAGATACACTTCACTAATCTTTTTACTGATGGCTTTACCTAATGTTCAAATGGAGAATCCAGAATCCTATGGAGTCCACAGAGAAATTGGATTTTTCTATATGTTCACTTAGAGTCATTAAGGTACAGAAGGCAGCCATTTGACCCATTGAGTCCATGCTGGCTCTCTGTAGAGCAATCCAGTCAGTCCCTTTCCTCCGCTGTATTCCCGTAGCTCAGCAAGTTTATTTCCCTCAAGTGCCTACTGATTTCCTTCTGAAATCATTGAATGTCTCCACTTCCACCACCCTCGTAGGCAACAAGTTCCAGGTCATTATCACTCACTGTATAAAAAAAGTTATTTTTTCATTCTTTCATGGGTTGTGACCATCACTGGCAAGGCCAGCATTTGTTGCCCATCCCTAATTGCCCTTGAGAAGGTTGTGATGATCCACCTGTTAGGCCATTTCAGAGGGCAGTTAAGAGTCAACCACATTGCTGTGGGTCTGGAGTCACATGTAGGCCAGACCAGGTAAGGACAGAAGATTTCCTTCCCTAAAGGACATTAGTGAACCAGATGGGTTTTTACAACAATCGACATTGGTTTCATGGTCATCATAACATCCCTGCTTTTGTACTCAATAGTTGTATTTATGAAGCCGATGATCCCATACGCTTTGCTGACCACTCTCTCAATATATTCTGTCACCTTCAAAGATCTATGCACATGCACCTCCAGGTCCCTCTGTCACTGCACATTCTTTAGAACCATGCCAGTAAGTCTAGATGGCCTCTTCCCATCCCTTCTGCCAAAGCGCATCACCTCACACTTTGCTGTATTAAATTCCATTTGCCACTTGTCTGCCCATTCTGCTAGCCTATCTATTAGATTAGATTAGAGATACAGCACTGAAACAGGCCCTTCGGCCCACCGAGCCTGTGCCGACCATCAACCACCCATTTATACTAATCCTACACTAATCCCATATTCCTACCAAACATCCCCACCTGTCCCTATATTTCCCTACCACCTACCTATACTAGTGACAATTTATAATGGCCAATTTACCTATCAACCTGCATGTCTTTTGGCTTGTGGGAGGAAACCGGAGCACCCAGAGAAAACCCACGCAGACACAGGGAGAACTTGCAAACTCCACACAGGCAGTACCCGGAATCGAACCCGGGTCCCTGGAGCTGTGAGGCTGCGGTGCTAACCACTGCGCCACTGTGCCGCCCTTTTTTTTTCTTTTTTTTCAACTTCCAATCCTTTATTCTTTTGACTTTTGTAAAATGATCAAAATAATATATTTATCAACTACAATTTCAAGAAAATGATCTTATTGCATTGTGCTACTCCAATAATTTACTTTATACATACAGAAAGAAAATAATAGCAACCACAGACATTTTGAAGAACATCTCAAGTGATATCAAGGCTAAGATTAGTGTTTTCACAGTCAAATAGAACGGACCTTGCTGAAAATTAAGGTCTGCACCACACAGCTTACATCTATTTCATTTTACACTTGCCAAGATGGCGTGCAGCAATTATTTGACGATTAACACAAAACATGTTCTAAAGCTTTTTTTTGTTAAAATATCCTTGCATCAGGCTTCTCTTTCTTTGATTATCAGTGGCCCTACATTGTCTCCAGTTTCTTCATTGTGTTTGGTGTGGGAACCATCACACATTGGGAACTGTTTAGATCGCCAACATCTACAATACACAGCTTTATCTCCCAGGTCTTCAATATCGAATGCATGCACTACTTTAGGGGTATCCTTCTGGATGTCTAGGTTAACCAATGACTTATGGCAGTTGTCTCTGGAGTATAAAGTTCTGTAGGCTAGGTAACCAACAGCAGCTGCTCCTGTTGCAGCTGATTTGTATCATCCTCATTGTTTGCCAGTCCTCCAAATTTTAAAATTGTACTCTGTATTCCAATATCCAAGTCATTTATTTATATATATAAATACACAGTGTTCCTAGCATTGACCCTTGAGGAACATTGCTGTCTACCATCTTCCAGTCTGAAAAAATAACCATTTATGATGACTCACTATTTTCTTTCCTTACGCCAGTTTTTTTATCCAAGCTGTCACTGACCCTCCTATTCCATGAGCCTCAATCTTGTTTAACCAGACTTTTATGTAGTACCTTGTTAAATGCTTTCTTAAAATCTAAGTAGACAATATCCATTCCATTTCCTTCATTTACCTTCTCTGTTACTTCATCAAAAAATTCTAATTAAATTAGTCAAGCACGATCTGCCTTTAACAAATCCATGCTGGCTATCCTTAATGAGCTCAAACCTCTCCAAGCACCTGTTGATTTTTTCCCTGATTATTGTTTCTAAAACCTTATGCACCATTCACGTTAAACTGACTGGCTTGTAGTTACTTGAACTGTCCTCACACCCTTTCTTGAATCTTCACATCTCCAATCCCTTGGCACCTCCACTGTATCTAGGGAAGACAGGAAAATTATGGTAAGTCCTTCCATTATCTCCAACCCCACTTCCTTTAGCAAGCTTGGATGCAAGTCATTAGACCAGGCATCTTATCCACTCTAAGCATAGTCAGTCTTTTCAGTACCTCCTGCCTCTTCACTTTCACCCAATCAATTATCTCTACCATCTTTGCTTCTACTGATATTTTATCAACATCCTCTTCCTTAGTAAATGCTGATACAAAGTACTCATTAAGTATTCTAGCCTTGCCTTACGTCTCTATATTACCCTCTTTGCCTCGAATAGGTCCCATCCCACTCTGATTACCCACTTACTATTTACATGTGGATAGAAGATTTTTGGCTTCCCTTTTATGTTGACTGCCATTCTATTCTCATATTCTCTCTTTGCCAGTCTTATTTTCCTCTTCACTTCCCCTCTCAACATATTGTATTTGGCCTGGTTCTTACTTGAAGAATTCATCTGACATGCATCACGCATCCCTCTTTTTTTGTTTTATTATTTTCTCTATCTCCCTCATCATCCAAGGAGGCCTGGCTTTGGCTCCCCTTTTCACCCCTTTTGGAATGTACCTAGCCTGGGGTGGCACAGTGGCGCAGTGGTTAGCACCGCAGCCTCACAGCTCCAGTGACCCAGGTTCGGTTCTGGGTACTGCCTGTGGGGAGTTTGCAAGTTCTCCCTGTGACCGTGTGGGTTTGCTCCAGTTTCCTCCCACCACCAAAGACTTGCAGGTTGATAGGTAAATAGACCATTGTAAGTTGTCCCTAGTGTAGGTAGGTGGTAGGGAATATGGGATTAATGTAGGGGGGGGATGTGGTAGGGATTCTAAAGGGGGAGGGTGAACAGCCAGTTGTCATTGTGCACATAGGCACTAATGATATAGGCAAAAAACGGGATGAGGTTCTACAAGCAGAGTTTAGGGAGTTAGGAGCCAAGTTAAAAAGTAGGACCTCAGAGGTAGTAATCTCAGGATTACTACCAGTGCCACGTGATAGTCAGAGTAAAAATGAAAGAATAGTCAGGATGAATGCGTGGCTTGAGAGATGGTGCAGGAAGGAGGGGTTCAGATTTTTGGGACATTGGGACCGGTTCTGGGGGAGGTGGGACTATTACAAATTGGACGGTCTACACCTGGGCCGGACTGGAACCAATGTCCTTGGAGGTGCTTTTGCTAACGCTGTTGGGGAGGGTTTAAACTAATGTGGCAGGGGGATGGGAACCAATTGAGGTCAGTTGACAGTAAGGAGGTAGTAACAAAAGCCTGTAAGGAACTAGATAATGAAGTCAGTGTGACTAAGGGGAAGAGCAGGCAGGGAGCAGATGATGAATATAAAGGGACTGGTGGTCTGAGGTGCATTTGTTTTAATGCAAGAAGTGTAGTAGGTAAGGCAGATGAACTTAGGGCTTGGATTAGTACCTGGGAGTATGATGTTATTGCTATTACTGAGACTTGGTTGAGGGAAGGGCATGATTGGCAACTAAATATCCCAGGATATCGATGCTTCAGGCGGGATAGAGAGGGAGGTAAAAGGGGTGGAGGAGTTGCATTACTGGTCAAAGAGGATATCACAGCTGTGCTGAAGGAGGGCACTATGGAGGACTCGAGCAGTGAGGCAATATGGACAGAACTCAGAAATAGGAAGGGTGCGGTAACAATGTTGGGGCTGTACTACAGGCCTCCCAACAGCGAGCGTGAGATAGAGGTACAAATATGTAAACAGATTATGGAAAGATGTAGGAGCAACAGGGTGGTGGTGATAGGAGATTTTAATTTTCCCAGCATTGACTGGGATTCGCTTAGTGTTAGAGGTCCAGATGGAGCAGAATTTGTAAGGAGCATCCAGGAGGGTTTTCTAGAGCAGTATGTAAATAGTCCAACTCGGGAAGGGGCCATACTGGACCTGGTGTTGGGGAATGAGCCCGGCCAGGTTGTTGAAGTTTCAGTAGGGGACTACTTTGGGAATAGTGATCACAATTCCGTAAGCTTTAAAATACTCATGGACAAAGACGAGAGTGGTCCTAAAGGAAGAGTGCTAAATTGGGGGAAGGCCAACTATACCAAAATTCGGCAGGAGCTGGGAAATGTAGATTGGGAGCAGCTGTTTGAAGGTAAATCCACATGTGATATGTGGGAGGCTTTTAAAGAGAGGTTGATTAGCGTGCAGGAGAGACATGTTCCTGTGAAAATGAGGGATAGAAATGGCAAGATTAGGGAACCATGGATGACAGGTGAAATTGTGAGACTAGCTAAGAGGAAAAAGGAAGCATACATAAGGTCTAGGCGGCTGATGAAAGACGAAGCTTTGAAAGAATATCGGGAATGTAGGACCAATCTGAAACGAGGAATTAAGAGGGCTAAAAGGGGTCATGAAATATCTTTAGCAAACAGGGTTAAGGAAAATCCCAAAGCCTTTTATTCATATATAAGGAGAAAGAGGGTAACTAGAGAAAGGATTGGCCCACTAAAGGACAAAGGAGGAATGTTATGCTTGGACTCAGAGAAAATGGGTGAGATTCTAAACGAGTACTTTGCATCGGTATTCACCGAGGAGAGGGACATGACGGATGTTGAGGTTAGGAACAGATGTTTGATTACTCTAGGTCAAGTCGGCATAAGGAGGGAGGAAGTGTTGGGTATTCTAAAGGGCATTAAGGTGGACAAGTCCCCAGGTCCGGATGGGATCTATCCCAGGTTACTGAGGGAAGCGAGAGAGGAAATAGCTGGGGCCTTAACAGATATCTTTGCAGCATCCTTAAACACGGGTGAGGTCCCGGAGGACTGGAGAATTGCTAATGTTGTCCCCTTGTTTAAGAAGGGTAGCAGGGATAATCCAGGTAATTATAGACCGGTGAGCCTGACGTCAGTGCTAGGGAAGCTGCTGGAGAAGATACTGAGGGATAGGATCTATTCCCATTTGGAAGAAAATGGGCTCATCAGTGATAGGCAACATGGTTTTGTGCAGGGAAGGTCATGTCTTACCAACTTAATAGAATTCTTTGAGGAAGTGACAAAGTTGATTGATGAGGGAAGGGCTGTCGATGTCATATACATGGACTTCAGTAAGGCGTTTGATAAGGTTCCCCATGGCAGGCTGATGGAGAAAGTGAAGGCGCTTGGGGTCCAAGGTGTACTAGCGAGATGGATAAAGAACTGGCTGGGCAACAGGAGACAGAGAGTAGCAGTAGAAGGGAGTTTCTCAAAATGGAGACGTGTGACCAGTGGTGTTCCACAGGGATCCGTGCTGGGACCACTGTTGTTTGTGATATACATTAATGATTTGGAGGAAAGTATAGGTGGACTGATTAGAAAGTTTGCAGACGACACTAAGATTGGTGGAGTAGCAGATAGTGAAGGGGACTGTCAGAGAATACAGCAGAATATAGATAGATTGGAGAGTTGGGCAGAGAAATGGCAGATGGAGTTCAATCAGGGCAAATGCGAGGTGATGCATTTTGGAAGATCCAATTCAAGAGTGAACTATACAGTAAATGGAAAAGTCCTGGGGAAAATTGATGTTCAGAGAGATTTGGGTGTTCAGGTCCACTGTTCCCTGAAGGTGGCAACGCAGGTAAATAGAGTGGTCAAGAAGGCATACGGCATGCTTTCCTTCATCGGACGGGGCATTGAGTACAAGAGTTGGCAGGTCATGTTACAGTTGTATAGGACTTTGGTTCGGCCACATTTGGAATACTGCGTACAGTTCTGGTCGCCACATTATCAAAAGGATGTGGATGCTTTGGAGAGGGTGCAGAGGAGGTTCACCAGGATGTTGCCTGGTATGGAGGGCGCTAGCTATGAAGAGAGGTTGAGTAGATTAGGATTATTTTCATTAGAAAGACGGAGGTTGAGGGGGGACCTGATTGAGTTGTACAAAATCATGAGAGGTATAGACAGGGTGGATAGCAAGAGGCTTTTTCCCAGAGTGGGGGTTTCAATTACTAGAGGACACGAGTTCAAAGTGAAAGGGGAAAAGTTTAGGGGGGATATGCGTGGAAAGTTCTTTACGCAGAGGGTGGTGGGCACCTGGAACGCATTGCCAGCGGAGGTGGTAGATGCGGGCACGATGGAGTCTTTTAAGATGTATCTAGACAGATACATGAATGGGCAGGAAGAAAAGAGATACAGAACCTTAGAAAATAGGCGACATGTTTAGAGAGAGGATCTGGATCGGCGCAGGCTTGGAGGGCCGAAGGGCCTGTTCCTGTGCTGTAATTATCTTTGTTCTTTGTTCTTTATTAATGTAGGATTAGTATAAATGGGTGGTTGATGGTCAGCACAGACTTAGTGGGCCGAAGGGCCTGTTTCAGTGCTGTATCTCTCTCTCTAGCCTGTACCTGAAACATCTCCTCCTTAAAGATCACCCATTATTTCATTACAGATTTTCTTGTCAGTCTTTGGTTCACCTTGGCTAGATCCCTTCTCATCCTATTGATATTAGCCCTCTTCCAATTTAGAAGTTTTACTTTAGATTGTTTCTTGATTTTCTCCATTACAAGTCTAAACCATATGATACAATGATCACACTTACCTAAGTGCTCCCCCACAGACAATTGGTCCACTTGGACCACCTCATTCCCTAGCATCAGATCCAGCAATGCCTCCTTCCTAGTTGGAACAAGAAGGTACTAGTCATGGAATTTCTCCTGATGACATTTCAGAAATTCCTCTCCCTTCTTTGCCTTTATTGTAATATTATCCCACTCGATATTTGGGTAATTAAAGTCCCCCAACATCACCACTCTTACATATCTCTGTGATTTCCCTGCAGATTTGCTACTCCATCTCTCTTCGCCTATTTGAAGGCTTATAGAATACCCCCAGTTGCGTGACTGTTATGGTCAAGTGAGGAGAGGTCGAAGGGCTTCCCTCTTTTCCCTCTCCTTGTTTGACCACAACAGATTTAATTCTTTAATTAAGTGGGTGTACTGGCCAATTCAGTAGGTGTTTGATTTCTTACTTGCTGTGATGATAACAAGAAACAATCGGACAGTCTTTCTTACGTTAACAAAGAAAGGGGTTAACTTTATTGCACCTAAACTGAAAAATAATAAAGAATGCATCAGCTTTCACTCTCATATACACACTCGGCGTTTCCATCCACAAAAATAGGTTACAGAGTGGCGAAAGGTAGATCGGTTGAGTTAGAGTCCATAAAAAAGGTAGACAGTCTGTGGAGTTAGGTGATTCAGCTCGCTTCTAGCTGAATTCAGTGATCCTGAAGTTTTCAGTTTAAAGAGGTAGATGACTGGTTCAGTGAGTCTCTTGGAGATAGTGATGTGGATGATTTCCTCCAATGGCATTTCTGATTGTAGCCGGAGTATGCAAAGGTGGTCAGTCAATAAGCAGGAATTGAAAGCTTTCAAGCTGGAATGGCAAGAGAGGGATCCCCATTTAGGGTCTGCTCATGTCAGAGTCCAGTTGCTTCTCCTCTGCTGCAGAGAAAACACCAGCTTAAAACCAGAGATGGTGAGGGGTTTGTCTTATGACAATTACTCAGTCATTGAAACATAGCAGTTAGCAGTACTTCTCTGCTTGCTGAGAGAGCAGGTAGTTCTTTTAAACCTCCTGGGTCTTGGTTCTTGCTTGGGACTGAGCATACATTTCGTCTCTCTCCTCACATAAGGAGGGCACATAAGATTAGTGAAATGAATACGTGGCTCAAAGACTAGTGTGGGAGAAGTGGGTTTCAGTTCGTGAGGCACTGGTACCAGTAGTGTGGAAAGTTGGGGCTGTACCATTGGGAAGGTCTGCACCTGAACCGTGCCGGGACCCAGTATTCTAGCAAGCCAGATAACTAGGGAAGTAGAGAGGGATTTAAGCTAAACGGGGGTGCGGGGTGGGGGGGGGGTGGTGAAGGATTAAGCTTGGGTAGATGTAACAAATCAAGGGGTAGAGTCAAGGCAGGAGAGCAGAATAGTAATACGGGAAATGAAGGTCAGAAAATGGCAGGAAGGGACGGAGAGATAAAAACCAAAGAACACACCAACTATCAAAACTAGATGTTACAAAGATAACAAAAAGACAAAACTAAAGGCTCTGTATCTAAATGCACGTAGCATTCGTAACAAAGTAGATGAGCTGATAGCACACATTGAAGTAAATAAATATGATCTGATAGCCATTACGGAGATGTGGCTGCAGGATGACAAGGATTGGGTCCTGAATATTGAGGGATATGTGACATTCAAGAAGAATCGGAAACTAGGTAAAGGTGGAGGGGTAGCACTGTTATTCAAGGATGGCATTAGTGCAATAGATAGAGATAACATTGGTTCAGGAGATCAGGATGTAGAACCAGTTTGGGTGGAGATGAGAAATAGTAGGGGAAAGAAGTCACTAGTGGGAGTGGTCTGCAGGCCCCCTAACAGTAATCACAATGTAGGACAAAGTATACAAGAAGAAATATTGGGTGCTTGTGATAAAGGGACGGCAATAATCATGGGTGATTTTAATCTACATATAAACTGGAAACATGAGATTGGCAAGAGAAGCCTGGATGAGGAGTTCATTGAATGCTTTTGAGATCGTTTCTTAGAGCAGCATGTTCTGGAGCCGATCAGAGAGCAGATTATATTAGACGAGGTATTGTGTAATGTAACAGGATTAATTAATGAACTTAGAGTAAAGGCACCTCTAAGTAGCAGCGACCATAATATGATTGAATTTTACATCCAGTTTGAAAGAGAGAAGAGTGGGTCTAATACTAGTATTGTAAACTTAAATAAGGGCAACTATGTGGACATGAAAGCTGAGCTAGCTGAAGTGAACTGGGTTACTAGGCTGGAGAGCAATCAATAGAGAAGCAGTGGCAGACATTTAAGGGGATATTTCAGAATACTCACAATAAGTATATTCTAACTATAAAGAAAAATTCTAAGGGGAGGACCCACCATCCATGGTTAACTAAAGCAGTTAAGGAAAGCTTCAAACTTAAGGAAAAAGCATATAATTGCACAAAGATGAGTGGCAGGTCAGATGATTGGTCAGAATATAAAGAATGGCAGAGAATGACTAAACGATTAATCAGGAGAAAGAAATTAGAGTCTGAGAGGAAGCTAGCTAGAAATGTGAAAATGGATAGCAAAAGAGTTTCTACAGGTATTTAAACAGGAAAAGAGTAAGTAAAGTTAGTGTTGGTCCTCTAGAGAGTGAGAATGGGGAGTTAATAGTAGACAATAAGGAAATGGCAGATGAAATGAACAAATATTTTGCTTCTGTCTTCACTATAGGGGATACAAAAAACATTCCAGTAATAGCTGTTAATCAGGAGGTGGAAGGAAGAGAGGAACTTGGTGAAATTACAATCACCAGGCAAGTGGTACTGAGCAAACTGATGGAGCTGCGGGCTGACAAGTCCCAGGGTCCTGATGTACTTCATTCTAGGGTCTTAAAAGAGGTGGCCAATGAGGTAGTAGTTGCGTTGGTGTTAAATTTTCAAACTTCACTGGATTCTGGAAAGTTCCATCAGACTGGAAAGTAGCAAATATAACTACTCTATTCAAGAAGGAGGGAAGGCAGAAAACAGGTAACTGTAGGCCAGTTAGCTTGATATTTGTCGTGGGGGTGGTGTTAGAATCAACCATTAGGAGGTTATAGCTGGGCACTTAGAAAAACTCAAGGTAATCAGGAATATTCAGCATGGTTTTGTGAAAGGGAAATCATGTTTAACCAATTTATTGGAGTTCTTTGAAGGAGTAACATGCGCTGTGGATAAAGGGGAGCCCATTGATATACTGTACTTGGACTTCCAGAAGGCATTTGACAAGATGCCACATAAAAGGTTATTGCGCAAAGTAGGAGCTCATGGTGTAGTGGGTAACGTATTAGCATGGATAGAAGATTGGCTGGCTTGCAGAAAACAGAGAGTATGCATAAATAAGTCCTTTTCTGATTGGCAGGATGTGACAAGTGGAGTCCCGCAGGGGCCTCAACTTTTACAATTTATATCAATGACTTAGATGAGGGGAGCGATGGCTTGATAGCTAAATTTGCAGATGACACAAGGATAGGTAGGAAAGTATGTTGTGAAGAGCACATAAGGAGTTTGCAGACCGATAAAGATAGGCTGAGTGAGTGGGCAAAAATCTGGCAAATGGAGTATAATGTGAGAAAATGTGAAGTTGTTCACTTTGGCAGGAAGAACTCTGAGGTGCAGAGGGTTCTAGGTGTTCTAGTGCATGAGTCACAAAAGTTAGTATGCAGGTACAGCAAGTAATAAAGAAGGCTAATGGAATGCTATCCTTTATTACGAGAGGAATTGAAAATTAAAGTAAGATGTTATGCTTCAGTAAGACAGGGCAATGTGAGACCACATCTCAAATACTGTGCAGTTTTGGTCTCCTTATTTATGGATGCATTGGAGGCAGTTCAGAGGAGGTTTACTAGATTGATACCTGAATGAGCAGGTTGTCTTATGAAAAAAGGTTGGACAGACTAGGCTTGTTTTCACCAGAGTTTAGAAGAGTGAGGAGAGACTTGATTGAAGTATATAAAATCCTGAATGGTTTTGACAAGGTGAATGTGGAAAGGATGTTTCCTCTTGTGGGTGAGTCCAGAACTAGGGGGAACTATTTTAAAATTAGGGGTCACCCTTTTAGGACAGAGATGAGGAGAAATTTTTTCTCTCAGAAGGTTGTGCGACTTTGGAACTCTATTTTTAAGGCGCAGTTAGATAGATTCTTGTTAGGCAAAGGAATCAAAGGTTATCGGGGATAGATGGGAATGCGGAATTCGAAACACAAACAGATCAGCCATGATCTTATTGAATGGCGGAGCAGGCTCGAGGGGCCAAATGGCCTACTTCTCTTAATTCGTATGTTCTCACACACCTTTGCAATGTAGGATACAGTAAAGCAAACTAGGTGATCATCTTAAGCTGAAAGGATGACTTTTAAAAATATATTTAAAAAAATATATAAATTCAGATCTCCAGTCAGTGGACCAAAGAAAATTACCATTCAATGTAACAGTGGTCAGACCCCTTTTGCTTCTCAACTCTACCAAAAGGATTTTGTCTTCGCCCCCTCAAGGATATTCAATTTTTGCAACACTACAATGTCTTCCCTGTTCAGTACTGCCACCCCGCATCCATTTTTTCCTCCCTTATCTTTTCTGAACACTTCGTATCCTCAAATATCTAGCACCTAGTCCTCATTTAAGCCATGTTTCCATTATTGCCACTACATCATATTCCCACATGGCTATTTGTGCTTGTAGCTCACCAACCTTATTCACCACAATGTGTGCCTTTACATATATGCATTTTAAACCTGTCTTTGTATTCCTAGAAGTCCTTCTTAGTCTTTTTTCTTTCTTTTGGGCCTCCTTATCTCGAGAGACAATGGATACGCGCCTGGAGGTGGTCTGCTCCTATCTAATATTGTACTATGCCCTTCTCTAGTACTATCTAACACTCTCACTTTGTGCACCTTATTCCTCTTTTCTACTTCTATATGCTGGTGCCCAGAGAAGATAAATGGGCACTCATCGGGCTGAATTTTATGTGCCCCACTGAGATGGGTTCGGGGGGGCCCATAGAATTGTGATGGGAGGCAGGGGACGGAGGGCCCAATGCCTCCCCATCGCAATGCAGTTTTGTTGGTGGCAGCCTTCCCACCCAGAGGCCAATTGAGGTCCTTAGTGGCTTATTAATGGATTTAACAAGTGGCAGGGGTGGGGGGGAACTCCACCACACATGGAGATTGCCCAGTAAAACAAGGTGACCTCCCTGCCGGCTTGGGGAGCGTGGGGTAGCCCTCCTCTGTGGGAGATGGCAGGATCCCCAAAGACACATTGTACAGCGAGCTCGCCACTGGTATCAGACCCACCGGCCGTCCATGTCTCCGCTATAAAGACGTCTGCAAACGCGACATGAAATCGTGTGACATTGATCACAAGTCGTGGGAGTCAGTTGCCAGCATTCGCCAGAGCTGGCGGGCAGCCATAAAGACAGGGCTAAATTGTGGCGAGTCGAAGAGACTTAGTAGTTGGCAGGAAGAAAGACAGAGGCGCAAGGGGAGAGCCAACTGTGCAACAGCCCCGACAAACAAATTTCTCTGCAGCACCTGTGGAAGAGCCTGTCACTCCAGAATTGGCCTTTATAGCCACTCCAGGCACTGCTTCACAAACCACTGACCACCTCCAGGCGCGTATCCATTGTCTTTCGAGATAAGGAGGCCCAAAGAAGGAGGCAGTTCAGAGGAGGTTTACTAGATTGATACCTGAATGAGCAGGTTGTCTTATGAAAAAAGGTTGGACAGACTAGGCTTGTTTTCACCGGAGTTTAGAAGAGTGAGGAGAGACTTGATTGAAGTATATAAAATCCTGAATGGTTTTGACAAGGTGAATGTGGAAAGGATGTTTCCTCTTGTGGGTGAGTCCAGAACTAGGGGGCACTATTTAAAATTAGGGGTCACCCTTTTAGGACAGAGATGAGGAGAAATTTTTTCTCTCAGAAGGTTGTGCGACTTTGGAACTCTATTTTTAAGGCGGAGTTAGATAGATTCTTGTTAGGCAAAGGAATCAAAGGTTATCAGGGATAGATGGGAATGCGGAATTCGAAACACAAACAGATCAGCCATGATCTTATTGAATGGCGGAGCAGGCTCGAGGGGCCGAATGGCCTACTTCTCTTAATTCGTATGTTCTCACACACCTTTGCAATGTAGGATACAGTAAAGCAAACTAGGTGATCATCTTAAGCTGAAAGGATGACTTTTAAAAATATATTTAAAAAAATATATAAATTCAGATCTCCAGTCAGTGGACCAAAGAAAATTACCATTCAATGTAACAGTGGTCAGACCCCTTTTGCTTCTCAACTCTACCAAAAGGATTTTGTCTTAGCCCCCTCAAGGATATTCAATTTTTGCAACACTACAATGTCTTCCCTGTTCAGTACTGCCACCCCGCATCCATTTTTCCCTCCCTTATCTTTTCTGAACACTTCGTATCCTCAAATATCTAGCACCTAGTCCTCATTTAAGCCATGTTTCCATTATTGCCACTACATCATATTCCCACATGGCTATTTGTGCTTGTAGCTCACCAACCTTATTCACCACAATGTGTGCCTTTACATATATGCATTTTAAACCTGTCTTTGTATTCCTAGAAGTCCTTCTTAGTCTGCTCCTATCTAATATTGTACTATGCCCTTCTCTAGTACTATCTAACACTCTCACTTTGTGCACCTTATTCCTCTTTTCTACTTCTATATGCTGGTGCCCAGAGAAGATAAATGGGCACTCATCGGGCTGAATTTTATGTGCCCCACTGAGACGGGTTCGGGGGGGCTCATAGAATTGTGATGGGAGGCAGGGGACGGAGGGCCCAATGCCTCCCCATCGCAATGCAGTTTTGTTGGTGGCAGCCTTCCCACCCAGAGGCCAATTGAGGTCCTTAGTGGCTTATTAATGGATTTAACAAGTGGCAGGGGTGGGGGGGAACTCCACCACACTTGGAGATTGCCCAGTAAAACAAGGTGACCTCCCTACCGGCTTGGGGAGCGTGGGGTAGCCCTCCTCTGTGGGCAATCTTTGGCCCATGGAGGGCCCCTGCTGGGAAAAAGTCTACCCTGTAAACCCTCCTCCCCCTGCACTGAACTCCCACTCTCCCTGCCGGTCTCACCCCAGTGACCCCACCTCACTTACCTTCGGCCCAGGCTCCAGCACTGGGCCTGGGTCCAAGGCCTCCTGCAGTACTGGCAATGGCCACCGCTTCCAGTAGCGCTGTCAATACTGCTGAGCTGCTGGCCCTGTGATTGGCCAGCAGCTCTTAGAGATGGGATCCCCCTCTTTAAGGGAATGGGGATCCTGGGGCCAGGCTGTTAATTGGCCCAGTGCCATAGAATCACTCTGGAGTGGAGGACTCCAGCTGGCCGAGGCAGGATTCCCCTTGCCTTTTTGGCCGAAGTCAGGAGCCCCACCGAGGACACAAAATTCAGCCCATTATGTTCATTTGACAGTTATAATATTGAGTCTGATACTTCTAAAATGATATTTACATTCCATGGCAGTTTGATAACACAGCACTGTCGTATCTGCAAATGTCTTGGTGATGCACCCAGCACAAACTGGCAGCAATGTGTAATTTTACAAATAACATGTTGGAGAGCAGAAATGACAATGAATGAGTGGGGTATTGAACAAGAAGTTCACACAGGAATACTGTAACATCAGAGACTTTCCATCAGTTATAATTGCTCTTTGCAAAGGCCGTTGTGTGCAAACACACACACACATTGCACATATAACAGTTGAGTGTGGTGAGTACACGTCAATATGGTCCCATTCTAGTTTAGTACCTTAAGGGAGAAATGCTATCTTCGGGCACGTCACCTTGAAAATGGTTAACCACTAAAGACGGAGTGGAGGGGAATTGAATTCATTATTTAAGAAGAAAACTGCATAAAAACAAGCACTTTTCGCAAGGAACAAACTGAGGAACTCCATGCAGAGAAAGAAGTTGAATCTATTCATTACACAAAGCAAAAAGGTATGGCACTTTATTATTAGTTATACATCTTTTGAAGATTTTTGATGTATATATAATTTTCTCACATTTTTAAAAAGTAAGACATTTTGAAAATAACTAAATGTAACATGGTCTATTATTTATATATCTCTTTTCTCTTGGACACATTTGATGACCATTCCCTTTCTCTCTACCCTGTGATCTGGTAGCCTGATTAGAAGCACTAGCACTTGAAAAATTCCCAAATAACGTAATTGTAGACATGTGGCTGAAGGGAGCTAGTGAGCGTGACCCCCTAACTGAGGTCACTGGCTTATCTCTGTCCCTCCACATACCCTCCCCAACCTCCCTGTGCTACTGTAACCTTCTACAATAAGCTTTCTAACCTCCCTCAGGTCCTTAACTATCTAACTTCTCTGTTGTTTATCTATCATTATGTAGTGGGAAGAATAGAAAAGCAGAATATTATTTAAAGGGAGAGAGACTGCAGAATGCTGACATACAGAGGGATATAGTTGTCCTCGTACATGAATCACAACATGTTTGCATTGAGGTACAGCAAGTAATTAGGAAGGCATATGGAATGGTGGCATTTATTGCAAGGGGAATTGAGTATAAAAGTAGGGAAGTCTTGCTACAGCTGTACAGGCCATAGGTGAGACCGCACCTAGAGTATTGTGTACAATTTTAGTCTCCTTACTTAAGGAGGGATATACTTGCATTGGAAGCAGTTCAGAGAAGGTTCACTAGGCTGATTCCTGGAATGAAGGGGTTGTCTTATGAGGAAAGGTTGAGCAGGTTGGGCTTATACTCACTGGAGTTTAGAAGAATGAGAGGTGATCTTATTGAATCATGTAAAATTCTGAGGGGGCTTGACAGGGTTGATGCTGAGAGGATATTTTCCCTCATGGGGGAATCTAGCACTAGGGGGCAGTTTCAGAATAAGGGGTCCCCTATTTAAGTCGGAGATGAGGAGGAATTTCTTTTCTTAGAAGGTCGTTAATCTTTGGAATTCTCTTCCCCAGAGAGCAGTGGAGGCTGGGTCATTGTATATATTCAAGGCTGAGTTAGACAGATTTTTGATCTTCAAGGGAGTAAAGAATTATAGAGGGCAGGCAAGAAAGTGGAGTTAAGGCCACAGTCAGATCAGCCATGATCTTATTGAGTGGCGGAGCAGGCTCGAAGGGCTGAATGGCCTACTGCTGCTCTTATTTCTTATGATCTTATGGTCTTCGTCTTGTATTTTCCTTTGTCCATATGCTCATCCTTTATTTACCCTTTCAGTCTTAATTTATATCTCTTTTGTTAAGAGCTCTCCCAAATGCCTATTGTTTGGTCATCTGACTTTGACTTGTTTCTTTTTACAGGTTCAGGTATTCCATCTTAAAGGTACAGTGCCATTTTCAGACACACTGGGAAGCAATTGGTAATTAAAATTCATCATTTGATGAAGAAGGTCATGAGGGATTGGTGGTGTTACCTGGTTGCTTTCTGAGACACGGACCGCATATTGGCAGAAGCTGCACCTGAGATTCTGTCAATTACATCAAGAAGAATGTTTATGACTTGTATTGGAAAAAATAAATTATGAAGTAAGAAACTTGTAGTGAAACAAATTGAGAGGAGGTGTCCTTTTACTGATAACCGGAAATTTCATTATGTCCTTTGCCATCTTGTTCGATACATTTGACAACATACATATCACAACATAATTATAGATGATAAACTCCATTTTGCCCATCTTAATTCATCCATCCAGAAAAATCTTGAATCCCCCTCCCTATTGTAGCCCACTGTAGCATTCAACTGTTTCTCAAATGGATCCCCTACACTTACTGGAAGTATATTCCAGATATTCATCACTCTTTGGGCCCAATTGTCAATTGTCAAGCCTCACAGAAATAGCTTCAAAATGGAATCAGTAGCCTTACTGCACCATTAACACTGACGATGCAGCCTGTGCTATTTGATAGAGGCCTCCACTGGGTACCCAAATTCCCTACCTGTTCTAGGTGGTAGACCCATTTCAATATGAAAATTATGGCTCTCACACGCTACAGCTCGCCAGCCTGATTTGAAGGAGGTCAGTTTCTCAAAACTGTAGCCGCCTCTTCACTGCGGGTACAAGCATCTGACTAGCGTGCTTCACCACTTGGTCACCTAGAAGTCAGAACTGGCCCTTTTGTCTGAAAAAGCATTTCCAGCACTTGTATATCTCCCTTGTGTTTTGGCTGTATCCAAGGTGTTGTCTGATCAGAGAACTATAAATTATGATTACTGCTCCATCAGACTTTATATTCTACCATTTTGGGTATATAGATCAGCATTCTGTTGACTTTAAATGTGTTCCACATGCCTTACACGAAAGTGGATGTTGAACATAATCCTCCAATTCATTTGCTTTAGTTCTCTAATTTCGTTGAAGTTAATCTTGGGCATTTCTGACTCTCAAATCATGTTAAACTTGACCATTCTGTGATCACTGTCCTACAGGGGTGTTACAACTTCTATTTTGTGTTTTTTTTAATTGTTCATGGGATGTGGGCATCATTGGCAAGGCCAGCATTTGTTACCCATCCCTAATGTCCTTGAGAAGGTGGTGGTGAGCCACCTTCTTGAAACACTGTAGACCATCTTGTGTAGATATAGCCACAGTGCGAGGGAGTTCCAGGTTTTTGACCCAGCAACAGTGAAGGAACAGTGATAGAGTTCCAAGTCAGGATGGTATGTGGCTTGGAGGGGAACTTGCAGATGGTGTATTCCCATGCATCTGCTGCCTTTGCCCTTCTAGATGGTAGAGGTCATGTGTTTGGAAGGTGCTGTCGAAGGAAGCTTAGCAAGTTCCTGCAGTGACTCTTGTATATGGTACACATTGCTGCCACTGTGCGTTGGTGTGAATGTTGAATGTGGTGGATGGGTGCTGATCAAGCGGGCTGCTTTGTCCTGGATGCTGTCAAGTGTTTTGAGTGTTGTTGGAGCTACACTCATTCAGACAAGTGGAGACTATTCCATCACACTCCTTACTTGTGCCTTGTAGATGGTGGACAGGCTTTGGGGAGTCAGGAGGTGAGTTACTCGCCACAGAGTTCCCAGCCTCTGACCTGCTCTTGCAGCCAGAGTATTTATATGGCTGGTCCAATTAAGTTTCTGGTCAATGGTAACCCCCAGGATGTTGATGGTGGGGAGTTCAGCGATGGTAATGTTGTTGAACGTCAAGGAGAGACTCTCTCTTGTTGGAGATCGTCATTGTCTGGCACTTGTGTGACACGAATGTTATTTACCACTTAACAGCCCAAGCCTGGATATTGTTCAGGTCTTGCAGCTTGCGGGCACGGACTGCTTCAGTATTTGAGGAGTCCTGGATGTTACTGAACACTGTGCATTCATCAGTGAACATCCCCACTTCTGACCTTATGATGGAGGGAAGGTCATTGATTAAGCAGCTGAAGATGATTGGGCCTCGGACACTACCCTGAGGAACTCCTGCAGCAATGTCCTGGGGCTGAGATGATTGGCTTCTAACAACCACAACCATCTTCCTTTGTACTACGTATGACTCCAACCAATGGAGAGTTTTCCCTCGATTCCCATTGGCTTCAATTTTACTAGGGCTCCTTGATACCAAACTCGGTCAAATACTGCCTTAATGTCAAGGGCAATTACTCACCTCACCTCTAGAATTCAGCTCTTTTGCCCATGTTTGGACCAAAGCTGGAGTGAGGTCAGGAGCCGAATGACCCTGGGGGAACCCAAACTAAGCATCGGTAAGCAGGTTATTGCTGAATAAGTGCCTCTTAATAGCACTGTCAATGACACCTTCCATCACTTTGCTGATTATTGAGAGTATACTGAACGGGTGGGAATCGGCCGGATTGGATTTGTCCTGCATTTTGTGAATGGTGTTGCATTATTGTTTTGATGTAACAATAAGGTACCAAAAAATCTTAAGTTGAGTGGTTATAAAACTGTGGGTTCTTTATCTGTAGAGAAACACATTTACAAGAGAGCTTTAATATACACGTGTGACTAGGAGTCTTACACAACTCCAACTAATTGATCATATGTTGAATGACATCACTTCCTGTGATGCTGTGTGGAGTAATTACATTGTTAAAGTAAGATCACAACATCCCCCTTTCCTAAAATGGAAATACACAAAAGATAAACTATGGACATAATAGAATGAAATGACTCTGAAAAACATTTTACACATGCATTGACTCTAATATCTTTTAGTCAATGTCTCTGAACCATACAGGTGATTTACTGACTCGATTTGATCTTGTCACAGTGTATCTTGATGGAGAACTAGACTTAGCAGGTTTCTTTGCTAAGCTTTTGTGTGTTCTGACAGTTCATCCTGTGGTCAATTGTAATGCTGGTCATTTTCTCTTGCTATGTTCTGCAGATCTGGGTGTGACCATGTTCTCGATACACTAGGATTGTCCGGCTAGTTCTCTTAGCTGACTATGGTTTCTTCTTAGCACTGCTCCACTGGGGGTGGTTGCTTCATAAGATCTTAGTTCGTTGCTGACTTTGGACACTTCTGCAGGGAACCACACTTTTTCTTATGGATGAATTACTCTGATTTTCTGCCCCATCTGTAATGGTGCTGGTTCACACCGATGTGCTTATCGTTGATACGACATGACCGCTCAAGACAAAGCCCCCAATCAAATACATAATTCTGATTGTGGTGGGAGCAAAGCACTGTCAATTCAATCCTGTCACTCCACAGATCACCCAACATATCACTTTAAACTTTCCAAATTAAAGAAAATCACAGCCGAATTGAACCTTCTATTAACCACCGAATGAGGCGAACCAAACCAGGTGTCTTTAGATCAACAAATTAACTGTTGATTTGAAAAACTAAATTCTTAAACACTACTAAGATAAAAACAACATTTAAAAAATAGTAAAAATTAGAGTCCTTGCAAATTTATGCTTCCTGATGAACAATCCTCTGATTATAATCCACTCGCAACCTTCCAGGATATGATGAAGAAAGACAAACAGTCTGACATCTGAAGCTTCAAACTTCTCTTTCTTCCAGCGATGACCACAGCAGATCTTCAACTCACAACCACTTTCAATAGAATCAATCTGGCTTTAGAATTTGGAGGGATAATAAAAGTCACAGTCTAAATTCTTCCTTCAGTTTAAATTAACAGAGATCTCTGTTCAGTTCATGTTGGCCCAGCTGTCTGTGTCTGTTAGAACAGTCTGTCTCAACAAAAAGCCAGTTTAAAAGTTAATCGCAACATTGAATATCTATCCTGAGTCTCTGAGTGGCTGCATCCAAGGCAGCCAGGATGCAACCTCTGAAGCTAGTTGGTTTCCTCTCTGTATGGTTGTATCCAACGGCAACCCAAATGCACCTTCTCGGTAACTCCTGAGGTTTGCTTGTTCTAAAAGCAGTACTGATCCTTTGCTGTCTTAAAGACACAACGCATATTTCCTGGGGGAAAAAAAGGATCTTGACACCTCCGACCCTGGCGGAATGAAACGCCATTCCCAAAATGCGTTTCATTACAATGCAAAAAATAGTAATTGAAAAAACACTAACATTTTTTTCCACATTTACAGATATACGCTTTTTTCTAAAATGTTAGGACTACATCAATAAGTTCCACCAGACCATTTTCGGCCTCAAATTTTCCAAAGGTTGTCCCAGTTAGCCCATTTCAAATTTCCAAATATTGTCTCCCAGTTATTTCGTATTTTCCTTCCAAGTGTCTCTATTGTCCATCACATCAGCCAGGTGAACTGCACAGCTAGGAGTACTGACCACTACTGGGTTCACTATTTTATGATATGTTTCTTGAGTACCCCGTAACCTGTGTGGCATCACTTGATACTGGAAAATCCTGTTCAGTGTAACGGAAGCTGATTTTTTCTTACTTCGGGGTGTCAAAGAAATTTGACAGTATCCCTCCAACACATTTGTCTCTTTAAGACACATGGTGTTGCCTACTCTGTCCATACAGTCCTTTAAATGAAAATTTGGGTAGGAGTCTGCCTTCTTTACCGTAGTTACTTTTCTATAGTCTATGCAAGTTTGAGCCGACCCACCAGATTTAGACATCAAGACCACTTGCGAATTCCAGCTGTCCTGACTAGGTTCAACTAAGCTGCTCTTCAGCATGCATTGTACCTCTACCTACACGTGGGCATTTCTGTCTGGACATAAGTGGCAAGGATGTTGTTTTAAAGGAATGGTTCCCCCTATTCCCACATCATGTGTGGCTAAGGTTGTACATCCCGGTTTATCCCAACAAACTCTTTGAAATGTTCTGAAAAGCCTGTTCAGGTCTTCACATTGTTTTGCCTATTGTCTAATCTTTCCAACCATTCTGTATTCACTAATCTGATAGCTGGAGGTTCAGTCTGAGAATTTCCTAGGCCTGCTTCTGCCTTATCTCACTATCCTTTTTCTTCTGAACAGTCCCGATTATCTGACATACCTGTACTGGCTTACCCTCCTCCCTGTGGTAATGTTGCTTGAGCATATTGATGTGACACAACCGGTTCTTCTCCCGGCGATCAGGAGTGTCAATCAAATAATCTATCTTACCCACTCTTTTAATCGCTCTATATGGTCCACTGAACTGTGCTTTTAATGGTTCTCCCTGTAATGGTAACAACACTAATACTTTTAGTCCCCTAGTTGAAAATTATGGGTTTTTGCATTCTTGTCTGCCCATTTTTTCATATTGGCTTGGGATGCTTTAAGGTGTTCCTGAGCTGCACCACAAACTTTTGTGAGCCTTTCCCGGAACACAGATACATAGTCTAGTATCGAAGTTTCGTTCTTTTGTTCCAAGAATCTTGTTTTTTATAAGTTTTAGAGGACCTCTTACTTAATGTCCGTAAAGCAATTCGAAAGGACTGAAGCCTGTAGACTCATTCGGTGAATCTCTGGTGGCAAATAAAAGAAAGTCTAATCCTTTATCCCAGTCATGTGGATATTCATGACAGTATGTATTAATCATTGTTTGGAGAGTCTGGTGAAATCTTTCTAAAGCTCCCTGTGACTGTGGGTAATATGCTGAAGATTTCAACTGTCTAATCCCCAAATTGCCCATGACGTTTTGAAATATCCTAGACATGAAATGATATCCTTGATCGGATTGAACTTCAAGTGGCAACTCATATCTCGTAAAGAATTGGGTTAACTTTTCTACTACTAGTCTAGCAGTAATTGTCCTCAAAGGAATGGCCTCTGGAAATCGAGTAGCCATATCCATGATAGTGAGTATGTATTGACGCCCGGCTTTTGTTTTTAGCAAGGGTCCTACACAATCTACTAATACCCTGCTAACTGATTCCTCAGTCACTGGTATGGGAACTAGTGGTGCTGGTTTTATGGTAGGTTGTGGTTTACCCACCATTTGACAGGTATGGCATGTCCTACAAAATTGTCTCACATCCTTTGTAAGACCTGGCCAATAATAATGTTAGCTTACACGTGATTTGGTCTTCTGAATTCCACTAAGTGCTGCAAAAGGAATGTTGTGTGCTAACCTTATAATCCTTGGCGATATTTAGGTGGTACCACTATCTGTTCAACAATTGTCCAGTCTTCATTGGCAGGCCTATGAAGCAGTCTCCATTTCCTCCCGTTTGCCTTCTGGAACACCTTTCGCCTCAGCTTCTGACAGAGCCATCTGTGCTATTCGATATATCTCTGGATCAGCTTGCTGTGCTGCAATGATAGATAACCTGTTAAACATCTAATTTGGATTATCTAAATGCCCAAATAAGGTTCCAGATACTTGGCTATCTATTTGTGGTGTCCCTTTTACCTCCGACAATGGATCCTGTTTAACCATTGCTTGGGTAACTACACGCGCAAGAAATATTCCCAGAACTTGTTCCTGTAATTGCTCTGTTTCGTTAATTTCACTTGGTTTCTCTGTAATTATAGGAGAAACTGATACTTTTGATCCAACCAAATCATTTCCTAGTTCCTTTACTAGCAAACTGTGGACAATTCCTACAGTTACTATCTCAGATATTAAGTCATTCTCTAGGCATACTTTATACAAAGTTACAGGGATATACTCCCCACAAATTCCATTAACTAAAACTTTAGCGTTCAGGGCGCTCTCTGGTGGAAACCTTATATCTTTCCCCAGCTGGAGAGTTTGGACTTTTCCTGTGTTCCTGAGTATAATGATAGGTTTTCCTGCCTCACTTACAGGATACTGAGTTACTCTCCCCTTTGACAAAAATTAATCATAACTCTCAGATATTTTATTCTTAACCTCTACAAGCCTTTTAGTTTTAGTATCTAGTTTCATATTCACAGCTGTCATTAAAGCTATAACCTGGCCTGTTATACTCTCAGTTAGAGTCTTTTCCTCTGCACTAGCTTTGAGTACCCCAACAAGTCCTATGATTTACCTCACAATTTCCAGCACTCTGAACGAAGATGACCCGTTTTGTGGCAATGATAACACTTTGGCTTGCGAACCTCACTTCTACTCTCAGCACCTTCCTTTCTGACCTGAGGAGGTGATCCTGGGGCATTCCCAGCTGTTCCTTCTTGTCCACAGCTACTTGCCTTCCTTTCACTCTCCCACTTTCTATCCTTCTCGGGTTTATGGGGGTGACGGACAAAATAGGTTGGCTTATTCACAAGCTCAAAATCATCAGCAATTTCCACTGCTTGCCTAGCTTCCAAACTTTCAGGTTATCTATATGAGTTCTCACTACCGAAGGAATGGAGTTTTTAAACTCTTCTAAGAGAATCAATTCTTGAAGGTTCTCATATGTGTTTTCTATCTTTAATGCCCGTAACCAATGGTCAAAAGTAAATTGCTTCACTCTTTCAAATTCTAAATATGTTTGCACAACCAATCTCCGTAAGTTCCTAAACTTCTGACGGTAAGCTTCAGGGACTAACTCATATGCAGCGAGAATAGCCTTTTTTGCCATCTTGTAATCTGCAGAAGCCTCTTCAGGAAGCATGGCATAAGCTTCATGAGCTCTGCCTACCAACCTGCCCTGCACAAGCAGTGTCCAGCTTTCTTTCAGCTATTTCATCTGTTTGGCTATTTTTTCAAAAGATATGAAAAATGCCTCTCCGTCCCTTTCCTCGGACTTACAAAGAGCCTGTATAAATTTAAACAACTTTCACTGGGTCCTGAGCTGAATTCAGATTCTTCCTGACCTGAATTTACCCTGGATTTAAGACTACTCCTTTGTCTTAGTTCCATCTCTTTTAACTGAAATTCCCTCTCTTTCTCCCTGTCTTCCAATTCAAGTTTTCTCATTGCTATTGCTGTTTCTTTTCTGTTTCAAGCTTTTTCATTGCGAACTGAATCCGAGCCAATACCACTGCATCATTCTCTGATGAAATGTGGGAGGTCCGTGATGCTTCCAGCGTTCCGGACGATTACATCTGCAGCAAGTGTACCCAGTTGCAGCTCCTCACAGACCGCATGGATCGGTTGGAGCAGCAACTGGATACACTTAGGAGCATGCAGGTGGCAGAAAGCGTCATAGACAGGAATTTTAGAGAAGTGGTTACACCCAAGGTGCAGGCAGATAGATGGGTGACCGCTAGAAGGGGCAGGCAGTCAGTGCAGGAATCCCCTGTGGCTATCCCCCTCTCTAACAAGTATACCGTTTTGGATACTGTTGGTGGGGGGTGGTCTATCAGGGGAAAACAGCAGCAGCAGCCAGAGCATGGCACCACGGCTGGCACTGTTGTTCAACAGGGAGGGACAAAGCGCAGAAGAGCAATAGTTATAGGGGACTCTTTAGTCAGGGGCACAGATAGGTGCCTCTGTGGACGTGAAAGAGACTCCAGGATGGTATTTGCCTCCCTGGTGCCAGGGTCAAGGATGCCTCTGAACGCACAGGGGGCACAGCCAGAGGTTGTGGTACACATCGGTACTAACGACATAGGCAGGAAGAGTGACGAGGTCCTGCAGGGGGAGTTTAGGGAGTTAGGTAGAGAGTTAAAAGACAGGACCTCTAGGGTAGTAATCTCGGGATTACTCCCTGTGCCACGTGCCAGTGCGGCTAGAAATAGGAAGATAGTGCAGCTAAACACATGGCTGAACAGCTGGCGTAGGAGGGAGGATTTCAGATATCTGGACCATTGGGATCTCTTCTGGGACAGGTGGGACTTGTACAAGAAGGATGGGTTGCATCTAAACTGGAGGGGCACAACTATCCTGGCTGCGAGGTTTGCTAGCGTCACTCGGGAGGGTTTAAACTTGTGTGGCAGGGGGGTGGGAACCAGAGCAGTAGGACAGCAGGTGAAATAAATGAGGGGGAACTAGTAAATAAGGCCAGTAAGACGAAGAGGAAGAGCAGGCAGGGAGATGTTGCGGAGCACAGCGGGACTGGTGGTCTGAAGTGCATTTGTTTCAATGCGAGAAGTATAACAGGTAAGGCAGATGAACTTAGAGCTTGGATTGGTACTTGGAAGTATGATGTTGTTGCTATTATAGAGACTTGGTTGAGGGAAGGACAGGATTGGCAGCTAAATGTTCTGGGATTTAGAAGCTTCAGGCGGGATAGAGGGGATGTAAAAGGGGTGGGGGAATTGCATTACTGGTTAAGGAGAATATCACAGCTGTACTGTGGGAGGACACCTCGGAGGGGTCATGCAGCGAGGCAATATGGGTGGCGTTCAGGAATAGGAAGGGTGCAGTCACGGTTGGGGGTTTACTACAGGCCTCCCAACAGCCAGCGGGAGGTAGAGGAGCAGATATGTAGACAGATTTTGGAAAGATGTAAAGGTAACAGGGTTGTAGTGGTGGGTGATTTTAACTTCCCCTATATTGACTGGGACTCACTTAGTTCTAGGGGCTTGGATGGGGCAGAATTGTTAAGGAGCATCCAGGAGGGCTTCTTGAAACAGTATGTAGATAGTCCAACTAGGGATGGTGCCGTACTGGACCTGGTATTGGGGAATGAGCCTGGCCAGGTAGTTGAAGTTTCAGTAGGGGAGCATTTCGGGAACAGTGACCATAATTCCATAAGTTTTAAGGTACTTGTGGATAAGGATAAGAGTAGTCCTCGGGTGAAGGTGCTAAATTGGGGGAAGGCTAATTATAACAATATTAGGTAGGAACTGAAGAATTTAGATTAGGGGCGGCTGTTTGAGGGTAAATCAACATCTGACATGTGGGAGTCTTTCAAATGTCAGTTGATTAGAATCCAGGACCGGCATGCTCCTGTGAGGAAGAAGGATCAGTTTGGCAAGTTTTGGGAACCTTGGATAACGCGGGATATTGTGAGCCTAATCAAAAAGAAAAAGGAACCATTCGTAAGGGCTGGAAGGCTGGGAACAGACAAAGCCCTTGAGGAATATAAAGAGAGTAGGAAGGAACTTAAGCAAAGAGTCAGGAGGGCTAAAAGGGGTCATGAAAAGTCATTGGCAAACAGGATTAAGGAAAATCCCAAGGCTTTTTATACGTATATAAAGAGGGTAACTAGGGTAAGGGTTGGCCCACTCAAGGACAGAGGAGGGAATCTATGTGTGGAGCAAGAGGAAACGGGCGAGGTACTAAATGAGAACTTTGCATCAGTATTCACCAAAGAGAAGGACTTGGTGGACGATGAGCCCTGGGAAGGGAGTGTAGATAGTCTGGGTCATGTCGTTATCAAAAAGGAGGAAGTGTTGGGAGTTTTGCAAAGCATTAAGGTAGATAAGTCCCCAGGGCCTGTTGGGATCTACCCCAGAATACTGAGGGAGGCAAGGGAATAAATTGCTGGGGCCTTGACAGAAATCTTTGCATCCTCATTGGCTACAGTTGAGGTCCCAGAGGACTGGAGAATAGCCAATGTTGTCCCTTTGTTTAAGAAGGGTAGCAAGGATAATCCAGGAAATTATCGGCCGGTGAACCTTACGTCAGTGGTAGGGAAATTATTATAGAGGATTCTTCGGGACAGGAATTACTCCCATTTGGAAACAAATGAACTTATTAGCGAGCGGCAGCATGGTTTTGTGAAGGGGAGGTCGTATCTCACTAACTTGATTGAGTTTTTTGAGGAAGTGACGAAGATGATTGATGAAGGAAGGGCAGTGTATGTTGTCTATATGGACTTCAGTAAAGCCTTTGACAAGGTCCCTCATGGCAGACTGGTACAAAAGGTGAAGTCACACGGGATCAGAGGTGAGCTGGCAAGATGGATACAGAACTGGCTCAGTCATAGAAGACAGAGGGTCGCAGTGGAAGGGTGTTTTTCTGAATGGAGGGATGTGACTAGTAGTGTTCCGCAGGGATCAGTGCTGGGACCTTTGCTGTTTGTAGTATATATAAATGATTTGGAGGAAAATGTCGCTGGTCTGATTAGTAAGTTTGTGGACGACACAAAGGTTGGTGGAGTTGCGGATAGTGATGAGGATTGTCAGAGGATACAGCGGGATATAGATCGGTTGGAGACTTGGGCGGAGAAATGGCAGATGGAGTTTAATCCGGACAAATGCGAGGTAACGCATTTTGGAAGATCTAATGCAGGTGGGAAGTATACAGTAAATGGCAGAACCCTTAGGAGTATTGACAGGCAGAGAGATTTGGGCGTACAGGTCCACAGGTCACTGAAAGTGGCAACGCAGGTGGATAAGGTAGTCAAGAAGGCATACGGCATGCTTGCCTTCATCGGTCGGGGCATAGAGTGTAAAAATTGACAAGTCATGCTGCAGCTGTACAGAACTTTAGCTAGGCCACACTTAGAATATTGCGTGCAATTCTGGTCGCCACATTACCAGAAGGACGTGGAGGCTTTGGAGAGGGTACAGAAGAGGTTTACCAGGATGTTTCCTGGTCTGGAGGGCATTAGCTATGAGGAGAGGTTTGATAAACTCGGATCGTTTTCACTGGAACAACGGAGGTGGAGGGGTGACATGATAGAGGTTTACAAAGTTATGAGCGCCATGGACAGAGTGGATAGTCAGAAGCTTTTTCCCAGGGTGGAAGAGTCAGTTACAAGGGGACATAGGTTTAAAGTGCAAGGGGCAAAGTTTAGAGGGGATGTGCGAGGCAAGTTCTTTACACAGAGGGTGGTGAGTGCCTCGAACTTGCTGCCGGGGGAGGTGGTGGAAGCAGATACGATAGCGACGTTTAAGAGGCATCTTGACAAAGACATGAATAGGAAGGGAATAGAGGGATATGGGCCCCGGAAGTGAAGAAGGTTTTAGTTTAGGCAGGCATCAAGATCGGCGCAGGCTTGGAGGGCCGAATGGCCTGTTCCTGTGCTGTACTGTTCTTTTTTCTTTGTTCTTTGATCTACTACATTCTTGTTCCTCGTATTCTCCTTCATCATCATCATTGTATCATAATCTTCTTCTCCTAATTTTAGATGTTCGGCTATTATGTTATTTATCTCTGCTTTTTTGGCACCCAATTTCAATTCCAACCCCAATTTCACTGCCAATTCTTTTAATTTGTTCTTAATTAAAGTTATCAAGTCACTCAGGGAAACATTCTGCTTTCCCAAAAACTCTACTGCAACCACTAATGCCATAATACAAGAGACCTAATTATACAAGAGATCTGGTTCGATTGTTTTCTTTGTAATTAGCGTTAGATTTAGATCCCAACAATTGAGTTTCCAATTGATATGATCCCAGAAGTGAGAGCAATTAAATATGATGCCAGACACAAGACCGCAATTATCCCAAAGACGAATAATTAATATGATTCCAAATGCAAGCCCTCCAAATTAACTTGATTCTGATCCCAGACGCGAGCTGCTTATTAAAATATTCTTCAATCACGAGCAAGCCACTAATTAATATGTTATGACACGAGCGCTCAAGACAAAGCCCACAATCAAAATATATAATTCTGATTGCGATGGGAGCAATGCACTGTCAATTCAGTCCCATCACTCCACAGATCGCCTAACTTAAACTTTCCAAATGAAAGAAAACCACAGCCGAATTGAACCATCTATTAACCCCCAAATGAGGGGAACCAAACCAGGTGTCTTTAGATCAACAAATTAACTGTTGATTAGAAAAACTAAATTCTTAAACACTACTAAGATAAAAACAACATTTAAAAAATAGTAAAAATTTGAGTCCTTGCAGATTTACGCTTCCCGATGAACAATCCTTTGATTAAAGTCCACTCGCAATCTTCCAGGGTCCGATGAGGAAAGGAAAACAGTTCTGGTCCACTCGCAATCTTCCAGGGTCCAATGAGGAAAGGAAAACAATCCGACATCCGAAGCTTCAAACTTCTCTTTCTTCCAGCGATGACCACAGCAGATCAACAACTTTTGAGAATTTGCAGGGATAATAAAAGTCACAGTCTAAATTCTTCCTTCAGTTTAAGTTAACAGAGATCTCTGTTCAGTTCATGTTTCCCAGCTGTCTGTGTCTGTTAGAACAGTCTGTCTCAGCAAAAAGCCAGTTTAAAAGTTAATCGCAACATTGTATATCTATCCTCAGTCTCTGAGTGGCTGTATCCAACGGCAACCAGGATGCACCCTCTGAAGCTAGTTGGTTCCCTAACTATGGTTATATCCAATGGCGATCCAAATGCGCCTTCTCGGTAACTCCTGAGGCTTGATTGTTCTTAAAACAGTATTGATCCTTTGCTGTCTTAAAGACATACCACATATTTCGCTCATATTTCTCGATGCAATAGGGTTGTTAGGCACAGTGTTGTTAGCTAGTTCTCTTAGCTGACTGTGATTTCTTTGTAGCACTGTTTCATTGGGTGGGGGGGGTGGGGGGCGGGCGGGGTGGGGCTACTTCATAAGATCTTAGTTCGTTGCTGACTTTGGACACTTCTGCAGGGAACTACACGTTTTCTTGTGGATGAATTACTCTGATTTTTTGCCCCATCTGTAATGGTGTTGGTTCCACACCCATGTGCTTATCGTGCATTGTCTTCATCTTTTCTTGTTTTGCGAGGAGCCCATCATGTATTGAGGAGGATTTCATGAGATGGTGACTTGGAAGTGTTGTCTTAACCTGTCATCAAAATATGATTTCAGCAGGGGATGGTAGCCCTGTGTCGATTGGGGTTGCCCTCAGGTGTAACATGGCTATATGTAGATCCTCAGCAGGTCTGGCAGCATCTGTGGAGAGAGAAGCAGAGTTAACGTTTCAGGTCAGTGACCCTTCTTCGGAGCTCAGTGTTCTGAAGAAGGGTCACTGACCTGAAATGTTAACTCTGCTTCTCTCTCCACAGATGCTGCCAGACCTGCTGAGCATTTCCAGCATTTCTTGTTTTTATTTCAGATTTCCAGCATCCGCAGTATTTTGCTTTTATATATATGTAGATCCTGTTTTGTTTCACGACATTTTACAGTGAATGATTTGAGTGTGCGTATCATTCTCTCTGCTGAACCATTTGACCTTGGGTAATGCAGTGAAGAAATGACATGGTTTACACCCCGGGCTGAATTTTATCAGTGCGTCATGTTGTGAAAGTAGTAATCGGTGACAAACAAATAATGTCACCTTTGATTGAGAAGAGATCGGTGACTATCCTTGACCAAGGATGTGACAGAATGCCATGAGGAAGGAGTGGCTCTTTATGCTGGCATGGTTGGTGCTGCTGGCTTGCATCATATGACCTTACCACTCACTCAGTGTCACTGTTCATATCCAGCCAGTAGATGGGCTCGCACACAAGCCTTCTTGATTTCTCAACACCCATATGGCCAATATGTAACTGTGAGAGGATGTCAGGGAGAAGCGTCTGTGGAATTATTACCAGCTTGCCTTTGAAGATAACACCACTAGAAATTGCCAACTCATCCTGGTATGGCCACAAAGTTCTGAGCTCCGCAGGAATCTCTTGTATGCTGTCAGGTCATCCTTCAACAATGAGTTGCCATAACATCTTCAAGACTGGGTCTTTTATGGTTTTTTCCCATAATTCTTCATGCTTCTTCTGTCCGAAACACATCAAATTGATCTGGTGTACATCCTCTAGCTCAATGCCAACCTGAACGGCTGGTGGAATATGTTCACGCTTTCTGGAATTAGGTAATCTGCTGAAAGCGTCAGAGGTCACCATGAGATTCCCTGGCTTGTATTTGACCTCACAGTCATATCCTTACACTTTTATCAACAGCCTTTGCAGCTGGGGAGGCGCACTTGTGAGCAGCTTCTACCTGATGGTCGCGAATGGCTTATGATCTGTTTCGACTACAAAGTGTTTCCCAAAGCGTTAAGTGTGAAACCTTGTGATTCCGAACACCAGTGCTAATATTTCCCTTTCTATATTGGAATAGTTGGCCTGTGTGGGGGATGAGTTTTTCAAACAGAAAGTGATTGGACGTCCGTCTTGCAACAAACATGCTCCAAGGCCTTTTTGCAAAGCCTCTACTTCAAGAATGGTATCCATACTCAGGTCATAATGCTGCAAACATACATCCATTGATAAAGACGGCTTCAACAAATCGAGTGCATGCTGGTGGTCCTCATGCTACAGAAATGGTGTTTCCTTTCTGAGGAGCTTCTGTAGAATCGAAGACTTCTTGGAGAAATTTGAAATGTAAGGAGCTAAGAAATTGAAGAGTCTTCTTTGTCTTGAGGGCTTGGCATGGACTGAATATCCTCTATCCTACTGGGATCCGGTCTAATGCCTGTGTCTGAATAAACGGAGCCAAAGAACTTGACATATCTCGTGTTTATAGCACATTTCCTATTGTTAAATACAGGGCCCTCTTTCCTGGCTCTTTCCATCAGGAGATGTAAATACCTGTCATGTTCATCTTTTGTGATGACCACAACTATGATACCATCAACGATACATACACACCCTGGCACATACTCTGTAATGTGATCCATGTGTTGCTGAAATAAATCCTAGCTTCCTGATAAGCCAAATGGTAAGTGCAAGAAAAAATATCACCCAAACGGAGTCCTGAAAGTCGTCAACATTTGTGAGCTTTCAGAGAGTACCCATGCTTTCCATCTAGTTTTGAAAGGAATTTGGGCTTTGTGAATTTCGGATTTAGCACTTCTAATGTGGGGATTTTGTGAGGACAGCATTTCAATGCCTTGTTTAGCCTTCTGGTATCCAAATATATCTGGATGGTGCCATCTTTTTTGACTACAGGCGTTATTGAGCTGCACAAATCTGTGTGCTGTTCAACACGCCTGATGATTCCTTGCCTCTCCATAGTATCCAGCTCTGTTTTCAGTTTGTCCATGACACAGACACTACAGCTCCTTGGCGGATCTATAGAAGGAACCATGTCATCCCTCACATGTAGAACATCATCTCCTTTGAAGCGTCCCACTGTGTCAAAACGGTCTGGGTACATTCTTTGTAAATCTTGGATGGACTTGATAGGGTTGAACCCGTTCTGGTCATGTGTCTTTGGCACACTGCTGCTTACATGGATCATTGCGATTTGGATCTCACTACATGCCAGCAGACTGCATCTGCTGGACCACCTGTGTCGACAATGTAGAAAACCTTTTGTGATCAAACCGAGGTTCCGTACCTGCACTTCAACCCTACAGTACCTATAGAGTTGATTGGTCTATCGTTGTACGCGGTGAGTCTTGTCTTCGTCGGTGGTATCATGGTTTTCTATCTCACCAGGTTCCTGTTGTTCACTATTTGCAATAGCAAAATGTTTGCATTTGCCTCTGTATCGACCTTAACCGCAACATATGTTGACCACTTTTCTCTGGGCACACCTGTGTCAATGGTTGTGAATGCTTCCCCTCTGTATAACCATATCCATTTGGTGTATAAGGGTTAGTGTGTGGAAGGCTTACCTTCAATGCCCTGTGTGTTATTCACATCACTGTCAATCTCCTGGACATGTCTGTGTTTAGTTTGGTTTTTGGCAGATATATCCCTGTTTCTTCCACAAGGTGGTGTCTGCATCTTGTTAGATCGTGGTCTACTGTGACTCCTGGCCAATTTTCCATTATTAGCGCTCCTGCACAGCTTTGCCCAGGACTCTTTATTGGCACACACCTTGCGGTTGTCCATGAAGACAGGACAGTTCCTAGTTTGGTGCATCCGGCTGCACTACCCACATATTTTGCCTGGCTGTGGTGTCCGGGTTTTCTCACGTATAGTTGTAGTAGCAAGCGTCCATATGCACTGCCTACCTGCAGCGATTGTCTCAAATTTCCTGCCTTCTCTTAGGAGACTTTCAACACCGTAGTCTTTCTCCTTGTTTAATAGCACTTTCTGAAAAACTTCTATCGGGGTGCATGTAATCGACAACTCCATAATCGGTTCTGATAACTCCACCTCTGAGAGGTCACAGAGTTTGCCTTTCTTGTGGCACCTGCTCACGAATTGGTCAATGGTCTCTCCTGATTGCTGCTTGTACATCATCAGCTCTAGGCGACGACTTCTGTAATTAATCTGACCTTGAGCTGGTTCTCTAATGTAGACGATAGTCTTGCTGGGATCTGCTGTTCTGCTTCAGAAGTCCTGAGGTGTTAATCCGGTGTAGCCCGTCATTACTGATTGCTATTTTTATCTTGACTGCTTGCTTTTCCAGCTCTGTGAGGGCCAGATCCAAGAAACACAACTCCATACATTGATTAAAAAGTTGAAACACATGGAGGAGATCTTGGGCTATCTAATTCACGGAAGGATATTTATTGGACATGGTGCCAAATTCCCAGTGTCAAAAATGCAGCTGGAGTGTTCCCCTTTTAAATAGCAGCCTCTTTTTTTTCTGGGCCTTTCCCTGGAGGGAGAAAAACTTATAGATCTACTGTGTCTTCAGCGTCGAGCTTCGGCCATGCCAAGAACCTGTGCCTGCAGCATTGAGCTTCCTGCCTGCGATCAGGGAAGCCCCACCCACAAAGTCCTAATGGTGGGAAAACACACGGCACATAATGGCGATGCTGATCTGCAGCCTCGATGGGCGGCACAGTGGCGCAGTGGTTAGCACCGCAGCCTCACAGCTCCAGTGACCCAGGTTCAATTCTGGGTACTGCCTGTGTGGAGTTTGCAAGTTCTCCCTGTGTCTGCGTGGGTTTCCTCCGGGTGCTCCGGTTTCCTCCCACATGCCAAAAGACTTGCAGGTTGATAGGTAAATTGGCCATTATAAATTGCCCCTAGTATAAGTAGGTGGTAGAGAAATATAGGGACAGGCGGGGATGTGGTAGGAATATGGAATTAGTGTAGGATTAGTGTAAAATGGGTGGTTGATGGTCGGCACAGACTCGGTGGGCCGAAGGGCCTGTTTCAGTGCTGTATCACTAACTAACTAACTAGTACTGACCCTGCTCACTGTTTCTGAGCATGATTCTGCCCAATATCTGCTGCTTCTTTCTGGCCATGATCGATCTAAACAATGCCCTTTGTGTACTCACTGTATCTTGAGCACCAACTTTATGGAAGGTCGTTGAACTCACCCATGCTGAATCGCCGCCACCACCCCCGACGATGAGTTGCACTGCCGTGTCAGTGCCGGACTACAATGGGAGAGATTGCTGGTCTTGATGTCTTGCCCGAGATCACTGGTCCCCATGAGTACCTTTCCTGAGCCTCTCGACAGTAGTGTTACTTTCAAGCTGTGATCTTCCCTTTGCGTCACTATCACCACATCGCGAATGGTGTGCTGCTTCAGAGACCACAACTGTACTACCATGCCAAGGATGGTACACTTGAAAGTCAAAGAATCTTCAGAACCCATATGCTGCCACCATATTATGTTACTGCTTTTATGTAGCTATAATGTATCAAACAAACTTAAGTTGAGTGGTTATAAAACTGTGGGTTCTTTATTTGTAGATTAACACATTTACAATAGAGCTCTATCTTACACTTGTGGTATCTTGCTCAACTCCAACCAACTGATCATGACATCACTTCCTGTGATGCTCAGTGGAGTACTTACATTGTTAAAGTGATAACACAACAAATAGGACATATCCGGGCGATTTTGCACACTGTTTGGTAGATGCCAATGTTGTAGCTGTACTGGAACAGCCTGACAAGGGACGTGGCTAGTTCTGGAGCACCAGTACAACAGCCAGGATTTTGTCAAGGCCTTTGCTGTATCCAGGGCCTTCAGCTGTTTCTTGATATCATGTGGAGTGAATCGAATTGGCTGAAGATTAGCATCTGTGATGCTGGGGACCTCAGAAGGAGGCTGAGATGGAACATTACTTAGCACTTCTGGGTGAAGATGGTTGCAAATGCTTCAACCTTGTGTTTTGCACTGACTTGCTGGGCTGCCCTATCATTGAAGATGGGGATATTTGTACAGCCTCCTCCTCGGTTAGTTGTTTAACCGTCCAGCTCCATTCACAGCTGGAAGTGGCAGGACTGCAGAGCTATAATCTGATCCATTGCTTCTGGGATTGCTTTGCTCTGTCTATTGCATGTTGCTTCTGCTGTTTAGCATGCATGTAGTCCTGTGCTGTAGTTTCACCAGGTTGGTACCTCATGTTTAGGTATGCTTGGTGCTGCTCCTAACATGTTTCCCTGCATTCCTCATTGAACTGGGGTGATCCCCTAGCTTGATGGTAATGGTAGATTGAGGGATATGCCAGGCCATGACGTACAGATAGTGGTTGAATACAGTTCTGCTGCTACCTCATGGATGCCCAGTTTTGAGCTGCTAGATCTGTTCTGAATCTGTCTCATTTAACACAGGGGCTGTGCCACACAACACGATGGAGGATATCCTCAGTGTGAAGACAGGACTTCATCTCTAGCAGGTCTGTGTGGTGGTCACTCCTGCCAATACTGTTATGGACAGATGCATCTACGACAGGTAGATTGGTGAGGGCGAGTTCAAGTAGATTTTACCCTCTTTTTGGTTCTCTCATGACTTGCTGGAGGCCCAGTCTGGCAGATATGTCCTTCAGGACTCGGCCAGCTCAGTCTGTAGCTGTGCTACCAAGCCACACGTAGTGATGGGCATTGAAGTCCCCCACCCAGAGTACATTCTGTGCCCTAGCTACCCTCAGTGCTTCTTCCATGTGGTGTTCAACTTGGAAGAATACTGATTCATTCGCTGAGGGAGAGCAGTAGGTGGTAATCAGCAGGAGGTTTCCTTGTCCATGTATATTTTATAGGTCATTAACTAGATGACTGTTGTATTCCCAGTTATTTATTAAGGTTGCATTGTTTCACATTATGCTGACGGACTCTTGTTTGTATTTCCAAGATTCTTGGTGATGTCCGCTCCTTTCCTAAAGATTAGAACTGCGCAAGAGAACATTACTTTGTATCTTAAATCATTTTGTTTTAAGGGAATCCTTTACTATGCAAGTTCATCTAGTCTTCTTGGCATTTCTTCGTGGACGAAGATTTTGGGAAGGTTGTAAGCATCAGTTGCAGGCTCGCTGGTGGCTAGTCAGGCCTATCCGTGACCAGCAGATTCTCCCACAGTGGGTACAAGTGAAGGCGTTGTTGCTGCTGGGGGCAATTGGATCTATCCTTCTCCTTTTCTCTTTCATGCTGGTTCATAGCTCAGTCTCAAAGGTGTCTGTAGCCCTCCTGATGTAGCATCTCCAGGCATCACGATCTATAGCCTGCACTTCCCACTGGCGATGGTCGATGTGGCACACAGAGAGGGACTTCTTCCGGGAGTCCTTGAAGCGTTTGCATGGGGCCCCTCTGTTCCTTTTACTCATAATCAGCTCTCCATACAACACGATCTTGGGAGGGCGACTGTCGTCCATCCGGGCAGCATGACCCACCCAATACCGTTGGCTTTGCAGGAGGATGTCCTCGATACTGGTGATGTTGGCTGTTTCCAGGACTTCAGTGTTTGTGATGGGATCCTGCCAACAGATCTTGAGGATGCTCGGAGGCAGTGCTGATGGAAGCGTTCTAGAAGGCATACATGACAGCGGTATAGGAGCCATGACTCGGTGCTTTACAGAAGGGTGGTGAGGACTATGGCTTTGTACACTTTGAGTTTGGTCTGTGATCTGAGGCTGTGGTTGCTCCACACATGTTTGTACAGTCTGCCGAATGTTCTGTTGGCTTTTGAAAGCCTATTGTCCACTTCCTTGTCTATGGTGGCATCAAACGAGATGACGCTCCCCAAATAAGTAAATTGCTTGACGGCATTCAGCTCAGTTCCCTCAATGACAATGCTTGGTGCTCTATATTCTTCTTGGAGTGTAAGCTGATACAGGACTTCCGTTTTCTTTAAACTGATTTTTAGTTTGAAGAGTTATGCCGCCTTAGAAAAATGTGTTGGTATACGTTGCAGGTCTGACTGACTGTGGGCTAGGAGAGCACAGTCATTGGTGAAAAGAAGTTCATGATGTGTTTTTCTTGTGCCTTTGTGTGAGCCTGAAGCCAACTGAGGTTGAAAAGGCCTCCATCAGTCCGGAAGCATAAATAAACTCCCTCCTTAAGGTCTTCCGTTGCCTGCTACAGCATCATGTTGAAAACGATGGTGAATAGTGTCAGGGCCAGCATACATCCCTGCTTCATACCATTGGAAATACAGAAGGGACTCGAGAGGTCGCAGTTTTGCTTGGCTTGTCCATACTGAGTTTCATGAAACTGCTTCACCATAGCCAGGAACCTGGGTGGGCATCCAAATTTTTCAAGGATTTTCCAAAGTCCATCTCTGCTCACAGTGTCAAATGCCTTGATGAGGTCTGCGAAAGTGACATACAGGCCTTTGTTTTGCTCACAACACTTTTCTTGTAATTGTCTGAGTGCAAATACCATGTCTGTGGTGCCTTTGTTTGCTCTGAAACCACACTGGCTCTTTGGGAGGTTTTCTTCTGCAATGGTAGGCTCAAGCCTGTTCAGAAGTATTCTAGCCAGGATCTTCTCAGCAGTAGAAAGGAGGCTGATCCCACGGTCGTTAGAGCAGTCTGATGTTTCTCCTTTGTTGTTGTACGAGGTGATGATAACGGCATCACGAAGATCCCGTGGAATCCTGCCCTGTTCCCAGCAGGCCATGAAAAACTCATGAAGCTTGGTGTGTAGGGCAGGGCCACCATGCAAGTTCATCTATACTGATGACATCTGTTGTGCCACCCAAGCTCCATCCTTCTGCACCCTGGACCAGATCCTTAACGAAGACGTTACAAAGTTGATGGACTACTACATCAGATGGTGTCTGACATTGAATTCCTCTAAAACCATATCCAGTGTATTCCACCTTCACAATGCCAGTGACATAAAAGAATTGCATATCCACATGGATGGTCAGAGACTAAAGCATGATTCGAACCCAACATACTTGGGAGTGACTCTGGATAGGACTTTGTCCTTCTGGGAGCATCTGAAGAAAACAGCAGCAAAGATCAAAACCAGAAACAACCTATTAAACAAACCAGCAGACATCCTTTGGATCAAGGAATAGGAAATATGGGAAGAGACTAACAAGTTTCTTATGACAAACCCGATCTGTCGAATGGCAGGCTTTGAACTACCATGGTGAGAGTGGTCCTTGCTAAACAGGTTCAGGGCAAGCCAGGGCCCCTGTGCAGCTAACCTCCATTGCTGGGGCTTCTATACAAACCCCTTATGCATTTGTGGAGAGACACAAACAATGCTGCATATTACCGAAGAGCATCCTCTCTGCAGACTAAGTGGTGGACTATTCACCTTAAACTCAACAAATAAGAAGGCTATTGCTTGGCTCCAAGTATTTGCATTCGTTAAATAATAAATAAAAATATGCGACTTTCTGACACCGACATTGCATTTCCCTATGTGGGCTATCACTACTGGATCCCTGCCTTTCCCTTTCTGTATTCCTTTGACCGTTTCCTCAATAAGTACATCTCTAGCCCCAGGTAAATGGCCCACAACCTTCAGTGATCTGGAAACTAATTTCCTACCTTTGTCCAAGCTGTCCTCTCTGCTTTTTCTGGAAGCATAGCTGTATACATTGAGGAAAGATTAGAAGGAATTCTGATGGGGTCAGACCATGATGCCTGATGGTAGTCCATGCAGGGCTTAATGAAAAATAAAAATAGTGTAGAGGTCAAAAAGGCACACGCATGAGGGTTGTCTCCAAACCCAACGACAGGGATTGCAAAGTAGTGCTTTCTGGAATAGGAGAGGAGTTCACGCATGAAATTAAGGATAGAAATAAATGGCTGGCAACTGGTTGTCTAAGTAATAATGCTTCTTTCAGATATAACTTGGATTAGGATTGTTAGAGGAGAGACAGACTATACCTTGGTCAAATGGGAACAAAGACTGGTAAGGAACATTGAAGTAGTAATTGAAAATCATTTAAGCTAGGTATATTGAGGATCGAGTTGGGGAAGCTGGATAGATAACCAGACCTCGAATGAAATGAATCATGAAATAGTCAGCAGGTGGGTATAGACATAGTAACCTTGAGAGATAGATGTACTGGAGAAAGCTGGCAAGGAAGGACGTAAAAGAAGGCAAATCTACATTAAGATGCATATATAAGAAAATTAGACAGAACTGGAGACTGTTGTGGCATTAGGAAACTACAATGTGGTGGAAATATTAAAAACATGGTGAAATCCAGGGAATAGAAATAATTAAATTTGGCGCGGCACAGTGGCGCAGTGGTTAGCACCGCAGCCTCACAGCTCCAGGGACCCGGGTTTGATTCTGGGTACTGCCTGTGCGGTGTTTGCAAGTTCTCCCTGTGACTGCATGGGTTTTCGCTGGGTGCACTGGTTTCCTCCCACAGCCAAAGACTTGCAGGTTGATAGGTAAATTGGCCATTGTAAATTGCCCCTAGTGTAGGTAGGTGGTAGGGAATATGGGATTACTGTAGGGTTAATATAAATGGGTGGTTGTTGGTCGGCACAGACTTGGTGGGCCGAAGGGCCTGTTTCAGTGCTATATCTCTAAATAAAAAATAAATAAATATTCAACAGTATAGTGTGTTCAGAAAGGACAGAAATTGAGGTGTTGTAGCCATGTACATCAGGGGCAACTAAATGAAGTTGACCAGGTGAGGAGGAGTAGGTAGGGAGTGTAGAGGGTCAGAAGGACCTTGGTGTACTTGTCCATAGATCACTGAAGGCAGCAGCATAGCTAGATAAGGTGGTTAGGAAGGCATATGGGATACTTGCTTTTATTAGCCGTGGTATAGAATATAAGAGCAGGGAGGTTATGCTGGAGCTGTATAAAACACTAGTTAGGCCACAGCTGGAGTACTGTGTACAGTTCTGGGCACTATAGGAAGGATGTGATTGCATTGGAGAGGGTGCAGAGGAGATTCACCAGGATGTTGCCCGGGCTGGAGCATTTCAGCTTTGAAGAGAGACTGAAAAGGCTAGTGTTGTTTTCCTTAGAGCAGAGAAGGCTGAGGGGGGACATGATTGAGGTATACTAAATTATGAGGGGCATTGATAGGTTAGATAGGAAGAAACTTTCTCCCTTAGCGGAGGGGTCAATAACCAGGGGGCATAGATTTAAGGTAAGGGGCAGGAGGTTTAGAGGGGATTTGAGGAAAAATGTTTTCACTCACAGAGGGTGGTTGGAATCTGGAACGCACTGCCTAAAGAGGTGGTAGAGGCAGGAACCCTCACAACATTAAAGAAGTATTTAGATGAGCACTTGAAATGCCATAGCATACAAGGCTATGGGCCATGTGCTGGAAAATGGAATTAGAATAGTAAGGTGCTTGATGGTCAGCACAGACACGATGGGCTGAAGGGCTATTTCTGTGCTGTAAACTCTATGGCTTTATGACTCTAAATTAATGGAAATTTCTTACATGAATAAATCCAAGCTTAACACTAGGGGTATCCTAATACTACCAGGTCAACAGAAGGAAGATGACAATTTGCAATATGAAGAGATAAGAAAGGTTTGTAAGAAGAGGAAAGCTATTTTAATGGGAGACTTCAATCAACCCAATATAAATTGGGAAAACCCATGGTTTGCAGTCAGAGGTGATAAACATAATGCATAACTACTTCATTAATCAGTGCGTGAGGAAAGCCATGAGAGATAGTGCTCAACTTGGCTTGATATTCATAAATGACCAATATAATGCATGTTAAATTGGGAACAGTAAACACAGATCAGGGATGTAATTATAGCAAAGACCAGGTCCATAACATTAAAAGGCTAAATTCAAAGGGATGAAGGAAAAATTGAAACAAATGTTGGAGGAGGACATTAGTCAACATTTCAGTAGAAGACAAATGGAACATCTTTAAAAGAATAATACAGAACATACCTAAGATCAGCAAGGTCAGACTAAACAAAGTGACTCTAAATCAATTAATAAAGTAAAAGTGAAATGAAGAGGTAAAATACCCTCTTCAAATCCTGCAGGAAGTAAGGAGAAGGGGCTCACTACAATGAATTTAGTATCACATAGAAACAAGTTCGAGGAACTAAAAGAAACCTCAGATTGGTAAACAATGACAGGATCAGACAAAGTCAACATGGATTTCTGAAAGGGAAATCATGCTTGACAAATCTATTGGAATTTTTTGAGGATTAACGAGTAGAATAGATTAGGGAGAACCAGTAGATGTGGTATATTTTGACTTTCCGAAGGCTTTCGATAAGGTCTCACATAAGAGATTAACGTGCAAAATTAAAGCACATGGGATTGGGGGTAAGTTACTGGCATGGATAGAGAACTGGTTGGCAGACAGGAAACAAAGAGTAGGAATAAATGGGTCTTTTTCTGAGTGGCAGGCAGTGACTAGTGGGGTACCGCAGGGAGCAGTGCTAGGACCCCAGCTATTCACAATATATATTAATGATATAGATGAGGGAATTAAATGTAATATACCCAAGTTTGCAGATGACACAAAGCTGGGTGGGAGTGTGAGCTGTGAGGAGGATGCAGAGAAACTCCAGTGTGATTTGGACAGGTTGAGTGAGTGGGCAAATTCATGGCAGATGCAGTGTAATGTGGATAAATGTGAGGTCATCCACTTTGGTAGCAAAAACAGAAAGGCAGATTATTATCTGAGCAGCAATAGATTGGGAAAGGGGGAGGTGCATCAAGACTTGGGTGTCCTTGTGCACCAGTCGCTGAAAGTAAGCATGCAGGTGCAGCAGGCAGTTAAGAAGGCAAATGGTATGTTGGCCTTCATAGCGAGATGATTCGAGTACAGGAGCAAGGATGTCTTGCTGCAATTATACAAGGCCTTGGTGAGACCACATCTGGAGTATTGTGTGCAGTTTTGGTCTCCTTATCTGAGGTAAGATGTTCTTGCTATGGAGGGAGTGCAGCGAAGGTTCACCAGACTGATTCCTGGGACTGACGGATGGAGAGAGATTGGGTCAATTAAGCTTGTACTTGCTAGAGTTTAGAAGAATGAGAGGGGATCTCATAGAAACCTACAAAATTCTAACAGGACTGGACAGACGAGATGCAGGAAGGATGTTCCCGATGGCGGGGGAGTCCAGGACCCGGGGTCACAGTCTAAGGATAAGGGGTAAGCCATTTAGGACTGAGATGAGCAGAGATTTCTTCACCCAGAGAGTGGTGAACCTGTGGAATTCTCTACCATGGAAAGCAGTTGAGGGCAAATCATTAAATATATTCAAGAAAGAGTTAGATATAGTTCTTAGGGTTAAAGGGATCAAGGGATACGGGGAGAAAGCGGGAACAGGTTACTGAGTTTGGATGATCAGCCATGATCGTATTGAATGGCGGAGCAGGCTTGAAGGGCCGAATGGCCTACTCCTGCTCCTATGTTCCTATGTTTCTATGTTTCTGTAAAGCACATATGCAGAGGCAAAATATAACATTCTTTCAGTTCTGCAATAGCAGGAAGACAAGATTGGTGAGAACATTAAGAGGCAAATGGGCTTGAAACTAATAATGTGTACAATATAGTAGATATTCTGAATTATTACTTCTTCAAAGTATTCACAAGTGAAAACACAGACAGCATGCCCTTCCCAAACAAAAGTACCAAGGCAAAGTCAGGACTTTGATACAAATGAGATTCTTGTTCGAGACAAGCTAAAAGGATTTAACACACAAAGACCTTCAGGATTGGATGATATTTATCCCGCTGTGTTGAGAGAGAGACTAGCTAGGAAATTTGTGGAGCACTGACAGCCACTAATTAGCCAGTCAATGGGAAGGTACCAATCGATTGGAAGCATGGTACTCATATTCAAAAGGAGTGCGAAAACAGGCACAGGAAACTACTGACACATTAGTCTTACGTCAGTCTCATGTAAAATAATGGAATTGATTATCAAGAGTAACCTTGAGGATTATCTGCACAAACATCCAGTAAACGCAGTCAACATGACTTTGGGCAGGGAAGATCCTGCCTGGCAAACTTGCTTGATTTCTTTGAGGAACTGATAATCCAAGTCAACTGTGGTAAATCCTACAAAACTGTACTTAGTCTTCAAAAAAGGTACTTGATACAGTTCCACATGAAAGATTAGCTGTTAAGCTCAAAGCAGTGGGAATTATAGGCAGAACTTGAATATGGTTGAGTACTTACTTAAGTACTTACTGGGATTCAGTGTAGGAGGGTATTGAGAGAATTGAAAGAGGCAGCTCAGAAACTACAGATTGAGCTAAACAAAATATGTAACTGTGCCAAACAGTGGCAGCTGACATTTAACGGAGGGAAGTGTAAAGTACTGTATATAAAAAGGAAAAATTGGCAGCATGTATACTTGAGGAATTATGTTGAAATGACTTAAGGACAACTAATACAGATCAGTAAAAAAAAAGCCAATAGAATGTTGAACTACATTGTCAAAACAGTAAAATACAAGTTAGAGGAAGTCACGTTCAAACTGTATAGTGCTTTGGTCAGATCATATTTGAATACAGTGTCCAGTTCTGGTTGCTGAGAAACAATGGAGATATTTAAGTACTGGAGATGGTGCAGAGCTGCAAGACTGCTCCCTAGTGTCAAATGATCTGAGTTATGAGGAAGGCCTTGGAGATTCTTGTGAGTTGATCCTATAGAGGTTGAGAGTTGATTCTATAGAGGTTGTCAAGGTAGGACATTGTATGGTTAAGATAAATCCAGATTACCTTTTTAAGTTAAACACTGGAAAGAGACAGAAATTCAGACTACTATTCATGCAGAGAATCATCAACACTTGGAATGTTGGAATTTATTTGCCAGTAGAATGGTGGAGGCGAAACCCTAAAATTATTGAAGGTGTTATTAGATGCAACAGTTGGGGGAGTTAGGGTTGTTCCAGGTGAATGTACAATAATATTAAGATTCAAAAGTATCTGTAATCTCAGTTATACTACTCTTGGATGTGGCCCTTGTTATATTTGTCAGTTACTATTTTATTTCAAGTTTTCCCTTTTGATTTTCTGGTGTGCTCTTTTACTTTTTATTTGCCTTGGATGTTCCTTTTTACTTTTAGTAACTGTCCTTTATGTCTTTGCATTCATATAGATGTTTTATTTAAATAAATTTGCCTCTGCCTGTTTTGCTGTTATTTAGATTTATTTAAGTTAGCAATCTCATTTTAGCACTTTAACTGCTTTGGTTTTGACAGCTCTTCCCGAAGTGCCACACTAGGCTCTACCACTCTCAAGGCTGTGTTTAACATGGCTTTTTATTTAGTTTCCCCAATGCTTATTATAGCTCCCGATGAAGGTTATATCTTGCCTCTTTGATCATCCTTCCCCTCTTTAATCTTACCTGGTTGCACTGAAAGTTTGTGGTATCCTGGAGACTTTGAAGTATTGCCCCACCTTTGTTATCGTTAGATAATTCCCGATGAAGTCTATTATCCATTATGTCACTTTATTGTGCCACTGGTGGATCTTTGGTGTCTGCCTGCCTCAGTGTTGGGGCTCTGTCTTGAGAATAGTCAAAATATTCACAGGAGCTCCCCTGGAAGCAGGCATCAAGGTCCATTAACCTTGGAAAAAGTGTATGTGTTTTATTGGGCCAAATTATTTAAATTTCCCACTTGTTTGTTTGGTATTTTGCCCACTGTGTTGTGTGCACCTTAATCTTGGCAACCACTGGGAAAAAGACCAAATAAGCCGTTGAAAATGTAAGCAATTTGATGCCTTAATCTGTCCCTTTTTGATTGATCTTAATCCCTTATAAGCATCTTCTCATCATATGCCTTAATTGCCTTCCATAAGAACATAGCTAGTTGTCCTTTGAACCGTTTTATGCTATTTACTTAAAGGGCTTTCCCTAGTAACTTGTTCCATATGTCCATTATCTTTCCTGTGAAATGGTTCTGCCTGAATTCCCTATTTACTCCTAAAACATTGCACTAAACTCAGCATAATTTGTTTACTTAAAGCCAAGTTCTAGATGTTTATTAAATATAATGTGCATGTTCAGGAACTAGCAAAGGCGCTATATTTGAAAATTGTTCTTATTTTTCACATTATTAGTTGATAATGATGTCTAAAAATAATAGTACAAAATGCTGTTAATAAACTGCAAATGTTTCCATTTTATTTCCATATGTAATTGGCAGTCCTTCAGGGGAATTTTAAATTAAACTGTTGAAATTTTGTAGTATATCTGTTGATATCATAAGTTTAAAAAAATTCACATTGATATTACAGTGATTCATCCAAATAAACAGTGATGGGAGATCTTTGACTAAATATATAAAAATGGATCTTTGTCATTTTCTTTCTCAAGATATTTTCCCGCAATGAAATAAAACAGCAGAAGTCGTTGCAAGGAGTAAATGGCACCAATTTGAAAAGAATGCTGGGTGTTTTTTTATTTGAAGTGTATTTTACTTGTACAGTTTTACATATTTAAAGCAAAAGTGGTACATCTTTATAAATGTGCTGAAACTAAACAACTCATAATGAAGAGACATGTTAATTCAGTAATAAAATATTTTCAGTTGAAGAAATGAGTGGTTTAGGGATCACTACCTAGCCCTAAAGCTTGTGTTTGAAATCAGCTCTGATTGATAGGATGTAAATCTCCTCCTTCTACCGGCTAAACGGGTTTGATATTAAATCTATGCTGGGAGTCGCAACTCAGTTCTCAGTGGATGTTAACCAAAATGCAAAACGGACCATATTTAGCACTAAGTTGGCAATATCACTTAGAGAAGCTATAAGTTGGAATGGAAAGTGGAAACATTTACACAGGTACAATAACAGGTTCATTTCTGAAATTCAGGTTGTGCAGTACAGAGTGAATGTTGTTCATTATCTGGATGTGTAATGGCTAACTTGTGAATTCTTGATACTGACACAAAGTGAGAAAAATGTTGCACTCCCCAGAACAGATCCTTCACCTTGACGAGCATAAAATTCTGCCAAGAAATAAAAATTCAGCTATAGCAACCTGAAACAACATTATAGTTCTAATTAAAATTTATAATGAAAGAGTAATACATACAGCTTACTTTCCATGCAAATTTCAGAACAATTATCAACAGAATCAGAAGCATCTTACTTCTGGTAACTAACTCTGAGACTCTAATAGTTTAGCAAAAGGTAATTCATGCTTAAGTATTTAGTACTTAAATGTGCCTTTTGTTAGGATAAGGAATACTAATGGCTATAATTCATTATTGCTTAATTTATTTGACTGTTTGCACTCCGTCAGTTGAAAAGCTAATTCTGTGTTTTCTGGTCTCTTACAGTGGTGTTATCAAGGTGAATGTGTACCTTTCGGTACTTGGCCTCAGAGTGTAGATGGGGGTTGGGGACCATGGTCCATATGGGGAGAATGCAGTAGAACATGCGGGGGAGGAGTCTCCTCATCTCTAAGGCACTGTGACAGTCCAGCGTAAGTAACTAAAGTAAGCCAGAGCAAAAAGACATATTTGAAAACAACAGAGTAACTTGGTTTCATATATTCTGTATAAAATGAATCAGAAGATTGCAATGGAAGAATAAGACAATATATTCTATAATTGTGGGTTAGCACCTCTAAATAATACTGTTTACCCCATGTCTGTGGTCACAGACAATAATTAAATAGCATGAGTTGGGTAACATGCTGAACTGCCAGTATTTCTAACAGTGAAGCAGCTTGCAAGATTAATGCAAACGTCTGTCAATAACTCCTTACCAACACAGGTGGGATATCCAGTCACCATTACATAATATATTCCTGATAAAGCATCTACATACCAGTACAGACGATCTGCGACCTCAGCAGATAGGCAATACCTTTCCACTTCAAACATTTCCATTTAAAGAAAATCTCTAACGCACAGGCAAGAATAAGTAGTTCCTGTGTTAGAGATCCTTCCTGCACAGATGGCAGTGACCCTGGTGTCGATTTTGGGTGCCAGCCACTTGATCTTACCCACAGTAGAGGCGGCAGCAATTTTGAGGCACTAGCCTCATTTGCAGTGAGCTGTTGGGCACGGGCCACCAAACAAGCCACCCGATGTAGCTCACCAGACTAAATCTGGCCACTACATTGGAACATGGGAACAGGAGTAGGCTATTGAGTCTGTTCCACCATTCACTTAGATTGTGGCTGATCTATACTTCAACTCCATTTGCCCATCTTTGCTTGATATCCCATGATAACCTTATCCATCAAAAATCTATTAATCTGTCTTGAAAATGTCTGTTGATCTAGCATCCACAGCTTTTCAGGGGACTGAGTTACAAATTTCCAGTAACCTTTGACTAACTTCACTGCTACCTGGCATAGCTCTAATTTTAAGTTCATGCCCCTTGTTCTGGATTACCCTAATAGTTTCTCGGGGCCGGATTTTCAAGGGCCTTAGGGTCGGGACCTGATGTGGGCGCCATTTGAAAATCACAGTCCCGGAGGTCGTCTCAGGATCCTGATGCCTTTGGGACAGTTTTGAATTCTCAAAGTACTGCGGGGGTGGGAAGAGAACATGCATGTCGCCAATTAACAGCCAATTAAGCTCCTTTAGGAGCTTGTTAAGGGGCCAGGTCATTTGGGAAGGCAATTTTTAAATCTGATTTCGGTGATCCTGACCAGTCTGGTGCATGTTAGTGCAGAGCTGTCAGGGTCTCCGCAGGGCAAAAGAAACTTTATTTCTATGTGTGTACAATAAAATTTTAGGGGCCAACTAGCACCGGGTGGAGCGCTGTACCTCCACTTGGTGTCCATGGCCATTGTCCTCTGTCTTTATTGTCCTGGCCCTTTCATGAGCTGCCTGCTCTCCTCAGCAACAGGCAGGCAGCTCCCACCTCCTGGAGGCGCTCAGCACCTCTAATTGGGTGCCAAGCTTGCCTCCTGTCCAATTAGGGCATTTGCATTCAAAGATCATGACGCGAGACCGATGCAGCTGGTGTAGGGTTCCTGACCCCACTTTGAAAATCCAGCCCCCTGTGTCTAACCTGCCCCCTATGTCTAACCTAACAAATCTATTTACCATTTTAAGCAGCTCTATGAGATCACTCTTCAATCTTCTATACCCGAGGGAATACAAGCTCAGTTGGCCTCATAATTTAAATTTTAAACCCTGGTATTATATTGGTGAATAGGCAGCCCAGGCCAGCAGCAGTGCAAGTGTGGGCAAGCAGTCCCAGGGCAGCAGAGGCCCAGATTATTTTTGTGGAACCTGAGAGAGCAGTTATGTTTTTCTGGGCTCCAGAAAAATAATTTTAAGCTTACCTTTTTTGGGATTTTTTGGCTCTCTTGCCCATAGAATTGATCAGAGTGTATATACTGCACAATCCAACCAGTTTGATCCTAAAGTACCACCTGAAATAAGCAGGTACACTGAGCACCAAGCAGTAGGTTCTTTCCAAATGGAGCTTTCTAAATCATCGGAGTTAAAGTGGGGTTGGGATTAAGGTTATTGATCCCATTTGGAGGCAGCTATCACCCCATTGACACCTGTTGCAACAAATTAAAATCACACCAATGAGTCATAACTAGCATGAAGCACAGCTGTCAACACTACCACACAAAGAAATCTTCTGCCCTCCCAGAATATAAATCTTTAGTTTTCTTCACAAATATAAAACAGGCCTGGTGTAGAAATAATGCTGTATGTTAGTGACTGGGGTACAGAGCAGATTTTTATTCTCTGGCTAAGGAGAACAAAATCACAGAATCTGATGGGATGCATCAAAGGATCTAGAAGGAAATATGAGGAAAAGAATTGAGGCGCGACAAATTGCAAGGTGAATTTATGTGGGGGTTCCCCTACATGTCTACTGTAAGCACAGTCAATGAATCACAGAAAACCTGGAGAAATGACATAGATGGTTTCTGCACCATTTCTTCTGAAGTTATAGAATAGCCCCTTCAGAAATTCACCCATTATATTTTAGGGTACTGTTTAGTTTAGAGATACAGCACTGAAACAGGCCCTTCGGCCCACCGAGTCTGTGCCGACCATCAACCACCCATTTATATACTAATCCTACACTAATTCCATATTCCCACCACATCCCCGCCTATCCCTATCACCTACCTATACTAGGGGCAATTTATAATGGCCAATTTACTATCCAGAGTAGATGTGTGCCAGAGGACTGGGGAGTGGGCAATGCAATACCCATCTTCAAACAGGGAGCCAGAGCTAACCCAGGTAATTACAGGTCAGTTAACTTAACATCTGTGGTAGGGAACATTTTAGACTCTTAATTAGAGATGAAATTACTGAATTTCTAGATCCAGTCAAAATTAGAAGCAGCCAGCATGGATTATGGAAGATTATGCTTAACAAACCTGGGAGAGTTATTTGAGAAAATAATAGATCTGGTGGATGGGGGAAATGCAGTGGATGTTGTGTACTTGGACTTTCAGCAGGTCAATGGCTAGATACACTATAGGAGGACTATTGGAGAAGATATAGAAATATGATATTAGAGGGAGGGTTGCAAGTTGGATTAAAACTGTTGAGAAGGGAGGGAAAGAAGAGCAGGAGCTAATGGGCAGTTTCTGAGAGTGGCTGTGAATAGTTAACATTGTCTCACGGAGTTCTATTCTGTGACTGCTTCTCTTCACTGTGTACATCAATGATTTGATATAGGGCTAGAGGTAATGATAACCAAATTTATGGACTCCACTAAAACGGGAGGCATAGTAAATAATTCCGAGGACCAAAGGAAGTTGCAAGGGTTGATAAGATGGGAGAATGAGTTAAAACAAGGATATAGAATTCAATGTCAGTAAGTGTAAGGTGGTATATTCTGGTCCAAAAATTAAAATAATAGTTATATTTTGAATGGGGGTGTTTGGGTCTTGAGGAAGAACAGATGGATTTGGGGGGTTCATGTTCACAAGACATTAAAAGCAGCACCTCAGTGGATAAGGTCATTTAAAAAAAGGATTGGATATTGGGTTTTATGGCAAAAATCATAGAATGTAAAAGTCGAGATATGATGTTGAATCAATATTAAAAATAGAGGTGTAGAGTACAAAAGCAGGGAAGTAATGATGAACCTTTATAAAACACTAATTTGGCCTCAATGGAGCGCACTTTTTAAATTACATAATGAAAAGAATAGGTAGAAAGTTCAACAAAATTAATACAAGCATAGTTCATGAATATTGCCGTTACGTTTTGCCAACTTTTATTTGTCTTTCTTTAATATTTTCTCCTTAATTTAGTGTATCTAGCAATACTGTCTAAATTTAAAAATAGTTAAATAGCTTTCTGTTTAAATTACCTTGTTTTTTGCTATTGGCCACTCACTGATGTGATTGCTGGTCTCAGCTTTTTGCCTTTTATGGGCTAATTTTGTCATTAAGATGCTAGAAAAGTGAATAACATGATCTATCCAAATTCAGTAATGCTTGGATGCTGTCCTATGGGAAATGATTAAAGCACTTTAAATGCTCCAAAGATTTCAACAAAAAAGTACTGAACTTGAATCACCAAAATCAGGAGGCAATAGATGTAGAAAAAGTTAACATGAACAAGTAAGATGTAGAGATTTGGGGGTAGGCAACTTCCAACTTTGACAGGGATGTAAAATGGGCCAAATCGGATTGGTGGGGTATATAATGGGCAGCCAATCCAATACTGGATTTTTATGTTCCCACCAAAATTGGAAGTTACCCCCTTACATTAGGTGAAATAAAAGCTGGGGGACATTTCGAGGCCTCCTAGCATGCCTAGAATTGCGGGGGGGAAACTTTCCACCCCCTTCCTGCCATTGCTGTGGCTGTCGCCAATTTGCTCAGGTCCTCAATACAGGCAGCTGCTTGAAGCAAACAGACCGCTAATTTTAAGACTCAGCTGGGCAAAGCATGTGCCGTGCACACTACAACTGGTATCTGCCGAGGAGTCCGGAAGATAAGTACTTGTTTATTTTTGTGGGGCTGAGAGAAGCAATACTACTCTTCTGCACTCCACATAAATGGCCTAGGCCCCACTGACTTTAACTCAATATTGTAGTGGCCTAGGGCATCCATTTTCCGCTCATTCCGCTGGTCCTGTTTAAATGTGGACCATCCTTCAAAATGTCTACCCCACTAAGTTTCCTGTTGTGTGACCATGAACAGTTTGTTTTCTATCGAATAAGAATGAGGTATTTTGCACAGGGATGAAAGTGTAAGGAAGTTAAGGGCTTACTTTGATAATTGTTTATTCTTTTTGTTATTTTTATGGATCTTAAAAGAAATACCCTTTAGTTAGTCTGTGCAGGGTCTTATGAAACACTTTTAATGAACATCCTTATGTTTCTTTTGACAAACAGAAACAATTCTTTCTTAAACATCTTTTAATTTACATTTTAAATATCCATCTAGCTATGAACAATATGCTGCTCCTGCTACAAGGCTGTTGAACTACTGCCTAACTTTTCAAAGTATTTTAAGTGACTGTTGAGACATTTTTATTCTGGCTGTATTATTCTGTGCGCAATTTCATTTTTATTTTGTTCATTTCTCAAGGCCTATGTGACAAAATGAAATACTATTCTTTAAATATTATTTTTTAAATTGTAAAATAGGCCTTCTGGTGGTGGGAAGTACTGCCTTGGAGAGAGAAAACGTTATCGCTCCTGTAACACAGATGTAAGTGAAACCTTTAATGGTTACTGGCAATTGTAATGGATAAGCATGTAAATTTTTACTTTTGCAATTGTACAATCCTCCAGAGAAAACAACTGTTCACCACAATTAAATATAGAAAGTACTGGAAAGGCACAGCTGGCCAGTCATAATCTGCATGTGAAAGATAACTTTAATATTTCCCATGGGACCGTTACATCAGAATTTTTCTGAAGAAGACCACCCTTTTAACAGTAACCGTCATTTAACTCTTAGATGCTCGCTGACCTGTTATGTATTTCCTGCATTAATTTTTTGCTTTTATTTTCGATTTCCAGCATACATGGTTTTTCTTTTTACCTTTTCACCAGCATCAACAATTTGAGTTTCACTTTTTCTTTTATTCAAACATTTTTAGAAAATAATTTCCTCTGTAGCTCTTCAGTTATTTGTTCTGCAGTCAAAAGGCCCAGCACCAACCATCACCCAGCTGCGAGTTTACATGGGATGGCCTATTCCCAGCCTTCACTCCTTCATGATAGAACCAATTGGTAGAGGATCCTTTAACTGATAACAATAACAAAACCCAGGAACTTTTGTAGCTGGCTCCTGATGAGAATTGCAAGCAAGGCTCTCTACAAAATATAGAAGTTAAAGAGAGAACAACAGCAACTTGTATTTATATATCACCTTTAATGTAGCAAAACGTCCCAAGGTGCTTCACAGGAGCGTTATCAAATGATATTTGACACTGAGCCACATAAAAAGATATTGGGACAGATGACCAAAAGCTTTGTCAAAGAAGTAGGCTTTAAGGAGCATCTTAAAGGAGGAAAGGGAAATAGAGAGCTGGAGAGGCTCAGAGAAGAAATTTCAGAGCTTAGGGCTTTGGTAGCTGAAGGCACGGCCAGCAATGGTTGAGCGATTAAAATCGAAAGTGCTCAAGAGGCCAAAATTGGAAGAATGAAGATATCTCAGTGAGTCGTAGGGCTGGAGGAGATTCAGGAATGGGAAAGGATGAGGCCATGGAGGAATTTGAAAATTGAGGCTTTGCTTAACCAGGAGCCAATGCAGGTTACCCCAGAGGGCTGTGGAGGCCCACTTATTGAATATATTCAAGACAGAGATCAATAGATTTCTAGTTATTAAAGATATCAAGGGATATGGGGATAGTGTGGAAAAATAGCGTTGAGGTAGAAGAGCAGCCATGATCCAGTTGAATGGCGGAGCAGACTGGAGGGGCTGAGTTGCCTACTCCTGCTCCTATTTCCTATGTTCCTATGAACACAGGGGTGATGTGTGAACAGGACTTGGTGCATGTTAGAAGATGGGCAGCAGAGTTTCGGATGACCTCAAGTTTACAGAGGGTAGAACGTGGGACGCCAGCCAGGATTGCATTGGAATAGTCAAGTTTAAAGGTAACAAAGGCACAGATGAGGTTTCAGCAGCAGATGAGCTGAGGCAACGGCAGAGCTGGGTGATGTTACAGAGATCAAATAGGCGGGCTTTTTGATGGCGTGGCTATGTGGTCAGAAGCTCATCTTGGGATCAAATATGACACCAAGGTTGTGAACATTCTGGTTCAGCCTGAAAGGTTGAAAGGTTTTTGGAGAATTCAAATTGAAATTTATGAATTAGCCTGTGTGAATGGGCTAAGCTTTCAAAGCACTACAACTGACGACAATATAGACCCAGAGACTGTAAGGGTCCTCTGTAAAACTAACACATTTCTCTGGAATCTTCCCTTCCCTCTTGTGGTGATCTTTCAACGTTCCCCAAATCCTTTTGAACATAAAAATGTCACTCCAATAATTGTCAGTAATAGATTTACAACAAAGCTGCCTAAGTTTGGTAGCAAAGGAGAGAAACAATTCTGAACTTCCTGAAAAATGTCAGGCATGTCTGCAACACCTGTGATCAAAAACTTGCAGCTGGATTTTATTGAATTGACCAGTATTTGACAATGGCAAAGCACATTGATCCAAACTAATTCAATTAGATATGAATTGGCTCAGTTCAGATAAATCTGGATTTTGAAATAGTTTTAGAGGTCATTTGATTATATTAATTAAATTTTATTTCATGGTGAGGCAGTACATGGCTGCTGGAATAGCTTAAAGAGGATTGACAGTGATGGTATCAGCCAAGTGTTGTGTAAAATGTCACCTTTCCGATAATTAGCTTTCAAACTGGGGTGTAACATGATTTGTGCAATGTTTAAAATGGTAGGTAATCTTGGCTGTAGTTAAACATTGTAAATTAAAGCAGATAAAATTCATCTGTTTAAAGTGACAGGTTTTCCAATAAATTAAAATAAAATTTTATTCACACCGCTCCCAAATCCCCAATGAATAATCCGTTTATTATTTGTCCTCTCCCCCCAAAGAAAGTAAATTTTCGATCACGACCTTCCCCCCATGAACTTTCTTTCCTATAACCTTCAACCCCTTCACACCATCCCCTCAACCAATAGTGTCCGTTTTTGCTGCTTCACCCCGCCCTGAAAAATTCACTCCTCCCCTCTCCCCACCTGTGTTACGCCTCGGATCTCTGAACGGAGATCCAAAGGCGTGGGAGTTCAGGCCACTGGCCAGAATATCGGCGTGGGATGGCCATCGGGTCAAGGTAAGTTTTTATGCATTCATTATAATTTATTTAAATATTTAAATTAAGGCTCCGCCACCGAGCGGCAGGGGGGTTGCCCCGCAGCCTTACCGCCGCCAGGAAAATGGGGTGAGGCCTTCCTGGCATCGAGGCCTGTGGTGGGCTTCTCCCGGAAGTATTTTCAGGGTCCCCCTGCCACAACCCCCAACGTCGGGGTCTGGTAAAATTCAGCCCTTCATATTATTAAGAAGGTAATATATTTGTGAATGTGACTTGTTACAAATTTATTGCCAATGACGAGTAGGGTGGCAGTGTAATGTTTGAAAAGGTACATTGAAAATCACCATATGGTGAGAGGGCAAAGTCCAGAGCAAGTTGAGTGGTTTCACATTGGACCCCAACAGTCCCTGGGTGTCTGGTGAAGACAATTTATTGATTGTTTAAGCAGTGACTGCAACTGGTATAGAACACTAATAGATAATATATAAAGGAGAAAAGGGAGTTTTAAAAAACAAATGCGTAAATGTCAAAATTCCCTATCCTTTATAGCAAGCACAAAATTTGCTAGAATCTAGGCCAACAGCTGGATACATGAAGAGCTTGCACTGACATTTCCAGGTGTTATTTTAGGAGTGAAGCATCAGCCTACAACAAACAAAGTCATCGTCATAAGAGGAGGTGAGACTCCCTACACCAGGAGTTCCTGAATTGTATGGTCGTCAGAGCAATTCCTGGTCAACCTGCAATTATGGGAGCCACCTGGTGGCCCAGGTTGGGCATAAATAATTTAAGCTAGTTGACAGAGCTGTTGACAGATGAGTTAATGGGGCTTAAAATCCATGATCTTTCCAGTACAGACCTTCCATACATCCAGCAGGAGGGCTGCACATTATCTTGGGTGCGGATGCAATGGTTTCCAGCTGACTTCCAGAACTTCTGTGAGGCCTCTCTGGAGGAACGTCTACAGCCACCCCTGCAAAGCCAGTAGTGTAGAAGGAAACATGGCCAGGGTGGGTACACCCAAAGTGAGGAGTTCCTGCATCGCTGGTCTGTCGTGGTGGTCAGTCTGTTAACTGAGACTGTGTAGCTGTCTTTCCAGTGGTGGAAGTGGGGCTCTCATTATTGAAGGGGTCCCAGCAACCCCACTCCCAGACCAAACTGACTCAGTTGGGATTTCTTGCCTTCTTCAGCAGGCAGTCTTCTGAGACGTGCTGCTAGCAGCATGGTCGTCCGCCCAATCCTTTTAAATTAAGGGACCTTCCACTGACCTCATGAACTTTGGCAGGTTAGCGTTGGAAGTACTGGGTGAGTGTCAGTTACACCAGGATGTCAGACCCTTGGGATTTTAACCCCAATAGACTTACGGGCAACATACAGAAATTATATTTAATCAATTTATTTTGCTTGCCTTCAGAGTAATATTGTGGAAAGTGCACTTAATTTAAGGTGGGTAGAAATGCTATTTTGAGTTTTATTAGTTACAGTTACATCCAGCCCCAGTTATATCCTAATATAAAAGCAAAATACTGCAGATGCTGGAAATCTGAAATAAAAAACAAGAAATGCTGGAAATACTCAGCAGGTCTGGCAGCATCTGTGGAGAGAGAAGCAGAGTTAACGATTCAGGTCAGTGACTGAAGAAGGGTCACTGACCTGAAACGTTAACTCTGCTTCTCTCTCCACAGATGCTGCCAGACCTGCTGAGTATTTCCAGCATTTCTTGTTTTTATCCCAGTTACATCCTGTTGTCGTTATCAAAGGTGAGCAAATATATTTGGATTTAGCCCAGTCATCTGTATCATTTTGACAGGTAATTGGGGCCTGTTTACAATATTTGGAACTGTGTGCAACTGCTGAACTTATTTCCAATCACGATGCATGTAAATAATTTTGCGTGCACAGCTACAATCACGAGCAAATGACTAATTTGGTCTTTTGCAACAAGAAAACTTAAAAATGACTGTACAATTCACTTCATATAAGAACATAAGAATTGACGTTTGTTGCTCAATTTACACATTAGCATGCACTGCAAAACACTATTACATTTTTCTAACATTTATAATCCTATTGGTCAGTTGTGATCTGCCTTACTTTTCCTCATTGACTGTCAATAACAATGAAAAATCGGAGGTGGATACTGGTGCAGTAAATGTAACGATGTGTACTCAGCAATGAAATACTCAGGCTGGACTGTTTATTGGACTGTTTATTAGCACAACATTTATTTACTTGCAAGAAAGAAAATAGGGAACAGTTTTGCCTTTCCTGTATTGCAAGTTCCAGCACCAACTCATTATGCCCAAATGCTAAACACACTTATGATGATGAAGCTCAAGCTGCATGCTGATAATTAAATCAGGTAGTGACACTGTTATACTGCTTTGGTAGCCAAGCCTTTGTAGCTACACCTAGGAAAATCAAAGCTACATGGACAAGCTAAATTAACACATAGCCACCTCTCCTGAAACTGTCTGATTTCTTTTTAGAACTAGATTTTTTGTATTTAAGTGCTGTCTGGTTGATGGCAATTGGCATTCAATTCCTGTAGCATTTGACTTTGAAAATTGTTTTTGTCTTGGGAGGGAAAATACTCTCAAGAAAAAATAATAAGTAATATATTTCTACAAATAAAGCACAAAAATGTATCTCTTTCTCCCACCCCCCCGCACCACTCCCCACCCCACCCCCGTCCTCCCCATCCCGCTTAGCCATGTCCAATGGGATCTCGTGACTTTCGTGAAAAGCAGTGTGCAGACTTTGATAATTTACCTTTTCGTGGAAAGTATTACAACTGGAAGCCATACACTGGAGGTTAGTGTGATTCTGTGCCATTTCAGTATTTCTCTTTGCCATTTATGCTACTATTTCCCCTTTTTCTCCACCAGCAGTCTCCTCAACCATATAACTGTCAGGCCATTTGGGATGGGTAGACAGCTATCTGCCAATGCTGCTGTGTAGCTGCCTTTAGGACATCTGTGCAAGCAATTAGAAGTGACCCTTTCTCTGACTCTTCCCTCCCCTTTTACAGGGAGCAATCTATCGTCTGCTCCCTGTGGCAGCAAAGCACAGAATCACAGACAGAAACTCATATCCTATTATTTTATTACGGAAGCCCTTTGGATTTCTGTGCCTTCCATTTTCCATTTACATGTATAAATTCTGATCAAAACTTAATTAATTTTCTTTAAATTCTTCATTCCCTTTAATATTTGTGTGCTAATTTAACACTGCTAATATAAAACATTAGTCAGAAAATCAGTCCACGATCACCATCCATTGGCACCTAATGAGAAGTTCATGTTTGTGAATGATAGGTGAATTCAGATTGGCCTTGGCTTCGAAGCTCCCCATAGACAAAACCTTGCAACAGTAAGAGTAGATTTTGATGTAAGTGGGGGCAGGAATCAGAAAATAGTGGACCAGCTGCCTGATGCAGACTCTGCTTGATATTCCTCTTTGTTGACCTCAACAATTTGTTTTCCTCCCCCAACTGAAAGTTATAACCTATTGTTGGTTGTCCATGCTTGTATGGTAATTTGGATGAGGTATTAGGAAGCTGCCACTACCAGTGGAGCTGTACCCTAGCATCAGTCACGGGCTCCAGGAGAGGTGGGAGAAAATTAAGGACAGAATAAGGAATAATAACAATTGTTTATTTTTCTGATTATATGGCACACATGGTTGCTCTGAAGATTAAAGCTGAATAAACCTGTATGAAATGTTTCTTTTTGAGTTTTTACATTTAGAGAACATTAGTACACTGTACTGCTTTGTTTTACATTTAAATACTTCTGTTCTCATTCAACAGGTGGTGTTAAGCCATGTGCTTTAAACTGCTTGGCTGAAGGATATAATTTTTACACAGAACGGTCTCCTGCAGTTATTGATGGAACTCGTTGCCATGCAGACTCACTGGACATTTGTATCAATGGAGAATGCAAGGTTGCAAATACTTTATTGTTAAATCATTCAGAAATTGTGTCACATTGCCTTAACACCTTTAATAGCATTTCATGGAAGGCTGTGAGGAATTATTGAGCCCAGTGATGTGTAAACTTGTAAATTCCTTCTTCATTGTTGCAAATGGGAGTCAAATCTAAAAAAAATCCTGAGTAATTCTGTTCCAATTTGTAACTTAAAATATGACAAATGTAGTTCATTCAGAACAAATGATTGTCATGTTTTGATTTTTTTAAAGAGATTCACTAGGGCTGAACGTTTAAGAGATATTAAAGAAAATGGGACTCTTTCCATTAGAAGAGAGAAGACTAAGAGGAGCTCTGATAGAAATATTCAAAATTATCAGGGATTTTTATGAGGTACATAGGGAAACGCTATTTCCACTGGGGAGCATAAAGTTAAGGTCATCACCAAAAGAATAGCGGGTTGTCAGGATATAAAATGTCCTACCTGAAATAATGGTGGAAACAGAATCCATCATAACTTTTAAAAGGGAAGTGGATAAATTGCTGAAAAAAGAAAAAATTTAAAAGGGTGCATGGAAAGGGCAGGAAAATGGGACTGTGTGCAGCTCTTTCAGAAAGCTATTGTAGGCACATTGGACTGGATGATCTCCTTCAGTACTGTATAATTCTATGCTTCTTATGTGAGAGTCAGAAGCAAAAATCCGAACAGTGCTTCACGTAACAAATTTACAGTAGCAATAAAACACAATGATCAACCCCTTCCTATCTTCATGAACAGGCTCGTCTGTCTGTTTAGTGGTTTTAAACCTTTTTACCTGACACTGACCTTCTCTTCTGGCCGCTTAAATCAAGTATATTACAAAGAGGGAATGCTTGTATTAAGAAAGTCTTATACATCCACCAACATATCCATGTGAATACAGTATATATACACTTATTAATTTGCATTTATACATAGGTCAGTCTGATGTCTGGCATATAATCTTGGCTGGTTGTCCCCCTGTTTATTGTGTTTCTCTTTGGAGCGGGAAGGACAAAAAGGTTACGGAAGAGCATTTAGATCATGCACACTGTATAAATATGTGTGTGTGTATGTAATAAGTTTGTGTATATATCTTAATTATAAATATATAGATACCTGTGCTTAACAAAACAGGACAGTTACATTAGTTCAGGGTGGTGCCTTAGAATGTTTGGAGCTGCAGTTTTGCTGTCACTTCAAAAAAATTAGGTTTAAGTTAATGTCTAAATATAGATAAAATTTAACCCATGTGACTCAATGATCATTCTCTGTTGACCTGTGTATTGCTAATTGATATCTCTAAGCTTATTCCCCAAAGAATGAGTACTTGTGACTTAAATAAAGATATCTATTTTAAAATTTACAATTGGCAGAAGAGGCAAAGGTACTATAGTTAATATTATTTATTTGTAACATTGATTGATAAAGAGGTGGTGATGGTGATATTTTCTCTCTAAATGACTTTAGTGGATTAGCCCATGAATAATTCTTGTCCTTTAATAGCCTGATTATGAAAAGATTTGGCCAAACAATTTTACTACGGAAGCCAGACACCCTCCAAGTGGGGTGTGCAGAGCTTCCAGCTGCCTCTGGCATGGCCCATATGCTGCCCCATGCTGGGAAGGGCACTCACGTAAGCTGTTTGTGCGCCAAATGTGTTCTAATTGTCCAGTTGGACTGTCAAACAGCCATTTGAGCTGATTTGGCACACATATTCCAAACATGGCCCGCTCATCTCACTGAACATATTCACTTGTCACTCAAAGCTGAACAAGTGTTCAGTTGCAAGGCGGACCACCATTGGTGCCGTTTAAAGGGCCAGCCGTTCAACTTTCAGGTGAAGTGATCTTGAGCAACTTCTGCTTTTAGAAGATTTGTGGAAATACTGTGGAGTGTTTTTGGAGCTCTTGTGGGGAGTTTCTGGATTTGGCAGGGAGTGCTGCTGCATCCTCACAGGGAGGGCAGAGGATTTGGCAACCCGTTCACACAATGGGCTGGATTTTTCCAGCCCTCTAGAGACAGGCTGGGAGGCCTCAAAATGGCAGTGGAAGGCATTGGATTCCTGACGCCACGAGTTATTACCAGCGGCAGGAGCCTGAGTGGCATGGCTGCCTGCTGACCAGAAGAAAGTCACCAATTAATTTCCCAATTAAGGGCCACTTCCTGCTCCCACTGGCATTTTACCAGTTTCAGGAGGGACCGCTGTCACGTGGGGAGGTCAGTCTTCCAGCAGGTTCTCAGGGGGAGGGCCCTCTTTTATGGCCACTCCATTGTCCATGGAAGGCCTGAGGCATTACTGCTAGGGACTGCTAATGGGTGAGTGATAGGGATGTGCTGCCTTGAGAGGTGTGGTGGGTAGGAAATGACATGTAAAGATGCATTCATTGACGTTGATCACCAGCATGAGGTCATTGAACTTCTTGTGGTGCTGCTGCAGGTCCTCGGGGCCAGACTCTGGCATTGACCTCCCTGGCCACCTGCTCCCATTCCTTTTGGAAGGTGTTCCTTGAGGGCCTGCTGGCACCCTGCAGAAACATGACCTCTCTCTGCCTGTTGACCACCATCACTTGTACCTGTGAACCTGGAAGCTCTCTCTCTCTTCCCTGTTGCTTCATTAGGGCAGTTCCTACTTGCAGCCAGTGTCAGTGCAGGCAGCCAGCAGCTGTTCCATTCCACTGAGTGCAGTTCTCCGTTGAGAGGGGCAGGCTGCCTCTAAGAGCAAGCAGGCTGCATCATATGATATTAGCATATGATTCTGCTGAGTGCTCAGGCAGCCAGCAGCATGGGCCCCACTTGGGCCAACACTACAATCATTACACAAGAAAGCAGCATGAAGTTTGTGTGCTGCCTGCCTCAACAGGAACGAGTGCAGGCAAATTATGAATCTTGCCCAAAAACAGACCTTAATGAATTTCTTTCTCCACAACCTTTTGCAAATCTCTCCTATCATACAGAAGAGTTGTGGAATTCACCAACATTGCCTTCTACTGGTTCCATAGCTTCTACAGCCCTTTGGATGAACCAATGTAAATGACTTTGCAGTAACGCAGCAAAGGTTCGCAACAATTCTACTTCCAACAATAAGAAGAAATTCATTGTCCGATTTAAGAAGATTCAACGTGCTGATTTTCACATTTTAATATATTTAAATTAAGTTTTTACACTAACCCATGAAAGCACTCGGCGTTTGATTAAAATAAATCAATGAAAAAGAACCTTATGGTACTTCCTACAATTGCAAACAGCACAAAGCATAGAACTGGGGGCTGGGGTGGGGGTGAGGGTCAGCGGGTTGGGGGCAACAGGATCTTTCCCTCCACCTACCCGAAACCTGTGTGTACTTTGTGTATCCACAAGTGACACTTTAAAAGACAGACTGCACCTGCACGGGCTCCAGAGGGCTCACACATGGACAAATAAATTCTGCAGAGAGCCACATGGAACGACAAATGTTCCAAAATTCAGCCCTCTCCTCTGCTATTTTGTTACAGCTTGACAAATATTCCAGGATGTTTCACTAGGAATTAGGTTAGTTCTACAGGAAAGTTCTTGTAAACATTTATTTTGGTGAAAGAAATGTTGCAGCAGTCAATGCTCAGGATGTTTGCCACAAATGAGGAAAGGTCACATTTTAATTGCTGGTTCTCAGAACTATCCCCTACTTTTTTTCCGATCAAGCAAGTGTACATAAGGAGCAAAGAGCAAAGGTTAGCCCTCTACTCTGAAATTATCAATGTATTTACATAGTGATGAGGCTTAACTGCTGAATGATATAATTCAGCTGATAGAAGATGAAACCTAATTTTGAAGGTTTTCTAAAGTTATATTCTTTATGAAAGTGAAGAAAGTTTGAGTGAACTGTTTTTTTTTAAAATAAAATTTTGCTCTTATTATTTTTGGTTTCCTCCTCTCTTAGGTTCCCAAATACCAAAGTAATCTATGGAACTCAATATAAACCTGAAAAACAATGAAATATTTTAGTTAATGAACAATTATGAAATTCCAGGCCCAGTAATTCAGATGATGGCTGTCTGATCTGAATATATTTAAATTGTGCACACTCAACATTTAAAAAATACTATCCAACAGTTAGCTTTCTTGCTTAGAAGCTCAAGTGCCAGAATTCCATGATAGTAAATCCTCACCTGTTTTTGTTTTAAGAAAGAAAATTGTTTGTCCTAATGGACTTCAAATCTGCCACAAAAGAAAAGCTATTTCTCTCTCTCATCACAAAGTTCAAGGCGTATAACTGAATTTAACAAAATTAGATGACCAGATTACCTAAAAGGTTATGATTCTTGATAATACTAAATTTGCACATTGAACTGATCAGAGCCTGATCACACTATTCCTTGTGTGTCATTATCCCAATGTATGCATTGCAGAATTATATTTTAGGAAGGAGACTAGACCATGTGAGAGGCCATTGAGTTTGGGTTGTAGCATATATATGTGCAAATGTGATGCCTGACATTAATCACTGACCTGCACTCAGCAACATGCAGACATAATCTACAGCATAACAAACTTTCCCAGTGCATACTTACAGTGAGTATTGTCTGTGAATCTCCTGTAATGCACTCATGACCTATTTGTAAGTCCTTCATTCCCACAGATTGATTTTGATTGCATGGCCACTTCTTTCAAGTCTGCTATGACCATCCTGGTAACTCAGCGAGTTTACGCATTGAATAGCTAATCCAAACTCACCAGGAAGGACGCGGGTTTGAATTGTGCTGAGTTAGCTGATCTCAGTGGGGTGGCATTAGAGGTATGACAATGAGCTTCAGTGCCTTAGGCTCAGGAAGAGGATAAATCATCAAAAGCTTCTGCTGCTGATCAGCACTCAATGACCCATGCTGAAAGTGAGCATGCATAGACATTAGGTGAGGAAAGGATCAGCCTCAGTTCTAGTATCTCTCTCTCTAACCCCCAGCCCTGTCAAATTACCTGCCAACACTTCTTATTAAGGCTTACACACGAATAAAGGATACTGGGCCACGGTACCAGGGGAAGGCCTGTGTCCATGGAACCATTCCCTAGAAAGGAGTCAGTGCATTCAGAAGAATAGGGAAGGAAAATTATGCTTAAATTTAAATGTATAAAGATGATGTAATGCTTTATTTTGGAAACCATACAAAAAGTCTGCTTTACAGTTAGCTTTTTGTATGGTTTTTGTCTGCATGAGTTTGAAATAATAGAAATTATTTATTGCTATCAGTGTTTTGATTTACAACTCAGCTGTTTTGATTTATCTATTTCTTTGTGTCTAAAGCATGTAGGGTGCGATCATATTTTGGGTTCTGATGCAAAAGAAGACAGATGTCGTGTTTGTGGGGGTGATGGAAGCACTTGTGAAGCAACGGAAGGTCTATTCAATGATTCCCTGCCTCGGGGAGGTAAGTGGGCGTAATCACAATTCAGCAGTGAGAATAGATCATAGAGTAACAGAGAGATCATTTTTGTCCTTGGTTAACAGCATAAAGTATTTATTTTCCTTGTATTTAAATGATTTATGACTATCAAGTAACTTTTTAATGAAATGAAAGTGTTTGTAACATGCCAATTTCAGAACTCTGGGGTATTGCTGTGTTGCTGTGAAAAGTGGACTAGTTTGACATTTAATCAAAACATTATTACTACCTGGGGCTTGTTTCCTCAGAATATTCAGTCAGGCAGAAGTAATAACTTGCCTTATTTCCAGCAGAAGATATTAGGCACAGAAGCAGGTAATATTTTTTATCAATGGCTTAGCTGCGATTTCACTACATTCTCATGACTTTCATTTGGGCATTTTGAATGTCCACTGTACTTAAGCCCAAACAGCGCTATTGGGGAAACAGTGGTAATGTCATTGGACTAGTAATCCAGAGCCCAGGCTAATGCTCTGGAGACATGGGTTCAAGTGTAATCGGGTGTGAGTGCTGCGCATTCTCAATATTCCTGAATGTTAACACTCACACTCTGAGCTCAGTAGTGTTAGCATTGTACATTCATCTCTAGAATGTTAATGCTGTGTGTTCTCTGAACTCCATAGTGTTAGTGCTGTTTGTTCTCTGAAATCAGTCCTGTTAACACTGTGCCTTGTCTGAACTCTGAAGCCTATTATTAATTAATTGAATTTAAATTCCACCAGCTGCCATGGTGGGATTTGAGCCTATGTGCCCAGGGAATTAGCCTCAATTACTAATTTAGTGAGATTACCACCACACCACCGTCTCTCCTGGGGAATTGATGTTAAGTCTGCATAGCACTTGAAGCAGCACTCAGCAAACAAATTTTTCACTCATGGACTCCAAAAGGAAACAATTGGGGTGGGGCAGGATACTGAATGGATGAGCTGGAAGGTTTTCTCCATTCTTGTGATGTTATGAAATCTTTGGTAAGGTTCAAATCATAAATAGCTAATCAAGTCTTAGCTTTTAAGCCTAAATCCTCATTGAAAGTTACTTTTCTTTATTCATTTTTGTGGGATTCTGGAGTTCAGAGAAGACCCAGTGCTAACACTACTGCATTTCTGATGGGAATGGGAGAGGCCATGGAGGCATTTTAACATGAGGATGAGAATTTTAAAATTGAGGTCTTGGTGGACCAGTAGCCGGTGTAGGTCAGCAAGCACAGGGATGGTGGATGAATGGGACTTGTTGCGCGTTAGGATACATGCAGCAGAGTTTTGGATGAGCTCAAGTTTATTGAGAGTTGAAGATGGGAGACCAGCCAGGAAAGCATTGCAGTAGTTGAGTCTGGCGGTAACAAAGGCATGGTTGAGGCTTTCAGTATCACATGGGCTGAAGCAGGGGCCGAGATGGGCAATTTTGTGGAGGTGGAAGTAGATGGTCCTTGCAATAGGGAGGATATGGGGTTGGAAGCTCAGCTCGGGGTCAAGCAGGATGCCGAAGTTGCAAACAGTCTGATTCACCTGAGGCAGTGGCCAGGAAGGGGGATCAAATCAGTAGTGAGGGAACAAGGTTTGTGACAGGGACCGAAGACAATGAGGTCTAAGTTTGATAGCCCCTGAAAACGGACATGTGCGAGAGGGAGTACTCCAAAGTCCTCGGATGCTCCATGGGAAGCCATGGTGGAAGGGAGGAGAGGAGTGTTTTATCCACAGGGGCCAGGAAGCCTTCCAGACATGCACTCAGATAACAGTGGGACCAGTTAGCAAAGGCTGTTAATGCCAGGAGTCAAGCCCTGAAAACCTGGATGCAGTGCCGCAAAAACTTCATGGCCTCACACGAGTGATCAAGGTCAGTGAATGCATCTTCAAATGCCATTTCCCACCAACTACACCACTAGCCTCAGCAACTGCTCAATGCACCACACCTCCATCACTTACCTACCAGCAATCCCTATCAATCAGAACTCTTAGATAACATTCATAGCTGCGCCTAACCCTCACACACTTAGCATTACTGCAAGTCTCACCCTTGTCTTGCAGCTATTCAACCATGACAGCCACATCACCCAAAAAAGATTGCACTACAAGAAAGGGAGATGGTGGTGCAGTGGTAATGCCACTGAGTTAGTAATCCAGAAGCCCAGGCTAATGCCCGAGGGGCAGGGGTTCAAATCCCACCATGGCAGCTGGTGGAATTTAAATTCAATTAGTTAATAAATGCAATTGTTAATAAAAATCTGGAATTGAAAGCTAGTGTCAGTAATGGTGACCATAAAACTATCATTGATTGTCATAAAAAACCCATTGAGTTCATTAATGCCTTTAGGGAAGGAAATCTGCCATCCATACCTGGTCTGGTCTACATGTGACTCCAAACCCACAGCAATATGGTTGACTCTTAACTGCCCTCTGAAATGGCCCAGCAAGCCACTCAGTTGTCAAAGGCATTTAGGGATAGGCAACAAATGCTGGTCTTTCCAGTGCCACCCACATCCCATGAAAGAATAAAAAAAACTCATTGACAATCTCCCCTCTCTCTTGCAGGACAAGATGTCACACAACCAGAGGAAGCAGCAGCAATTCGGTGCGACAGTCAGAGATGCATGTCCTAATCCCTATGGAGGAGATAGTGCTCACCATCATTGGAGCAGTGTTGGCTGAGTTGATGGCCGGCAGTGGGGCTGAAACCAGTGCAGATGATAGTATCCTCGTACCTAATCTTCCACTTCCTCATCACATCCCATTTCATCTCAATTTCTGCTGATTTAGAAGTTGCAGATGGTGTAAGCATGCACCTCTTGCTTTTGTCCCTCCCCTCATCACAACCCGACCCTTGTGCCTTTCTCCTTTCAGATACCCAAGAACTGGCACCTGGCCAGGCAGTTGTGGAAGAGCAACAAGACACTGATGAAGACACACCGTCACTCAATTCCATATTCACAGCCACCAGCTCAGATACTGACACTGCGTGTAATTTAGAGGATAGCATAGAAGCGGGATCTGCACGGGTGAGACACCTGTAAGGAGTGGCATGCAGGTAGGGCAGGGGACAAGGGTAGGTGTCAATTTGCCTGAGGGCAGAGGTTGCACACAAGTTCAGCTGCAGAGGACTCAGATAAGCACTTCGATGAAACAGGGCTACAGAAGAAGACTAATGCATATGCACAATGAAATGCTTGTTGCATTGGCATGGCAACCATAAAGTCTATGTGCAATGTCAAGGAACAAGGAGGAGTTCAGTACCAACTTTGTACGGGGCTTTGCGCATAGCTTTCCAACATGGAAATGGTGGCCAACTCCATGAGCACACTTGTGGACCCAACCATGATGCAGCATCTGATGGCCAATGTCTCAGCTTCCATTGCAGCATAAGCAGTTGCCGCCTAACATTTAGGTGCTGCCATAGAAGTTCAGACTGCTTTCATGCAAGTTCAGCTTGCTGCAACAAAGGCCCAGACTGCTGCCATCATCGTTCAAAGGGGCTAGCCAGATGTCAGAGCAGTCCAGCAATCTGTCATCCAACAGATTACTAGGATTGTTGAGGTGCCGCCCCAGGGAGTGGCAGTGGCTCCATTGAGCACAAACCTGTTGAACTCTCTCAGGAATATAGTCAGCGGGAAATTGAGGAGCAAGTATGTGTGCAATTTGCAGAGGTGTGTAAAAATAATAGGGTAATTATATTAGGTGATTTCAACTTTCCCAACATTAATTGGGATAGTCATCGTGTCAAGGGCTTGGATGGAGTGGAGTTCTTAAAATGTATACAGGAGAACTTTTTAGCTCAATATGTAGAGGATCCAACAAGGGAGGGTGCAGTGCTGGACCTAATTCTGGGCAATGAAGCCAGACAGGTGGTTGATGTGTTGGTGGGGGCGCATTTTGATGATAGTGACCATAACATGGTACAATTTAAGCTTGTTATGGAGAAAGAAATAGACAAGTTGCAAAAAAAGGTTTTGGATTGGGGGAGAGCGAATTTTAGTAAAATAAGGCAGGATTTGGCCAAGGTAGACTGGAAAGAATTACTTGTCGGGAAATCTACAGAAGAGCAGTGGGGGGCATTCAAAAAGGAAATGGGGAGGGTACAGGCCCAACATGTTCCCTCAAGGGTAATAGGTAGGAGCAACAAGCCCAGAGAACCATGAATGATCAGAAACATTCAGGGTACGATGAGAAGGAAAAGAGAGGCTTTTAGCAAATACAAGAGGAGCAAATCAATGGAAGCATTAGTGGAGTACAGAAAGTGTAGGATGGAGCTTAAGAAAGCAATTAGGAGAGCAAAGAGGGGATATGAGAAAGCTCTCGCTGGTAAAAGTAGGGAAAATCCCAAGATATTCGATAAGTTTATCAATGGGAAGAGGATAACCAGGGAAAGAATAGGACCCATTAGGGACCAAGGGGGAAATTTGTGGGTGGAGCCAGAGGACATTGGTAGGGCGTTGAACGAATACTTCACATCTGTCTTCACCCAAGAGAAAGAGGATGTAGATATGTAACTTAAAGAGAGAGACTGTGAGGTTCTTGAGCAAATTGTCATAGGGAATGACAAGGTATTGGAGGTTTTGGAAGGCTTAAAAGTGGACAAATCTCCAGGTCCAGATGATTTGTGTCCCAGGATGCTGTGGGAGGTAAGGGTGGAGATTGCAGGAGCTCTGACCCAAATTTTTAATTCCTCTCTGGCCACGGGGGAGGTGCCAGAGGACTGGAGAACAGCTAATGTGGTCCCACTATTTAAGAAAGGTTGTAGAGATAAGCCAGGGAACTACAGACCAGTGGGTCTCACGTCAGTGGTCGGGAAACTATTGAAGAAAATTCTGAAGGAGAGAATCTATCTCCACTTGGAGAGGCAAAATTTGATTAGGAATAGTCAGCATGGCTTTGTCAGAGGGAGGTCATGCCTAACAAATTTGATTGAATTTTTTGAACATGTGACCAGGTGTGTCGATGAGGGTAGTGCCGTTGATGTAGTTTACATGGATTTCAGCAAAGCCTTTGACAAGGTCCCACATGGGAGACTTATCAAGAAAGCAAATGCACATGGGATACAAGATAATTTGATAAGGCGGATTCAAAATTGGCTTAGCTGTAGGAGACAGAGAGTGATGACAGACGGCTATTTTAGTGACTGGAAGGCACTGTCCAGTGGCGTACCACAGGGATCTGTGCTGGGTCCCCTATTGTTTGTCATTTATATAAACGACATAGATGACTATGTGGGGGGTAGGATTAGTAAGTTCGCGGATGACACAAAGATTGGCTGAGTGGTTAACAGTGAGGTGGAGTGTCTTAGGTTACAGGAAGATATAGACGGGATGGTCAAATGGGCAGAAAAGTGGCAGATGGAATTTAACGCTGAAAAGTGTGAGGTGATACACTTTGGAAGGAGTAATGTGACACGGAAGTATTCAATGAATGGCCTGACACTGGGAAGTTCCGAGGAACAAAGGGACCTTGGCGTGTTTGTCCATAGATCTCTGAAGGCAGAAGGGCAGGTTAATAGGGTGATGAAAAAGGCATATGGGACATTTGCCTTTATCAATCGAGACATAGATTACAAAAGCAGGGAGGTCATGTTGGAGTTGTACAGAACTTTGGTAAGGCCACAGCTGGAGTACTGTGTGCAATTCTGGTCACCACATTATAGGAAGGATGTGATTGCATTGGAGGGGGTGCAGAGGCGATTCACCAGGATGTTGCCTGGGATGGAACATTTAAGCTATGAAGAGGGTTGGATAGGCTTGGGTTGTTTTCACTGGAGCAGAGAAGACTGTGGGGTGACCTGATCGAGGTGTACAAGATTATGAGGGGCATGGACAGGGTGGATAGGGAGCAGCTGTCCCCCTTAGTTGAAGGGTCAGTTACGAGGAGTCACAAGTTTAAGGTGAGGGGCGGGAGGTTTAAGGGGGATTTGAGGAAGAACTTTTTTACCCAGAGGATGGTGACGGTCTGGAATGCCCTGCCTGGGAGGGTGGTAGAGGCAGGTTGCCTCACATCCTTTAAAAAGTACCAGGATGAGCACTTGGCATGTCATAACATTCAAGGCTATGGGCCAAGTGCTGGCAAATCGGATTAGGTAGTCAGATCAGGTGTTTTAATACATCGGTACAGACTCGATGGGCCGAAGGGCCTCTTCTGCACTGTATTATTCTGTGATTCTGTGAAGATAACCTTCATCCTCTTGCCCATGCCACTCCACCAGTGCCCTTGTTGCTGCCTGTTAGCCAGCCAGCCCAGACTGCTGCCATCCATGCTGAAATAGTGGAGTCTGAAGTCCGGCCTTCTAGGCCCAGAGCTGCTCGAGGATGTCATCCAAGATCATCAGCAATCTCCCCCAGTGAAATTCAGCAGACATCCACCATCCATGCTGCAGCCACTGGGGTAGCACTGCGTTGGAGCAGTAGGCCAGACGAAGGCACACGAAAGACAGACATTAAATGAAATGCACAAGGGTGATTCGTTGACTTTTCTATGCAAAATGGCAAACTTTGATTTACAAGTTTGTTTTGGAATGTTTATTTTGTGGTGGCTTTTATTTTTGTATTGTGACCAAGCAGACACTGTGATGATCAGTTTCAGAGGGAAGATAAGAGGCTGAAATTTATTTATTAATTTATTTCTGATGACATGGAGGAGGCGGGTTGTCCGTCCCCGGATGTCTGCCTGTATACAGGCAGCTGACGCCATTTATAAATGGCTTCGAGACCTACCATTCCATTTAAATATTTAAGAGACATTTAATAAAAAAATTTAATATATTTATTTTGCCCCTCACCCATCCCCGATAACAATTAAATTAATTACTTGCCCTTCCCCCTCCAAACACTTACCTTGTCCACCTGATCTTCCTCCCCCACACAAAGTACATAAACTTTAAACTATAATCCTTCCCACTATCCCCAACACCAATGATATTACTTTGACCCTGTTTCCCCCCCTCACCACACCCCTCGCCACACTAAGAAACTTACCTCCTCCACCCCTCCCCACCAGTGTTCCACCTCGGTTTCCTGGACGGGGATCTGAAGGCAGAGGAGTGCCGGCCAGTAGCACGAAGATCGCACAGGGACAGACATGGGAACGTAGGTCTCATTAATTCATTGATTTTAATTAATTTAAATATTGAAATGACAGTCCCGTCGCCAAGCAGGGGGTGGGGGGCCGCCACGAGGAATCGTCGCCACCGGCAATATCGGGCTGTGCCTTCCCAGCTTCGAGGCAGCCCTCTCCCGGAGGCACTTTCCACCCACCCCCCCCCCCCCCATGCCCCGCTACAACCCCCAACGTCAGGGGGTCTGTAAAATTCAGCCCAAGGTGTGGGACTGTTGGCGAATGGGGAATTGGGGCTGTGTTTATTGGTATCGCAGTCAGATGAGTTGTTCACAGAAAGCAAGATCAGAAAGGGGCTGTCTAGGTTATAGAGTCATAGAGTTCTCCAGCACAGAAACAGGCCCTTCGGCCCATCGTGTCTGTGCCGGCCATCAAGCCATCTATCTATTCTAATCCCATTTTCCAGCACTTGGCCCATAGCCTTGTATGCGATGGCGTTTCAAGTGCTCATCTAAATACTTCTTAAGTGTTGTGAGGGTTCCTGCCTCTACCACCCCTTCAGGTGGTGTGTTCCAAAATCAAACCAACCCTTTGGGTAAAATTTGTTTTCCTCAAATCCCCTCTAAACCTCCGCTAAGGGAAAACATTTCTTCCTATCTACCCTGTCTCTGCCCCTCATAATTTTGTATACCTCAATCAGGTCCCCTCTCAGCCTTCTCTGCTCTAAGGAAAACAACCCTATTCTATCTAGTCTCTTTTCATAGGTGAAATGCTCCAGCCCAGGCAACATCCTGGTGAATCTCCTCTGCCCCGTCTCCAGTGCAATCACATCCTTCCTATAGTGTGGTGACCAGAACTGTACACAGTTCTCCGGCTGTGGCCTAACTGGCGTTTTATAAAGCTCCATCATAACCTCCCTGTCTTATATTCTATGTCTCGGCTAATAAAGGCAAGTATCTCATATGTTTTCCTAACCACCTTATCTACCTGTGCTGCTGCCTTCAGTGAACTATAGTCAAATACACCAAGGTCCCTCTGACCCTCTGTACTTCCTAGGGTCCTACCATCCATTGTATATTCCTTTGCCCTGTTCGTCCTCCCAAAATGCATCACCTCATCTCCCCATTCATCTTCCTCTACCCCTCCTCCTCCTATTCCTCGCCACATAGCTGGCGGTAAGGGCTGTGCACTCATGATCACGAGGTTTGCAGCATGCAGCAGGTCACCACAAATCTTGACACCTACTCTGCTGAGCATTGCAGGACCCCTCCAGAGCAGTCCAGGCAGGAAAAGCGTTGTTTCCACACTCCAGTTGTCTGCTCTATCACATTTCGCCTACATGTGCATGGGTTGTGCAACAGATTCATGAGCCATGTTATAAAGGATAGCCATTGGCATCCAGTAACCACGCTTTGGTTTGTCATCATGGCTGAAATGCAGATGGCACAGCAGACTGCCACAGAGTGAAGGAATCATGACTGCTGCAGGGATACAGGTTATTGTTTTGCATGATTCTCTCTGTATGGTCACACACCAGCTGGACGTTGAAGAAGTGGAATCCCCTTCGGTTGTGGTACACCTCAAAGTTCACATGCAGTGCCTGCAAAGTGATGTATGTATAGTCAATGACACCGTGCACCATTGGGAAGGCTGCAATCCTAGCAAAGCCACCTGCTTGCTCTGTCTGCTGCTCTCTGGCAAAAGAGAATGAAATGTAGTCAGCTCCTACTGAATAGAGAGTGTCAGTGACTTCCCTTACACAAGAGTGGATGGCAAACGATGAGATATTGCAAATATCTCCAGCACCAGCCTGGAAGGAGCCCAACATATAAAAGTTCATTGCCACAGTCACCTTCACGGCCACTGGCAATGCAGTCCTTGCTCTGCTGTGAGATTCCAGCTGTGATTGCAACAGGTGGCAGATTTCAGTGAGGTCATTGTTACTAAAGTGTGGACATCTCTCACGCTATTCCTCACTGAGGTTTAGATAGGAGAATTGCTCCCTGAATACCCTGGGTGCATATGGCCTCCTGCTGAGAGCCCTTCCCCTCAACCCTCCCCTTCCAGCAGTTTGCCCTCTGGTCATTCTGCAAGTAATGGTGTATTCAAAAGGGAATGCCTACTACTGCACCTATGTCTAGGAGCAACTGGTTGGTGCAGATGCCTTCAAGTTAGGACAAACACCTTCAGCACCTGTCTCATCATTCTCTGCAGACTTTAGTAACTTTAAAGAACTCTAAAAAGCACCAAACACTTGTTCAATCATAGCCAGTGGAAGTCAGTAGTAACAAATCTGAAAGTAGTTGAGGATCCCTTTGAATAAAGCTGTGGGGTGGTGGTGGGGAATCCTTCTTGCTGCTGAACATGTGTTCCGCTACTGTGTGTGATTGAGAGAGGGCTTTAGCTGGAGTTTTAAGCTTCAAAATGGCAGCAGTAGCATCAAATCAGTATTACATGCTGATTGATGCCATGATCACCTACACTGCATAATTCTGGCAGACACTTACTGCGCATGTGCTAATACCCTCACCAAAATGGCATCCAGCATGACATGCACCAGATGTCTGCAGAAGCCATTTTGAACTTTGAGGACATTTGTAGTACCCATAAAATGGACGCAGTGCATCTGAACTTTGCACCTAATGTCTTTGGTCTTCCCAATGTTTCTTTGGAACAATTTGTAGTTAATTTAAGACTGGTTGTTAGATAAGCAGTCTGACAACACCAAGCATGGTGAGGTATTGCTGAGTCTCCTCAGTGCACATAATAACCAGACATTGTGGGGGGAATTTTATGCTCTCCCCCCCACCACCCCACCACCCCCCCCCCCCCCCCCGGCAAGTTTGGAGGCAGGGTAAGCATATAATTGGGTGGGATGGTGGCGGGGAGTGGTTCCCACCACCTTCCTGCCTCTGCCAAAGTTTAGTCCGGGGTGGGAAAGCCTGTGAATGGCCTTCCTGCCCCACAACCAATTGAGGCCCTTAACTGGGCAATTAATCCCCAATTAAGGGCCTCATCCTGCCACCACGATTAGCTGTGCAGCAGGCTGTCTTGTCGCAGGAATCACAGCATGAAATAACACGCGGGCTGCTTCCTGGCTCCGGTGGCGGGGGGCAGGGTCCCTCGTTAAAAGACAATTAGTATCTGAACGAGGGACCCAGCATTGGGAAAAGGGGACTCACTGAGAGCCATCCCCTTGGCCTTGCTACTGACCACCCTACATCCCCCTCCCCCATTCCACAAGACCCCTCCCATCCTGACCTATCTGTGGCCTGGGCCCAGCAATGCTCCTGGGCCTCAGATAGGTGCTCCTCTATTAGCAGCCATCATCTCCATGGTGGCGCTGCTCAGTGGAAGAGCTGCAGCCCTCTGATTGGCTGGCAGCTTTCCGAGGGCAGGACTTCTGGCGCCAGGGTCCTTGATCCCATGGAAGGCCCACTGCTGTCCACTTAAGTGCCTGATTAGCACTAGATTTGGCGGGTTTTCCAAAGAGGCAACATGGAGTTTTTGCCATTGCTTTTTCCGGACATGAGGCGCCTGTTGCCAGCATAAAATCCTGGCCTATGTCTTTGTATGATTTTGCCAGGTGGCAGCATGTAGATGTTAAATAGGATGGAGCCAAAGTTAGATCCATGGGGATTCCAAAGGAAATGGTAAGAAGCAAAGCTATTGCAGGAGATTTTCTGGAGGAGGGCTAGCAACCTATGGCCAAAGTCTCAGAGAATATCACTTTTGACTTTGTTTAGGGTCGAAATCTGATTGGAGAGGTTCAGGCACTGAGTTGCGGGAATGATGGCAGATAGGTATGGGTCCAATGGATGGTGCCATTCCTTCTACTCCATAGCTGCAGATAACATACAGTTTGGTAGAAATTCTTCTCGGCTGGTGTCACAGTCAATGAAACTGAATATCAGGGGCTGTGTATAACAGGGGGTTGATCTGATACTGCCCGTTTTTCACCACTGCCCTAGACAAATTTCTACCGTAGCGTATTTTGGAATACACGTGATAGAGGTTGGGAATTTCAGGCAATACAAACTGCACAATGCCTCCTCTTCACTCTTACAGCTGCTCTGCTAGTTGGGTTATGTGTATCTATGAATGCTGTTTATCCTCCTCTCATTGTTCCTTCCTATCTTTGTTCAAAAAGAGATCACAAGATAACTGTAGATGAGCAGGGCCATTTTCATTGCCTTGAACTAAGTGTTGATCCCTCTTTGTGTGAAAAATAACTTTTTTGATATCATTCCTGCACTTGAATCTATGTTGTTTTCACCTACACCAGTGATTCTCCTTGTGGCTTTTCTCTGCACTGGCCACTGCATGCCATTAGCTTCCTTGGTTCTCAGTGAGTCAAGGTGAGGTCTGAGCAGCAGACTGTTCACACATCCTCTGACATGAAGACCTGGACATTTCTTCTGGAAACCACCCACTTCTGGCTGGCGGTCTGGCAAGGAAGTAGGGCAGGGCATCACAGCTGAAACTCCACACCAGAACTGGTCACCTCGATTTCTGCCGTGACTTCCTTCTTGTGATCTCTCTGTGGCCAGATCATCCAGCTGGGAGTGTACCCACCTGAATCAAATGAACACAGAGACAGTGGGGAGGGAATTGTTCAATGCACAACACTAAGTACACAAGGACATGATTCTGGAACATGGATTTTTATCAGGAGTCATATCCACTATGTTGAAACTACCATTTGTGAGCATTCAAAGCTACTTTATAAGACTCCACCTATGGAAGCAGTAACTGTTGCCAGTGCAGATGTGCCAACAGCTCTTGTACCCTGCTTCTAATCTCTGGCTGGCGGAGACATTGATCTCCTGGACTGCCAGGCACTGGAGTCTTCCTCACTTCATGTCTTGCCCCCTTCATTGCATTATAGATGCAGGTACTGGACTCTTTCAATTGTCCCGTCATCAGCACAATGAGAGAAGAGACTGTCTCAACCATCTGCCTGTGAGGCTAATGTTCCTCAGTCATTGCTCAGTAGCAGCCCAGGTCTCTCAGATCTTGGTATTGGAATCCTCAGCCAAATGCTCCTGTTTATATCACCTCTGGGAAGAGAGAGATATCTCCTAAAATGTGCATACCAGCTCTTCCTGCTCATTACTGCTTTATAATCCACCGAGTAATATCTGCTCTTTGTCACCCTGAATGGGTGTATCTGAGTTGTTGTTTGAGTAAATAAGTTTCCATGACAGAATGGGTGGTTCAGGTGCAGGAAGGGTCCTTCTGGAGGCACCAGGCTGCTCAGCATTCAGTATGTGTATCTGCCAGGTGCCTTGTGCATCATAAGGTTGCGCTGCTCCTCTGTATTACAGTGTATCCCTGCATCTCATTGACAGTTGACTACTGCCATTGTTAAGTCTTTATTGTGATTATCGCAGAATTTTGGCCCTTGCCCACCCAGAGGTCAGTGATAATTGTTGAACTGTCGTGCACCAAGATACTAAAAAAACTTAATGAAGGGCGGCACAGTGGCACAGTGGTTAGCATCACAGCTCCAGCAACCCAGGTTCTGGTCTGGGTACTGCCAATGTGGAGTTTGCAAGTTCTCCCTGTGACCTGCGTGGGTTTCCTCCGAGACTCAGTATTTAAATTCCATTTATTACGGACCTCTTCTCCAACTTCCCAACTCCGTTTTTCTCCCTCTGTAATCTATTTGTTTGCATGTGTGTGTACCTCTCGTGAAAGTGAGCATGGATGTGTCGTGTATTTTAGTAATTTTAACCACTTTAGAGTGATAAAGTTAATAAACTTACACCTGTCTTGTATAAACTCAAAAAAAACAGTCTGATTGGTTCATTTGTAATTATATTAGAGGAACAGGAGCAAGTGCTCACTGAGGTGGTAAGTTAAATCGCTGTGCTAAAAAAGATAAATCCTGTAGCAGTCAAATCAGAGAAGGAGTGAAAGGGAAGCCTGAGACCCCTTGCCTCACCTGGTCGTACCAGAATATAGATGGGTTTTTATGATAGTTGTGATAGTTTCAAGGCACCATTACTGAGACTAAATTGAGTTTATTAATTAACTGGATTTAAATTCCACCAGCTGCCATGGTGGGGTTTGAACCCATGGCCCTAGGGCATTAGTCTAGGCCTTTGGATTTCTAGTTCAGTGATATTACCACTGCACCACCACCTCCCCATATTCTAAGGATGACTTCCCTGCTGTCAGGAAATTGGCCCTGATAGTTCATCTAAAGGATAGTGCTACAAATAATACAGCATTCAGTGCTTCACTGCATTGCCCGCATAGATTATGTGCTTACACCAACAGCTGTGCTTTCCATCTTATGCATTCAGTACTTTGCATCCTTCGCTCTGTACCAAGAAAAATGTGCAGTCAAAGCAGATAATAGATGGAACAGTTGGTGATTTAGAAGGATTGAGATAGGGCTACATAATCTACCCAGTCCTGTTCAACTTGTTCTAAGACAAGCACTAGAAATGACTGATGGGGGGTGGGTGGGGGGGGGGGGTGGGGGTGGGGGTCGGGGGGTAAAACTTGTTGGCTAAGTGACTAATAATCTGAGGTATGCAAACAGCTTTGCACTTCCAGCAGATACAGCTGAGGTCCTTTAGTCATCCAGAAAGCAAAACTGTGCAACTTGTGAAATTAATACCAAAAAAGTACACAGAAATAGTAGCATCCGGTACAATTTTCTTAATGATCAGGATTAAGGATGAAACCTGGAACAAGTTGATCACTTTGTCTGCTCATGAATATTGTGTCTAGAAAATGTAAGCTGCACAAAAAGTTTCCATGTCAGTTAGGTTTATCAAGAAACCATTAAGCAAGACACAGATAATATAGACAAACTGAGACCTAAATAAACTTGTAAAGCTCAGCTTTAGGAAGTACTTAGTTGTCTGAATCCCATACATCTATGCAAAGTTTGCATAATAACTGCCCTGGTGCTGTTCAAAAATATTGTAGATTTAGCAGATATTAATTATTAGTTAAAAATAGGTTTCGGCAACCTTGGCTCAGTTTCTAGTGAGTTATGAGTCACAGTACAACTATAACTTGTCTCTGGCACAAAATTGGTTTTGTCATTCAGAGGTCACAAGGGTGACTGATCTGGGCAAAGGAAAACAAATTGCACTGCTATGATAGATGTTTTTTTGAGGTTGGAATGAAGACAAATTGGCAAAAAATTCAACACGCAGCTGCCTGTGTTCCCATTTGTAAAACCCCCTGAATTGTGAGTCGTGTTCTGCTGTACTGAACTGTGCCTGAAATGCAGAGTATGTCACATTGCTTGGGTAACGTTTAGTCATCCAGGGTGCCCACCTTCAAACCGGTGTTCGGCTCTTTAAATAGCAAATCAAGGTCCTGCGTTGGTTGTAGGATCCTGAACGTGAAATTCAGGTATATACGGGTGGAGCTTACGTTGCACATTTTCCACCTAGTTGCATCAGGTGTTAAGTAGACAAACCATCAAACATTAGCAGAATTACTGGGGGCTGCTCAAAAGAAGCTCAGGAAGTATTCAATTTTTAATTTACAAAAAAACTCCAGCCCTGCTACTGGAGATCACCTCAACCCAACCCACCTGCTTGCCCGCACGCCATAGCAGCTGGCCAATTAATTGCCATCCCTGACTAGTGAGCAACAGCAGGATACCCATTTGGTGCCTGCAACTGATAGGCAGATCTTTCCAAGGGATTTACAGCAGAACTAATAGCATAAAAATGGAAATTCTCATCAAATCAAGAGATTTCAAAAGTTTTCCATCCTGAGGAGTACCAAGGAATCACTGACATCAGCTTCTGGATTTCCATGTTTCACCGTGTATGTGCAGTTGGCAAAAGTTACTGCCTGTTTCACAGTTGTAGTGATGGTGAACAATTTCACCATCATTACAACTGTGAAATCTGAGCCATGACTAAACCAATAAAGGTTGATTTTTAAAAAATAAGTAGGATAAAAACAATTGGTTACTTTCAGTCTTTCTATCTAAATAAAATCATTTATGTTCTAAACTTTGTGCTTTCAGGTTACATGGAAGTAGTCCAGATTCCAAGAGGATCAGTTCATATTGAAATACGGGAACTGGCAATGTCAAAAAACTACATTGGTGAGTTTTTGGTGATAAAGTATATGTATGGAGATGGGTTGTTTGCTTAACCTATTTGCTTTCTTTCTTTGCAAGGATTAAAATTGGATGCATGTCTTATCATTTTAAACAAACTATCAATTTTTAAGAAGAGTGTAAGTTGTTCTGCTGAAGGAATTCTTAAGCAGTAAGGCAAAAGCAAAATACTGGAGATGCTGGAAATCAGAAATAAAAATAGAAAACACTGGAAATATTCAGCAGGTCAGACAGCATCATTGGGCAGAATTTGTTGATTTGCATCGGAGGTGGGACCAGAGGGGGAAGGGCTGGAAAATTGGCACTGGAAAGCAAGTGTTGGGTAGCCAATTGACTGGAATTTTCCAGTCGGCAGTTGGGCTCCCCACAGCAGCCGAATCCCGGGTGATGTATGGAAACGGCCTGCTGGTGGCATACCAGGGGGCCAGAGCTCCAGATAACTTTTTTAACCACCCCCACCCCAATAGCTGTATCTGTGAGATGATCCCCTCAAAAGTAGCAGTCAGGCAGCTGTGGTTAGTACAAATTTCATCTTTATTAAAAAGTCGTCAGAGGGTGGCTCCATCTTGAGGTGCCCTCCCTCTTACCTACAACGGCAGCACTCCCCTCTGACAGTGGGGCTGCGGAACTCTTGTGGCTGGAGGGCCCCCTATTGGCCGTCCAGTCTCGGGAGCACACACCCTGGCCACTGATTGGCCAGTCAATCAAAAATCGCATCGTGCAGGGTTGGAGCACGGAAATGGTCCTGATATCAGGATCTCGAAGCCAAAACAAAAATTCTGTCCTTTAGTTCTGTTTCTCTCTCCATAGATGCTACCTAACTTGCTGAGTATTTCCAGCAGTTTCTGTTGTTGCAATTTTCCACTTTTGTATGACATACAAGATATATGTAATTTAATAGTGCTTTGTTGTTTGTTTATTAAGTTGTTAAAGTTTTGTCTTAAGTGTAATTTGAAACATTTTTACTTATAGCTTTGAAATCTGAAGGTGATGAATATTACATAAATGGTGCCTGGACCATTGACTGGCCAAGAAAATTTGACGTTGCTGGCACAGCTTTCCATTATAGGAGACCTGCAGATGAACCAGAGTCTCTGGAGGCATTAGGGCCTACCACAGAAAATCTAGTTGTCATGGTAATTCCTCTAAAAAAAAACCTGCATTAATTTATAATCTTCCTTCTTTTCCTGTCTATTTTCACCCTCTCCTCATACTTTTAAAAGTATTGACTCCTTGTTATAGTTTGTTTGATATGCTGTTTGCTCTCCTTTTTTATATACCAACCTAGAAAGTGAGCATCAGCAGGCAACAATTACAGCCAAGCCTGACACAGTTCCACTTTCAAACAGGAACTGGAACTCTGGCAGATGTTCCCCTCCCTAGCTCAGGACCACGAATGCAAATTGTAGCAACCCTGCTGCTACCCTGACTGAGATCAGTTAGCAGCACAGGGACGGAATCAAACCTGGGCCTACTTGGTTTATATGGTTCATCTGCTCATTTGTCAGGAATATTCTCAGGGGATCTCCCCAGAAAATCTGCAGAAATCCTGAATGCGTTGTGTAAATGGCATTTCTGCCGATCTTCAGCCAAAGTTTCGGTGCCTGTTGGGAGAATCCTTGAGGCAAGATATACTGACTGCCTCAGACAGCCGAGCCATCAGAGAATCGTACGACATTTGTGTTTACTAAATACAATAGTCCTGTTCCACAGATGTGGGCCAGAATTTTACGCTACTCCCATAGGAGTGGGCTGGTGGCTTTAAAATGAATGGAAGATGGGGGGGCTGTTCCCAACACCTTCCTGCCCCTGCTGCAATTTTACCGGGCTGGTGGCGACGAGAAACAGTCCGTCCATCCCAGGTCAATCAAGGCCCTTAAGTAGCCAATTAACTGCCACTTATGGGCCTCCTCCCACTGCTGCTGGTATTTTACCAGCGTCCAGCAGGTACCCCAGGCCCCCAGAATGCCACCAGGTAAAACCTGGTGGCCTCCTTGCAGGCTGTGGGGGGCCCTCCTGATCGGGCACCCTCTACCCCACAGACGGCAACCCCAAAACCCCAACCGCCCCCACTAAAATAAAGACCTCCAAGACCTCCCCCACCCTCCACAACCTACCCCCTTTGCCTCACCAGGGCCCAGCTGATTCTCCCTCGCGAGGCCCCAAAATCCTCCTTGTTTCCAGGGCTAGCGTCCCTCTTGTTGCCGATGCTGGGTGCAGCCCCAGCAGTGCCCACCGCTCCTGGTGGCACTGCTGGGACTAAGGGCTACCAGCCCGCTGGTTTGCCAGCACCTCTTGGAGGCGGGACTTCCTATCTCAAGGAGGTGGAAGTCCTGCCCAAATCCAATTAAGGACCTGGGGTGCGTAAAATCCTGGCATGGCTCACCAGGCCCAGTGGAGCCGGGCTCACCCCCGACTTTTTGCCAGGTGGGCAGGGCCTCCCACCCAAGGTAAAATTCCGGCCGTGGAAACTAATTGGTTCTCATTGTCCTACTCTGTAATTGAGTTTTTCTCTTGACTAAGATGCTGGCTAATATTGTTCAGGAATAGAAATATTTTATATCATACAGCAACTACCACAATTTACATTTATGTAGCACCTTTGACACAGTAAAATGTCCCAAAAAGCTTCACAGGAGCATTACCAAACAGAAATTTGACAATCATGTGGCAATAATTAGCACATTAGATCTAGATTTGCTGAATTGATGAACTACGAGCAAAAGAGCACAATTTAACATTGACTGGAACTCCCATTTTATTATTTTGAGAAGATGCACTAGGTGCTATTCTCAACGCAATTGCAGGTCTTTATTTTTACAATTGGTGCAATGCTGCGAAATTGTTTTCCTGTAAGAAGTGTTAAGTATGCTGCATTTGTTTGTAATCATGGGGGAAAAATTCGACTTGTGGCCAAGATAGGTGCAAAGTCGGTGGAGCAATACGCCATGAGTAGGTTTACGGTTGACTTTTGTGAACACTGAAATACATAAAAATTGCCCACCATATTTTAACTGAATTTAAGTTGTTTCTATGGGTAGTTAAATTTTGGATTCCTTTTGAAAAGTTGAAAATTTGGAACTGTTCACATGTCCTGTTCACCCACTTGCCAGAGGTGATATATCACCTCGGTATAGAAAACTTATAATCTCAACATTGTGAGCAAGCTGCAAGCTTGAGGAATGTCACTGACTGAGAGCTCACCTATTGGGATGCAGGAGATAAGGGATCAGATATTCAGCTTTTACGGAATTCGGATGCATCTTTGGTCTTTTGGGACTTCCCTCCAGCACAAACAAGTTAAAGAAAGAAAGAATTGCATTTATGAAGCATCTTTTATGACCTTAAGATGTCCTAAGCACCTTACAGCCAATTGAACATTTTTATTTAGAAATGTGGTCACTGTTGTAGGCAATGTGGCAGTCAATATCTCCACAGCAAGGTCCCAAAACAGCAACAATGACCAGTTAATCTGTTTTAATGGTGTAGATTGAGAAATAAATGTTGACCAGGACACTGGGAGAACTCCCCTGTCATGTGCTCTTGGCTGACTTTCCAGTCTCCAGTTGATTAGTATCACATGGAGAAGCCTCATCACATGGAATAGCCTGCTGAAGAGTTATGTTGCCAATGGTCGCCACAGTGGCACAAGATGTTCTCAAAGAAAACCTCAAGTATTTTGGAAAGCTTTGATCTTTAAATGGTCTCTCCATTACTCATAGTAATTTTAGATGGGAGTGAAATATCAGGAGAGTTAAACTGCGTGGGGATGTAACAGAATATATACTTAATCTAATTCCTTCCCAATCACTCCAGTTGTGCCAAAAAAAATCAGCAGAGGGAGGGCCTGAAATTCTTTCCAATATGTTGATGCAGAATTTCAAGACCTGCAGTAGTTTAACAGGTCAGACATCATCATCATCATCACCACTAACATAAGTTTTCGAGCTCTCAAGAATCTTTTTCCCAAAAATGTCTTTGAGATCAGTTGAAGAGCATAGGATCCCCCTCCACAACTTCTCAAATACAGCTGTGGAAAAGTCAGGCAAAGGAAAGATGCTGGCATACTTGAACTGCACAAACTTTAGAGGCTAGTATAGATTTGGAATCTGCATGTGGTGAGTCACTCGGCACAAGTGGGCTGCAGCCAGGCCTGGGAAAAGGGTAGTTCATGTGCCAGCCCCCTGGAGATTACAGACGAGTTCTGCTACAGGGACTCAGATGAAGACTTTGATAGGGCAGCCTACAGAAGAACACTGTTGAAGATGCATGCCGAGATACTTGGGGCATTGGCAGGCCTGCCAGACAGCCTCCTGTCACCGTCAAGAAGCATGGAGGAGTCTGGCTCCAACATGGCACAGGGCATTGTGCAAATCTTGAAGCCCATCCTTTCCAGCGTGGAAATGGTGGCCAGCACTTGCAGACCCAGCCATGATGCAGCATCTGGTGGCTGCTCTTTCAGCTACCACTGTGGCACTGCGAAAGCCAGACAACGTCTCCATGCTACAATGAAAACTCATTCAGAGTTCATGAGATTCATATTTTCTGTTTTATGCAGGCTCAGACTGCTGCCATCATTATTGTGGATTTCAGTGCTCAAAGGGACTTGCAGACTCTCACAGCGATCTGGCAGTCTGTCCTCCACAGGATTGCTGAGGTGATGCCCAGGGCAGTGGCAGTAGCTCTGTGGAGCACGAACCTCTCTAAATTGACATCATTCATGCTCCCACCGCTGCCACTCTGCCAGTGCCCTTACTGTTACCTTGCAGTTAACCAGCCCAGACTGCCACCACCCATGCTGAGGTGATGCAGTCTGAAGCCGGGCCCTTCAGGCCCAGAGTTACTTGAGGGTGTCCTCCAAGGTCATCTGCAGTCTTCCCCAGTGAAAGTCATCAGCCTTCCACCAGTCGTGCTGCAACCACTGGGGTAACACTGCGTAGAAGCACCAGGACAGGGAAAGGCACCTACAAGACGGGCACTATGAGATATTTGTATGAGTATATATTTTGGAAAAAAATGTTATGGAAAGGATACTGGTGGTGGTTTTTATTGTAGGATCTTGGCCAAGGGATGCTGTGACGTGGCATCCCAGATAGATGGTAAGGTAGGGAATAGTGGAACCAACTGGTGGTGAAGGGAAGTTGTACACTGGGAGGCGGAGTCTCAGCAGGCACTCTCGGACAGTCCAGCTCTGAGCAAAGTTGTTCTGGATGCCTCCTCCCTGCCTTCTCTTCCTCCCGAACTGGCCTCCAGATTCCTGGTGGCAATGGCTGTGCCATCATGATAGTGATGTTATGGAGGACACAGTTGATCACCACAAACTTGGAGACGCATTTCAGTGTATACTGGAGGTCTCCCCTGAGCGGTCCAAACTGCAGAAACATTGCTTTGACATGGCAGTGGTCTGTTTCATGATGTCCCTGATGGCTCCGTGGCTTTCATTATACACACGCTGTCCTACTGATGGCAAAGGGCGGATCATTAGCCACAGATACATGGGGTAACCTGAGGCTCGAAAATGGTGGGAATGGCAGACTGTCTCCGAATTAAGGCATCATGGCTCCTGCCAGGATAGTGGACATTCACTGACATGATGTACTGTGCATCGTTGTGCACCAACCGCACTTTAATGGATCAATAACCGTTGCCTATACCTCTCCCTGTTGACCTGAGGAGCCCGCAGAGTCACATGCATGCAGTCGATGTCTCCCTGCACCATCGAGAAGTCAAGACTGAGATCAATAGATTTTTGATCTCTTGGGGAATCAAGGGATATAGGGAGCAGCAGGAACGTGGAATTGAGATAGAAGATAAGCCATGGTCGTATTGAATGGCGGAGAAGGCTTGAGGGCCATATGGTTTGCTCCTGCTCCTATTTCTTATGTTCTTATGAATCCCACTATCATGGCAGAGCCATGTGTCTGGATATCCTGCTCTCCCTGCTTAGAGAGAACACAATGTAATCATTCCTCTTGGTATATAGGCCCTCCGTCGCCTCCCGGATGTATGAATGGACAGTATACTGGGAGATGTTGAATATGTTGCATGCTCCTGCCTGGAAATATTTGGTCACGTAGAAGTTTAATTTTTTTTTTATTCGGTCGTGGAATATGAGCATTGCTGGCAAGGCCAGCATTTGTTGCCCATCCCTAATTGCTCTTGAGATGGTAGTAGTGAGCTGCCTTCTTGAACAGCTGTAGTTCATCTGGTGTAGATACATCTACAATACTAATAGTCATTTGGTAGTACAGAACTTGAGTATTGCTGAAAATAGAGACATTCTTTGCATACTGAGGATTATTTGGCAAATGTTGTCCAATCACAGAATCACATCTAATGTTGAACACTGTGTTTTGAATTTAGCAAGCACGGGCTGGTTGGGTACGGCCTGTACCTTGCCCATTGTGAACAGCAGCGGAGACATGTTGTGTGATACGATCCGCCAGTCTTTTGGACAAACACGTGTGGTGTTCACCATTAACAGGATGCTGCCGTCAAGCCAAAAAGATGTTCTGCCTATCACACAAATGAGTAATATGAGATATGAATTTCAATGCCAGTGTGAGGCTAGATATATAGGCCATATGTCCCAAAGACTTGCGGATTGTATCAAGCAACATGTCCCTGCTGCTGTTCGCAATAGGCAAGGTATAGGCCGTACCCAACCAACCCGTGCTTGCAAAACTCAAAACACAGTGTCCAACATTAGATGTGATTCTGTGATTGGACAACATTTGCTAAATAATTCTCAGTGTGCTAAGAATTATTCTGACAACCAATTTAAGATTGTCAGTCGGGCTCGCAGTGTGGCGCATTTGCGCGTACTGGAAGCTACATATATTAATACACAGGGCCCTGTTCTTTGCAGACAGAAAGAACATGTACACACATTGCGCCTGTTTCAGCTAAACAAAATAAGTGACAGCCATTCACTGGTTCATTCCTCAGGGCAATGCCTTGACCAATCAGAGTCAAGCTGCTGGGTTTAAATTTTAAACAAAGCTTGGCAGTTAACTGTCAGTCACCATAAACTGGTGCATTCTCCATGGAAACGCCTACCAATCAGAGTTCACTTGCCAGCCAATCAGAACTTTCTCCTCATACAGTATAAAGTTGTTGCTTTCCCTTACATTAACATTCTTGCGGATTGTCATGATGAGTGCAAGACAAAAAGCTTCAACAACATGTCTCGATTTTTAGCAATACCTACAGTACTGTCAGGAAGGGAGTTCCAGGCTTTTGACCCAGCGACAGTGAAGGAATGGCAATATATTTCCAAGTCAGGATGGTGTATGCCTTGGAGTGGAAACTGCAGGTAGTGGTGTTCCCATGTGTCTGCTACCCTTGTCCTTCTAGGTGGTAGAGGTAATGGGTTTTGAAGGTGCTGCAGAAGGACCCTTGGCGCGTTGCTGCAGTGCTTCTTGTAGATGGTACACACTGCTGCCACTGTGCACCGGTGGTAGAGGGAATGAATGTTTGAGGTGGTGGATGGGGTGCTGATCAAGCAGACTGCTTTGTCCTGGATGCTGTCGAGCTTCTTGTTGAAGCTGAACTCATCCAGGCAAGTGGAGAGTATTCCATCACACTCCTAACTTGTACTTTGTGGATGGTGGACAGGCTTTGGGGAGACGGGAGGTGAGTTACTCGCCGCAGAATTCCTAGCCTCTGACCTGCTCTTATAGCCACAATAATTATGATCCACTTAAGTTTCTGGTCAATGGTAACCCCCAGGATGTTGCTAGTTGGGGATTCAGCAATGGTAATGCCATTGAACGTCAAGGGAGGATGGTTTGATTCTCTCTTGTTGGAGATGGTCATTGCCTGGCACTTAGTGGCAAGTAACATTCATGCCACATATCAGCCCAAGCCTGGATGTTGTCCAGGTCTTGCTGCTTCAGTATCTGAGGAGTCATGAATGGTGCTGAGCATTGTGCAATCATCAACCAGCATCCCCATTTCTGACCTTATGATGGAAGGAAGGTCATTGATGAAGCAGCTGAAGATGTTTGGGCCTAGAACACTGCCTTGAGGGACTCCTGCAGTGATATCCTGGGACTGAGTTGATTGGCTTCCAACAATCACAACCATCTTCCTTTGTGCTAGGTATGACTCCAACCAGTGGAGAGTTTTCCCCTAATTCCCATTGACTTCAATTTTGCTAGGGCTCCTTGGTGCCACATCGGTCAAATGCTGCCTTGATATCAAGGGCAGTCACTCTCACCTCACCTCTTGAGTTCATCTCTTTTGTCCATGTTTGGATCAAGGCTGAAACTAGGTCAGGAGTTGAGCAACCTGATGGAACCCAAACTGAGCATTGGTGAGCAGGTTATTGCTGAGTAAGTGTCATTTGATAGCACTGGTTGATGACACCTTCCGTCATTTTGCTGATGATTGACAGTAGTCCGATGGGGTGGAAATTGACCAGATTGGATTTGTTCTGCTTTTTGTGTACAGGACATAATTGAATAATTTTCCAGATTGTTGGGCAGATGCCAGTGTTGTAGCTGTACTGGAACATCTTGGCTAGGGCCATGGCTAGTTCTGGAGCACAAGTCCTTAGTACTACTGCCAGGATTTTGTGCGGGCCCATAGCCTTTGCAGTATCCAATGCCTTCAGCCATTTCTTGATATAATGTGGAGTGAATCAAATTGGTTGAAGACTAGGATCTGTGATGTTGGGACTTCAGGGGGAGGCCGAGATGGATCATCTACTCCGCACTTCTGGCTGAAGGTAGTTGCAAATCCTTCAGCTTTGTCTTTTGCACTGACATGCTGGGCTTCCCCATCATTGAATATGAGGATGTTTGTGGAGCCTCCTCCCCCGGTTAATTGTTTAATTGTCAACCACCATTCACAACTGGATGTGGCAGGACTGCAGAGCTTTGATCGGATCCGTTGATTGTGGGATCACTTAGCTCTGTCCATTGCTTGCTGCTTCCGCTGTTTAGCATGTAGTCCTGTGTTGTAGCTTCAATGCCACTGTGACCTTGATGGCCACTGGCAGCGCCGTCCTCACGGCTGAAGCTCCAAGTTGTGTTGATGGAGGTGGCACCAAGTTGTGTTGATGGAGGTGGCACAATTCTGTGACCACCTCCTTGGTGAACTTGAAATACCTCAGGCGTTATTCCTAGTTCAGATGAAGGTATGAGAAGTGCTCTTGGAAAACCCACGCTGGGCAGGGACATCTGTGGAGAGTACTTCTCCTCCTCCCTCTTTGCAGGGTTTCCACTCTCTGCAGCCTCTGCTCCATTTGTTGGCCAGCTTGCAGACCCAGATGCAATGCAACCGCAGTCCCCATATCTCATGCAGACTTGGGTGACCAAATCCTCTGCCCTCCCTGAGTGGATATACAAGCTCACAACAGACTTTCAAAAACAAGCTACAGTACTTCTACAAATTTTGCCATAGCAGAAATAAGTCAAAAGCATTTCACCTGCAAGTTGGATGGCTGGCCCTTTAAATAATGCTTGTTTGGGGTTCCCTTGTGCAGCTGAATGCATGTTCAGCTGTGAATGATTAGCACAGGCATTCAAAGAAACTGCACAGTCCAAGTTTCAGAAACATGTGTCAATCAGCTGGAATGCTACCCCACTTCCCAGCTTGGGGCACAGTGCAGCCCATGTCATATTTGGCCGTAGGTGTGGCCCACGCCATTTTTTGCTTTGAGGCTTCCGTCGCGCCGGCACCAGTGGCCCTATGGAACTCAATTGAGCAGCAATGGTATTCAGTATTTGCTGTGCATACAGGCATTGCTCTTGGAAGGGTGTAGCAGTTGCCGTTATGAGTTGCAGGAACAGAAGAGTCTGTGATTAATGGCATATTTACGGAGGGAAGGAAGAAGATGTACTCGGGACTACTAATAGTCGGTCTCCCATATTGTAGTGGCACAAATGTATCTTGTAGCTGGCAATGGAATGTGCCACTCATCCTCTTGAATGCTAGCCTGCCATATTAATAACTCAAAGGGACACCAGTGTCACTATTTGCCAAGGATTTTTTTGTTGTTTACAAGAACACAATGTGATGACAATAATCATGTCAGAATGCATCATTGTATCAATTTTTTATGCTCTCATTGTGGGAACACAAAGCTCTTCTGGCTGTACTCCCTCTCCAAACAAAAATATGTTTGCCAAACATGAACACATACCTTCTTCATTAAAATATTTGCTCATCTGGCTCCTTTGAAAATTACATGAGCTGAAATCCATCCATGGAAATATATTCATGCCAATAAATGAACCTATGTGCAGTTAAGGGCAAATCTTACAAATTTGTACTCAAAATATTGAGGTTTATCAGCTGGAAGCACATATTAGGAATTTGGGCATATAGATCAGCAGGTCTCACAGTATTTTATCCATAACAGAATTACTCCATTGTGTTCATTTGTTTATGGGATACATTTCAAACTTTTTAATCCTGCGGGCAAGCCTCAACATATTTTTTAAAATTTATGCTTGGGATATGGGCGATCCTCGCAAAGTCACATTTACTGTGCATCCTAGTTGTCCTAAGAAGGCGCTGGTGGAAGACTTCTTGAACTACTGCAATCCATGAGCTGACAGTGCCCCTACAATGATGTTAGGTATGGAATTCCAGGTTATTAACTGAATGACAATGAAGGAATGGCAATATATATGTATAGATCAGTATGGTATGTGACTTGAAGGTGATGGTGTTCCCATGATATTTCTGCTCTTCTCCTTCTCAGTCATAGGGGCTGCAGAAGCGGAGGCGCTGATGAAGTAATCTTGGAGGGTTGCTGCAATGCATCCTGTAGATATTGCACAACACAGCCACTGTGCTGATGATGGAACAAAATGGATATTCAGTCTGATGGGAGGGGTGCCAACCAATTTCACAACTTGGTCTCAAATGATGTTAAGCATCTTGAGTATTGTTTCAGCTACATCCATCCTGACTTAAGCCTTGTAGATGGTGGTGAAGCTTTGAGAAGTCAGGAGGTGAGCCATTTGTTGCAAAGTACCTGTCCTTTGCCCTTCTTTTGTAGTCATAGTATTGATATAGCTGGTCAGTGACAACCCCCAAGATGTTGATTTCGGGTGGACTCAGCAATGGTGGGGACTCAGCAGTGGTGACGCCATTAAGATCAGAGGGAGATGACTGGGATTTCTCTTGATGGAGATGGTAATTACCCAACACTGGTGTGGCACAAATGTTACTTGCCACTTGTCAACCCAAGCTTTAATGACATCCAGGCAATGCTGTAGGCTGACAGGAGCTGCTTCATTATCCAAGGAATTGTGATTGGAGCTGAACAATTTGGGATCATCAGCGAACTGTCCACCATCTGACATCATGATAAAGAAAAGGACATTAATGAAGATGCTGAAGATGGTTGGACTGAGAATGCTTCCCTGAGGAACACTTACATTGAAGACTTGTCTCTGACAATCACAACCATCTTCCTCTATATTTGGTTTGACTCCAGTCGAGAGAAGGTTTTCCCTCGAGTCCATTTGTGTCAGCTTAGCTGGCAGTTGGGTGAGTGTATTATGATATGATACAGATGAGGAAATTGCATTGATGGTGTCCAGTGTTGTTAGTGGCATTTGGGGATGATTTAAAATTTAAAAGGATTGGGTGATTACAGTGTGATTGTTGTTGGGGAAACTAATAGCTGTCTCACTTAAACTGTGACGAAGGATTGCAATAACTTTCAGCCCTCTCCTTGCTGTCCTCCCCCACCTGATCCCAGTGCCACGGTTATGTAGTAAATAATACAGATTTCCACCAGAAGTATGCAAGTATCCCTAAGTCCAGGATTTGGGATGGGGACATCCATGAGGTGGGTGAATATCAATTATTCATTTTGAAGGGATTCAGAATGGACAACTGGATCGATACAAAATATGGATAATAAATAAAAACATAACTTTAAATGAAAAGTCCAATTTTATTAACACAGGGAGACCTGGGACAAGGATTTCATAACTGGCCCCATTTCTGTGTTCATTCCCTCTGGACGTAAAACATGCCTAATTCTTGCACCCTGCAATCTTAACCGTGAAAAATAACTTTCAAACATCACCAGTTTGAAAATTGTCTCTTAAATGTTGAATCTGTCTGTTGTGGAATCACCTCTGCTGGAAGCCTGGGTAGAACCCAGCAATCAGTGTTTGACCTTTAACAACTGTTAGAAAGTCTGTTCCTTTTCTTCCAGCTGGCTTTAACCATGATTTTTCAGGGTGAAGTGTAATGGCAGAGACAGATCTGTTTGCCAGCTGTACCAGCAGGCTTGTGAAACTTCATTTAACCTTTAGCAGGAGAAAAAGCTGAATTATTTGCAGATGAAATTACTTAGTGCGTTTGTTACTAATATTGTATGAACACTTTGGTATGAAATTCCTCTATCCATGTTTTAACATTAAAATAATAGGAGTAATTTTCCAAATTCACAACTCTTAGTGTGGAGTCATGCCGAGCAGGATTGTTCCCCACCCCCCCCCGCCCCCCCCCCCACACCCCAGCTCTATAAACAATCGTGGACCGCTGCTGACCAGCAGTCATGCCCCCTGTCAGTTGTATCTCTGTGCCCCACTCCCCTAGACACTCTTGAAGCACTTGGCTGGATTCTGAGACAGCCGATTTTGCTGCTCTTTCTGCAGCCTGTGAGCTGCCTCTGGGGCTGTGAATGGTACCAGCAGCTCATTGGTGCTATACTGATGTGTTCAGTGGACCAATTTGATGTGGTCTTGCCGCCAGACTCATTAGCCATGTTACAGCATGGGTTGCTCCCAGATTGCACCCCAATTTGGTTGTAATTCAATTTCTAACCCATTGTATTTTGAGCTGTCCGCTCCTCCAAGTCTATATGAAAATTAAAATCTCCCATTATAATTACACTTGCGTGCACAGAGCCTGAAGCCGGGAGTTTGGTGAGTGAGGGGATCTTAATGGTTAATCTCTCTCTAAAGTCTAGTTTTTGTTTACATTTAGCAATTAACTAAAAATTACTGCTTAAGTTAAGAAGCAAGTTAAGTTTCTTCCAGTCTAAAACAGGGATATACAAGCTTTCTGAGAGCAGCTGTAGTTAGTTAATTAGGTAGCTAGCTTAAACTAGTTTCTGAGTCTCTGAGTGCTACTTGTCTGCACTGAGTTCTACTTGAGTGTGTAGAGTGTGAGGACAGGCGTTTGGTTAGTGAGGGAGTTCAGTGAAGAGGGGAACTATAAATTAATTAAGAAAAATAAATTTAATGTAATTAACACAATAAAGATGGCAGGATTGGTGATGTGTCACAGCTGCAGCATGTGGGAGCTCCTGGATGCCACTGCAATCTATGGCAACCACATCTGTAGTAAGTGTCTGCAGCTTGAAGAGCTTTGGTTCAGAGTTAATGAGTTGGAGGCTGAGATGCAGACACTGCGATGCATCAGAGAGGGTGAAAGTTACCTGGACATTCTGTTCCAGAAGGCAGTCACACCCATTAGGATAGGGTCATCTGATTTACTCAGTGGTCAGGGTATGACTTCGAGTCAAGCAGGTAAGAGGATCGAGAAGGTGGGAGTGGAAGCGCTTCAGCCCTTATAATTGAGCAACAAGTTCAAAGTTCTTGCAGATTGTATGGACAAGAGCAAGGGCTGTAATGTGGATGAGCAAACTGACCATGGCATCATGGTACAGGAAGCCATTCAAGTAGGGAGAGTTAAAAAGAATGTAGTGGTAGTAGGGGGCAGTATAGTCATGGGGATAGACACTGTTCTCTGCAGCCAAGAGTGAGAATCCAGAAGGCTGTGTTGCTTGCCTGGTGCCAGGGTTCTGGATATCTGTTCAGGGCTGGAGAGGAACTTGCAGTGGGAGAAGGAGGATCCAGTGGTCATGGTTCATGTAGGTACCAATGACATAGATAGGAGTAGGAAAGAGGTACTGCATAGGGAGTATGAGGAGCTAGGCACTAAATTAAAAAAGCAGAACCTCAAAGGTAATAATCTCTGGATTATTACCTAAACCACATGCAAATTGGCATCGGGTAAATAAGAATAGAGAGATGGATACATGGCTGAAAGACTGGTGTGGGAGAATTGGGTTCCAGTTCGTGGGGCACTGGCACCAGTACTGGGGAAAGTGGGGACTGTGCCATTGGAATTGACCTGAAACTTGCTGGGACCAGTGTTCTAGCAAGTCCTATAACTAGGGAAGTAAAGAGGGCTTTCAACTGGTTGGGGGGAGGGGGGTGGGGGGGGGCGGGGGCGGGTGAAACGGGTTCATGTAGGGGAAGATTGAGTAAATTAAAGGGAAATGACAAAGGAATAGATCAAGGTAGTAATAAAGGTAATGATGATCAGTATGGCAGGAAGGGACAGTGATTGCAAAGTTAAGAGTGTGCCAACAGATAGGGCCAGTGTTTACAAAAGCAGTAAAAAAAAAACTGAATTAAGGGCTCTGTATCAGCATTCACAATAAAACAGATGAATTGTCAGCTCAAATAGAAATTCATATGCATGACCTGATAGCCATTACAGAGACGTGGCTACAAGGAAGCCAAATCTGGGACCTGAATATTCAAGGATACCTGACATTCAGGAAGGACAGGAAGCTGGGAAAAGGTAGTGGGGTAGCTCTGTTAATTAAAGAGGGCATTAGTACTATAGTGAGAGATGACTTTAGTTCTAAAAATCAAGATGTAGAATCAGTTTGGCTGGAACTAAAAAAAACAAGGGGCAGAAAACATTGGTAGGAATAAAAACAAGAAATGCTGGAAATACTCAACAGGTCTGGCAGCATCTGTGCAGAGAGAAGCAGAGTTAACGTTTCAGGTCAGAGACTCTTCTTCAGAGTTCTGACGAAGGGTCTCTGACCTGACATGTCAACTCTGCTTCTCTCTGCACACATGCTGCCAGACCTGCTGAGTATTTCCAGCATTTCTTGTGTTTATTTCAGATTTCCAGCATCTGCAGTATTTTGCTTTTATTTAACATTGGTAGGAGTTGTTTATAGGCCACCAAACAGCAATGGTGATGTAAATCCCAAAAAAAAGCAGGAATTAAGTGGTAGGTGTAACAAAGGTAATACGGTCATCATGGGGGAATTTCAATCTACATAAAGACTGGGTAAACCTAATTAGTACTAAGGCTGTGGAGGGCAAATTCTTGGAATGTATGCAGGATGGTTTTCTAGAGTAGTACGTTGAGGAAACAACTAGGGAACGGGCTATTTTAGATGTAGTATTGTGCAATGAAAAGGGCTAAATCTTGTTGTAAAGGAGCCTTCAGGAAAGAGTGACCATAATATGAAAAAATGTTGCATTAGTTTGAAAATGATGTAGTTCAATCAGAAACTAAGGTCTTAAATCTAAGCAAAGGAAACTCTGCAGGTATGAGGGGAAAATTGGCTATGATGGATTGGGAAACTATGTTAAAACGTATGATGGTAGACAGGCAATGGCTAACGTTTAAAGAACTAATACGTAGTTCACAACAAAAATACATTCCTTTAATGCACAAAAACCCAGCAAGGAAAGTGTTGTGATTGTGGCTAACAAAATAAATCAGGATTGTATTAGATCAAAGGAAGAGATGTAAAAAGTTGCCAAAAAATGGTAAGCCTGAGGATTGGGGGCATTTGAGAATTCCGCAAAGGAGGGAAAAGAAAAAGATTAAGAAAGAGAAAATAGAAAATGAGAGTAAACTAGTGAGAAACATAAAAACAGACTGTAAAAGCTTCTATAGGTATGTAAAAAGGAAAAGATTAGCAAAACCAAATGTGGGTCCGTTACAAGTAGAGACAGGAGAATTTATAATGCGGAATAAAGAAATGGCAGAGAAGCTAAACTTTGTGTCTGACTTTATTGAGGAAAATACTATAAAACGTCTCAGAAATAATGGAGAATCAAGGGACTAGTGTAAACGAGGAGCAACAATATATTAATTTAGTTTTCAAAAAGTACAAGAGAACTTAATGGGGCTAAAAGTAGATAAGTCCCCCAGACCTGATGACCTACATCCCAGAGTGTTGAAAGACATGGCTGTAGAGATATTAGATGCAATGGTGATTATCTTTCAAAATTCTATAGACCCTGCAATAATTCCTGCAGTTTGGAAGGTGGCAATTGTAACCCCACTATTTAAGAAAGGAGGGAAAGAGAAAATGGGGAACTACAGACCTGTTAGTCTAACATTGTGGACACTTAGAAAATAATGGTAGGATTGGGAAGAGTCAGCATGGATTTATGAAAGGGAAATCCTGTTTAACAAACCTGTTGGAGTTTTTGAGGATGTAACTAGCAGAATAGATAAGTGGGGAACCAGTGTATGTGATATATTTAGATTTTCAGAAATCTTTTAATAAGGTCCTACTCAGGAGGTTAGTAAATAAAATTAGAGCATGTGGGATTGGGGGCAATATACTGGTATGCATTGAGAACTGGTTAACAGGCAGGAAACAGAGAGTAGGAATACATGGGTCATTTTTAGGTTGGCAGGCTGTGACTAGTGGGGTATCGCAAGGATCAGTGCTTGGGTGCCAGCTATTCACAATCTGTTTCAATGATTTGGATGTGGGTATTAAATGTAATATTTCCAAGTTTGCAGATGACACAAAACTAGGTGGAAATGTGAATTGTGAGGAGGATGCAAAGACACTTCAAGGAGATTTGGAGAGGCTAAGCAAGTGGGCAAAAATTTGGCAGATGGAATACAATGTGGAGAAATTGAGGTTATCCACTTTGGTAGGAAAAACAGAAATACTGAGTTTTGGTCTCCTTACCCAAGGAAGGTTCACCAAACTAATTCCTGGGATGAAAGAATTATCCTATAAGGAAAGATTAAATAGATTGGAACTTTATTCTCTGGAGTTTAGAAGAATAAGAAGTGATCTCATTCAAACCTTCAAAATTCTTACGGGGCTCGACAGGGTGGATGCAAGAAGGATGTTTCCCCTGGCTGGGGAGTCTCGAACCAGGGTACACAGTCTCAGAATAAGGGGCAGGCCATTTAGGACAGAGATGAAATTTCTTCACTCAGAGGGCGGTGAATCTTTGGAATTCTCTGCCTTTGGGAGCTGTGGATGCTCAGTTGTTGATTATGTTCAAGACCGAGATCAATAGATTTCTACATATTAAAACCATTAAGGGATGCGGGATAATGCAGGAAAATAGTGTTGTCGTAGATGAGCCATGATCTATTTGAATGGCGGAGCGAGCTTGAAGGGCTGAATGGCCTACTCTTATGTTCTTATCTTCTTATGTTTTTGCTGGATGCTTCCTTGGTCTCCATATTTACATATCTCCCCACTCTCAGTACTTGCCATGTACAGTCTACCTGCTTCATGCAGCACAGTAGGCTTGGGAAGGGGGAAGCAAGGAAGGGCATCAGAGGCAGAATTGACAGGAATTCTACTTGATGGTGTCTTCCCTTCATCTGTAAAGGGATGGTGGGCTTGAGACCCGTCCATCCTCACTCCATTTGTAAACCCAGGCACAACCAAAATGGAGCAGAGTACCGGTGTAAACGTGCCCCACTTGCCCCAATAATGGGCCTATTTTGACAGAAATTCTGAGCAAATTCTAGGTCCTTTATTCCGCCTCTGACCTAGGAAAATTCAGCGTTCATACTGGGTGACAAATATGGATAAAGTATCCAGTTCTGTGGCACTGACATCCGTCACCTTGATTAGAACAAAGAAACTCACCAAAAGAGAGAAATACTTTTTTTCTTTAAACAATGTAACGAGACGAAAGAGGTTGTTGTAATGTTAAAAATTACAGAGAATGGCCTTATGTGTACATGAACCTTGTAAGCAGGGTTCCAGATTCAAGTCTGTCTGATCTGTTTTGTTTCATCATAGGTGCTTCTACAAGAACCAAACCAGGGAATTCGGTACAAGTTTAACGTTCCAATCACTCGCACTGGTAGTGGTGATACAGAAGTGGGATTTTCATGGCATCATCTGCCATGGTCAGAATGCTCAGCCACCTGTGCTGGAGGTAGCATGAATATGGCAGAATTATTGATAATCACTAATTCTTAACACAGATTTTATGATTTTGTGTAAAACTGCAGTGTACCTATGCAACCTTTTGCAGGGTATATTCAAATCAGCTGTTACAGTTCTTCCTCAGAATGTACATATCACATTATTATCCACACTTAGAATCATAGAATCTTACAGCATAGAAGGAGACCATTTGGCCCATCAAGCCTATGCTGTCTCTTTGAAAGAACTGCCCTATTACTCCCACTCCCCTGCTCTTTCCCTAGTTTGGGGCTAACTATTTAGCACTAATACTTAAGCACTAGATCTTACTAGGTTCATTAGGTAATACACTTCAAAAGAAAAGAAAGGAGAAACCTTATTAAGAATAGATTTTAATTTCTCCAATGGTCTAGTAGGTAAAAGCATTGTCTAATGTAGCAGTAAGCCATACACACCAAAATGTCCACTGGTCGATTCCCAATCTGTCCTGAGCTATCTGAACATCAGTTGGGTAGAAGTAGGTAACTACAGTTGTACTCAGCACATCTGGGCAGGAGAGGAAAGTAAGCCATAGTTCCTGCTCTGAATCATAACTTTGACTGGAAAATGTGGATGTCAGGTGATGACGCCCTCCACAGTTGAATAACTTACTGCTCACTGCCTGCCTGGGCTCACACTGGAAAAATGGCCACTTGTCTGAAGTACTGGCATACTTTTAAAACTCAACCCTAACATTCTAAAGAGGAGGGGAGATTTTTAGGGTTTGTTTGTAAATTATATCCAGTATGCACACTGGATTCTTGAGTTATATAATTTCAGTGGTCAGATTGTTGCATCTTAACTTCTGATAAATAATTGACAAAATTGAGAGACAACCGGAATGCATACAAGAAAATGGCTTTACTTTGTATAAAAAGTTTTGCATTGCGCAATCTTTCCTTCAAGTTGAAACATGATTACTTTATAAAGATTATCCTATTCTATTTCGTTTTATCTGATAGTATTTGAAAACATTTTGAAAGTTTTCATAACATTTCCCAATTTGCACTGGTATAGTTAAATTTACTGGTCCTGAACTTTCACAGGGATTCTCTCAATATCCTGCTGTAACTTCAGTGGGAAGTCAGTGGAAACCCTGGAGAAATGGTGAAAACACCTGTTTACATCATATCTCTTGGTGTTCTGCTGATCTTAAAGTGAAGTTACGACAGGCGGTCAGGACAGTCCCTTAGAAATTCAGGGCCATTGTATTTTAGATGATTTATAATCTGTAAGGTATCTTAAATCTTAGGTATATAAACAAAAACTAAATCTAGATCAAATTGCAATATATACAAGATAATTTATGCAGCTGTACTTTTTGAAACCATTTCACTGCAATATTCATATTTACTATCAGAATGAGCAACTAACTTTTATATGATTTTTCTGATATCAAATGTTCAATATTCCTCCAGCACCAGTGACACATTCATCCAGCAGTCTTCAGTAGCAATGGACTGCCTACCTGTGCACCAACTAACTCAGACGTAAACATGGTCATTAATTGTTATTCTTTAATGGAAGTTAAAAGAATTACTTCATTTTTTTCCTGTTTGATGATACTTCAGCACCTGAAACTTGAATCTATCTTTCTCTGTTTAAGAGCTGATGTACTTGCTAAATATTTCTAGAAATTCCTTTTGTCATGAATCCTGCATTCTTTTTGGGCTTTACATAGTACAGCATCTTGCTCATGCACATGTCCCCACACCCCCAAGTGTCTCTGTTGCTGCACCTCCTTTAAAAATTTGTCATTTAGTTTATATTGCCTATCCTATTTTTTCCCTCCTGAATGCATCTTCATATAACTCTGCATTAAATTTTTTGTCTGCCCATTTCGCCAGTCTCTCTATGTCCTCCTCATATCCGCGACCATCCTCCTCACTGATTAATAGTTAGAAATGAAGCCACATTCTCTGGGTCCTCACATTGCAAGCACGTACCAGAAAATTGGGGTGCACAACTCATCATTTACTGATGTGTGCTTGTGGCATGCAAGATATTTGGTCATGCATGAAGAAGTTGGATAATATGTTTTAGTAACTAAACATATTGCACACTTAGACAGATTCAAAATATACGACTATACATCAAATGAAAAACAAATATTTTTCTGAGAACGCCAACAAATCCCGAAGTATTATGATTTTTAATCATGGTTATGTATAGAAATTATTAAAGAATATGCTTAACTTAATAAAAAAGAAAAATCACTTCTTATTTTGCAGGTGCCCAGAAGCAAGAAGTAGTTTGTAAAAGATTAGATGACAATTCCATTGTCCAGAATAGTTATTGTGATCCTGACAGTAAGCTACCAGAATCTCAGAGAGCTTGCAACACTGAGCCATGTCCACCGGAGTAAGTTTTATCTATATATTTTTATGCACTCTAGAAGCAATGACAGTGTTTCCTTCTAATGCAGTTTAGGTCAGTGGAAGCTGATTGATGAAATATGAATCATGGGGCAGAATAACCTTTGATCTCCATTGGTGGCTGTGCCTTCAGCTGCCCAGGCCCTAAGCTCTGGACTTCCTTCCCTAAACCTCTCTGCCTCTCTACTTCCCTCTCCTCCACAAAACTACCTTTTTGGCCAAGCTTTTGGCCGCCTGTCCTAATATCTCTTTATATGGATCTGTGTCAAATTTTATCTGATCATGCTCCTGTGAAGCACCTTGGGATGTTTTATGATGTTAAAGGCACTATATAAATGCAATTGTTTGTTGTTGTTAGCATAAAGGAAACACTTTAATGCATTGCATAGAGGGAAGTACCACAGTGAGGATCACATCCATGTAGCAGCCCTGTAATCTATCTGGCACAGAAACTCTGCTCGGGAACGTGGATATTCTAGTGGCTTGTTTACCTGGAGCTAGGGCAATGCACATTGAAGAAAAGTTAGAAGGGCTGACTGAAGTGGATGGGGAAGGGTGGTGGTAATTCATGTAGCGGTAAGCATATAGGGAGAAATAATATATAGGTCTTAAAATCACGTGAGAATTTCTTTAGAATGCACAAAAGGATTACAATGTAATGTTCTTTGGTATATTCTGGTATTTGGTAAAGAAGAATTTTAACCAAGAAATTTGAGGCTGTAAGAAAGTGGTGTCAACCTGGTGTGAAAATAATTCTAATTTTATAAGTAACTAGGAATATTTCTGGGACAGTAAGGACTAGTACAAGTGAGACAGCTTGCACCTAAACAAAGCAGGAATATGAGATTTCCAAAGAACATAAAAGACAGCTAGCGGGAATAATTTAAACCAGATAGGCAGGGGGCAGGGCAGAGAGGAAATTAGATCCCAGACAAGACTGATCACAAGGTGGAAGGTAGTCAATAGGCACGTATGGGCATGCAAACGTGGAGACAAACAGGAGCCAGATACCAGGACCAGACAGACAAAGGGCGAAGAAAGGAGGCAAATGTATAATTAAAATGTATATGCGTGAGTACTAGAAGCATTGGATATGAAATGCTGGTACTGGAGGCTGTTGTAGCAGTAAGAAACACAATGTGATAAGAATATTAGAAACTTGGTTGACCCTAGAGGATTGTAATGAATACAGCATACACGGGTATACAGTGTTCAGCAAAGAAGTAGCAGACAGGAAAGGGGGTAGTGCAGCCCTATATGTCGGAGATACATGGGAGGTTAATGAAGTTGATCCTACGGGAGTTGAAAAGTTACAAAATGAATTCCTCTGGTTAGATATCTTTAATGGGAAAGACAAAACATGCTAGGGGTGTATTACAGACCACTAGATCAAGAAAAGATGGAAGATAGTTTACTTTATTAAGAGATAAGAAGGGTATATGTAAACAGGAAAGCTATTTTACTGGACAATTTCAATAATTTGGAAACACCCAAACAGTTCATAATCTGAGTTACATGATTGCTTGATGACTGAGTGTGTCGAGAAAGCCATGAGAGGCAGTACACATTTAGACTTTGTAATGATATGTTAAGTAATTATACACGAAATGAAATCTGTGTCATCATTAGGGGATTGTGACCACAGAAGTATCAAGTCCATCATGATCTGGGATCTAGAAATACAAAGGGCTAGGCACAAGGTATTTAATTTTAAAATGACTAATTTAAAAGCAATGAAGAAACAGCTTAAGCAAGTTGATTGACAGGGCTCATTCCATAACATTTCAGCAGATAAGTGGAATATACAGACTGCTGAACATGCAGGATAAACACGTGCCTAAGGTCAGCAAGCTTAGACTAAACAAGCATGACCCTAAATCAAAAGCAAAATAAAGAGGAAGAGCAACCTGTATAAATAATACAGGGAGAAAAGAGCTGACTGGAAACTTGGAGAAACATGTTAAAAAGGTGATCAGCGGGGTAAGAGAGAGACATGGAGGAAATCTTAGTTGCAGACTATAACATAACAGTGAGATGTAGTTTAATATTTCAACAATAAGAGGGCAGTCAGAGAATTGGGAATTATTCTAAAATGGGGCTGAAACAGATTGATTTCTCCAGGTTTTCACAAGGGAAGACATGAACAAGATGCCTCCCTAAATATTAGTAACCTAAATAGAATTACTGACTTCAATATAAATGAGATGGAAGTCCTAACAAACTAAATAGGCTCAAAACAAATGAATCCCCGAGGTATATATTATTTATCCCAGAATAGTAAGAAAGACACCTTGTGAGACATTGGCATTGATCACTAGAGAGTTAAACACTGAAAAGGTACCAGGAGACGGAAACCGGGTAAAATGGTGCCAGTGTACAAAGATAGTTGCATAGCAGATGCAGGAAACTACAGATCCATTAGTCTTACTTCAACACCAAGCAAACTAGTGGAATTGATTACCAGGAGTAAACGTGAGGATCATCTGCACAATAATAACCTAGTAAACAGCACTCAGCATAGATTCAGAAGAGGAAAATCTTGGCTGATCAACCTTTCAGAGGAAGTGCCTTCCCAAGTGGACTGTGGAAAGGCCTTTTATATGGTGATCTGAGAGCTCTTCTGTTCCCACGATTCGTCAACAGGTGAGATGGTGTTAGAGCACTTTCTGCCATCAAAAAGGGCACTCTATCACCAATACATTCATGCAGGCTCTTCAAATAACACTTATCTTGAATTTTTATATCAATGTTTCCAGATTTTAATTCTTCAGTTGCACTAAGAGAGCAGTTTTAATATTTTTGTCAGATTCAATAGTAACTTTAAAAATGAAATTGGGCACATATTAAAAAGAAAAAAATACAAGGTTGTAAGGAAAGAGCAGGGGTGTGAGACTAATTAGATAGCTCTTTCCAAGAGATGGCACAGCTATGATGGGCTGAATGGGCCCCAGTGCTGTCTGATTATAAGCTTATCTTCTTTTGCTTTCAGATGGTTTATTGGAGATTGGTCTGAATGCAGCAAAACATGCGATGGTGGAATGCGTATACGAACTGTGCTGTGCATTAGAAAAATTGGACCCTCTGAGGAAGAAACCCTAGATGACAGCCACTGTCTAACACACAGGCCGATCGAGAAAGAACCCTGTAACAACCAGTCCTGCCCGCCACAGTGGGTTGCACTGGATTGGTCAGAGGTACAGATAACAGAGTGCTTCCTTGCTTTTGTATTTATGCTTTAAAGATGTTGTGAATTTACGACATTTATTTTAATTACAAGTAAAAATTCCTGCTGGCTTAAGAAAAAGACAAATAAGAAATATCATTTTGGTGTTATTTCTGAGTAATGAGTCTCAAATGTGCTTATTTTAGACCCTGAGCATTCTCTGCAGATTTTTTAAAATTCTTTTATGGGATGTGGCTGTCACTGACAAGGCCAGCATTTACTGCCCATCCCTAATTGCCCTTGGGAAGGTGATGGTGAGCCGCCTTCTTGAACTGCTGCAATCCATGTACTGTAGGTACACCCACAGTGCTGTTAGGAAGGAGTTCCAGGTTTTTGACCCAGCGACAGTGAAGAAACGGCGATATAGGTCCACATCAGGATGGTGTGTGGCTTGGAGGGGAACTTGCAGGTGGTGGTGTTCCCGTGTGTCTGCTGCCCTTGTCCTTCTAGGTGATAGAGGTCACAGGTTTGGAAGGTGTTGTTAAAGGAGGCTTGGTGAATTGCTGCAGTGCACTTGTATATGGTACACACAGCTGCCACAGTGCGGCGGTGGTAGAGGGAGTCAACGTTTAAGGTGATGGTTGGGGTGCTGATCAAGCGGGCTGCTTTGTCCTGGATGGTGTCGAACAGCTTGAGTGTTGTTGGGAGCTGCACCCATCCAGGCAAGTGCAGAGTATTCCATCACACTCCTGATTTGTGCCTTGTGGACAGGCATTGGCGAATCAGGGAGTGCTTGGTGAAAAGGACGATTTATGAGTGAACTTTCTATGGCTCAAAAAACTTACTGTCATCTGATATTCTGCATCAGTTATCAAAACATTTAGGGGCCTATTTTCCTATTTTCATGTCTTGCAGACATATAATGGCATTTACAGATTTTTAAAACAAAGTGACTCCTGACAATGCAGCCAAGCGCCGACATCATCAGTGCATTCCCAGCTGCGCACTGTGCAGAACGGTTTCTTCCTGTCAGTATGGTGCTGCGCATGTGCAGCTTATGTCAACACCAGGCTTGCCAGAACTAATTCACGCATGCGCTCTAAAACGTCATCGTGTGCTGGAACGGGGCCACTCGCTCCCGGCCTCACCACTGCCTTCCCTCGGCTGATTGCTCCCCGCTGCACCACCTGAAGAAGTGACATGCGAACATTTGAATTGGGAACAGGAGTAGGCCACTCGGCCCCTCGAGCCTGCTCCGCCATTCAGTAAGATCATGGCTGATCTGATTGTAACCTCAATTCCACATTCCTGTCCACCCCCAATAACCTTTTGCCCCCTTGCTCATCAAGAATCTATCTACCTCTGCCTTAAAAATATTCAAAGACTCTGCTTCCACTGCATTTTGACGAAGAGAGTTCCAAAGACTCACAACCCTCTGAGAGAGAAAATTTCTCCTCATCTCTGTCTTAAATGGGCGACCCCTTATTTTTAAATGGTGACCCCTAGTTCTAGATTCTCCCACAAAGGAGTATCCTTTCCAGATCCAATTGGCTATAAAGGTTGTGAAAAGTGCTGTTTAAATACCAGCTTGTTTTTTTCTAAATACTGACTCACAGAGCAGTGTTAGTTTATGTAGTCAGTTTCTTTAGGTCCCACCATGTTTGGATATTGTACAGCTTCGTTGTGTTGACACATCTTTAAATAGCAGGCATAGCTGTGAGTTGTTATAAAGCATATCTAGGGTTTACTTCAGCTTATCCCTGAAAACTACTGGAACATGACACAGGACCTGTTGGACTGGATCTACTGCCTTGTCAAACCTGATTTGATATTCTCCCTCAATTTGTCCTACTCCATCACTGAAACACATGAGGATGTTTCAGTATTAAACATTCCCTGGTTAGTGGCTTGTAGTTCTTCACTTTTCCAGGACTTGAGCTCAAACTAGAACTACAATACAGACAAAAGCCTACAGTAAGGGATAACTGCCTGGAGTCTGGATAAACTACAGCTAGCAGCTCCCCGACTCCCGGCAGCGGGCGTAGCTCCCGTCGGCCCCGGGCTGCTCCCGTCTCCTCCGCCGCCGAGAAAGCTCACCGTGTCCTCCGGGAGATGGGCGACAGCTTCGAGCGCCAGTACCAGCAGGAATTCATCAACATTGTGCTGCAGATGCACTTCGAGCTGTAACCTTATTGCATCAACCAAAACCTGCAGTTTCTCCTTCTCCTCCTGTTGTTTGATGTGTGCCATCTGAGCCAGCGCCACAGTACACAGCTCAAAAAATACAAGTCTCATGACTGAAATGTGGGTCTTGGGAAACCCTGCATCTGCAATGTTTTATTACCTGCACCTCCTTCCTCCACCCCCTCCCCCCCCCACTCCCCCTTCCCAGCTCACCCCCCTCGCACCCCTTTCCCCCCACCCCCTCGCACCCCCTTCCCAGCTTCCCCTCGCACCCCCTCCCCCTGCACCGCCTCCCCTACCCCTCTGCAGCCGCCTTCCCAGCTCCCCCTCGCACCCCCTTCCCTCAACCCCTTCCCATCGCACCCCTCCCCCTTGCACCCCCTCCCTCCGCCGCACCCCCTTCCCCCATCTCCTCCCACCAGCATCCACCTATCCCTGAGCAGAGGCCCTAACAACCCCACTGCCTTGTGGGCGCCTCGGGAGAGACCAAGGCTAAGGGAGTAAACCCTAACAGAAAATCCGGAGCGGAACCCCGAAGGCGGTCATGTGTCACCTTTGGCATGTTTCCAGCAGTTCCTGCAGCCATACCGGTGCCAAACGTCGTGCTCTGCACTCCTTTGGGCCCCACCAGGAAGGCCGAGAGGGGGGTTTTGACGCTTGGGCAACTCACAACCTCCATACATTCGCCCAGGCATGCGCCATGGAGAGGTCACTCCATAGTCGCCTCACAGCAACCAAAACAACACGGAAGGCAGCAGTTATGGGTTATAAGTCCAGCTCAATTGGCGTAGAGATTGGGCGCCATGGGTTGCCTTTGTCGGTTGGAGAGGTCATCGCATCTCACTGGACAGCTTCCGCCCGCCTCAAACCGGGCAGCCCCCGGTCAATAAGGTTCTGTCCCGCCACAGTCCACCTGCTTCAATAGGTGCTTGGAGCTCAGGGTCATTGCCCGAAAAGTGGAATGCAACACCGCACCAAACAGCACGACAAAAAAAGGAAAGCAGCCCTTCGTTTTGCAAGCTGGAACGTCAGAACTATGTGTCCTGGCCTGTCGGAAAGCCTTACACAAATCAACGATTCTCGGAAGACTGCCATCATTAACAACGAGCTCAGTAGACTCAATGTGGACATTGCAGCACTTCAGGAGACATGCCTCCCTGCGAGCGGATCTCTAAGAGAGCAAGACTACTCCTTCTTCTGGCAGGGTAGGGATCCTGAAGAACCAAGACAGCATGGAGTGGGCTTCGCCATCAGAAACTCTGTGCCCAGCATGATAGAGCCACCCTCAAATGGCTCGGAACGCATACTGTCCATCCGACTGCTCACCGCCTCTGGTCCAGTACACCTACTCAGTATCTATGCTCCAACACTCTGCTCCCCACCTGAAGCTAAAGACCAGTTCTACGAGGAACTCCATAATACCATTCATAGCATCCCCAACACCGAACATCTGTTCCTGCCGGGGGACTTTAATGCCAGGGTTGGGGCCGACCATGACTCATGGCCCTCCTGCCTTGGGCGCTATGGCATTGGAAGGATGAATGAGAACGGACAGAGACTGCTTGAGTTGTGAACCTATCATAACCTGCATCACCAACTCATTCTTTCATACTAAACCTTGTCACCAGGTTTCTTGGAGGCACCCAAGATCACGTCGTTGGCACCAGTTGGACCTCATCGTCACAAGGCGAGCCTCTTTAAACAGCATTTAAATCACACGCAGCATCCTCAGTGCGGACTGCGACACCGACCACTCCCTGGTGTGCAGCAAGGTTAGACTCAAACCAAAGAAGCTGCATCACTCCAAGCAGAAGGGCCGCCTGCGCATCAACACTAGCAGAATTTCTTATCCACAGCTGTTACATAAGTTTCTAAATTCACTTGAAAAAGCCCTTCAAAACACTCCTACTGGGGATGCAGAGACCAAGTGGGCCCACATCAGAGATGCCATCTATGACTCAGCAATGACCACCTGTAGCAAACGTGTGAAGCAGAATGCAGCCCAGTTTCTGCCAGTCATGGATGAGCTGGACATACAGCCAACAAAATCGGAACTCAATGATGCCATTGATTCTCTAGCCAGCGGAAAAGCCCCTGGGAAGGACGGAATTACCCCTGAAATAATTAAGAGTGCCAAGCCTACTATAATTTCAGCACTCTATGAACTGCTTTGTCTGTGCTGGGACGAGGGAGCAGTACCACAGAACATGCGCGATGCCAATATCATCACCCTCTATAAGAACAAGGGTGACCGCGGTGACAGCAACAACTACCGTGGAATCTCCCTGCTCAGCATAGTGGGGAAAGTCTTCGCTCGAGTCATTTTAAACAGGCTCCAGAAAGCTAGCTGAGCATGTCTACCCTGAGGCACAGTGTGGCTTTCGAGCAGAGAGAACGACCATTGACATGCTGTTCTCCCTTCGCCAGCTACAGGAGAAATGCCTCAAACAACAGATGCCCCTCTACATTGCTTTCATTGATCTCACCAAAGCCTTTGACCTCATCAGCAGACGTGGTCTCTTCAGACTACTAGAAAAGATCGGATGTCCACCAAAGCGACTAAGTATCACCATGACAATATGAAAGGCACAATTCAGCCTCTTTCTGAGTGGCGTGAAACAGGGCTGTGTTCTCGCATCCACACTGTTTGGGATCTTCTTCTCCCTGCTGCTCTCACATGCTTTCAAGTCTTCAGAAGAAGGAATTTTCCTCCACACAAGATCAGGTGGCAGGTTGTTCAACCTTTCCCCCTTTCCCGTCTAAGAGCGAAGACCAAAGTACGGAAAGTCCTCATCAGGGAACTCCTCTTTGCTGACGATGCTGCATCTCACACTGAAGAGTGTCTGCAGAGACTCATCGACAGGATTGCGGCTGCCTGCAACGAATTTGGCCTAACCATCAGCCTCAAGAAAACGTACATCATGGGACAGGACGTCAGAAATGCTCCATCCATCAATATCGGCGACCACGCTCTGGAAGTGGTTCAAGAGTTCACCTACCTAGACTCAACTATCACCAGTAACCTGTCTCTCGATGCAGAAATCAACAAGCACATGGGAAAGGCTTCCACTGCTATGTCCAGACTGGCCAAGAGAGTGTGGGAAAATGGAGCACTGACACGGAACACAAAAGTCCAAGTGTATCAAGCCTGTGTCCTCAGTACCTTGCTCTACGGCAGCGAGGCCTGGACAACGTATGTCAACCAAGAGTGACTTTTCAATTCATTCCATCTTCGCTGCCTCCGGCGAATCCTTGGCATCAGGTGGCAGGACCGTATCTCCAACACAGAAGTCCTCGAGGCGGCCAACATCCCCAGCATATACACCCTACTGAGCCAGCGGCGCTTGAGATGGCATGGCCATGTGAGCCGCATGGAAGATGGCAGGATCCCCAAGGACACATTGTACAGCGAGCTCGTCATTAGTATCAGACCCACCAGCCGTCCATGTCTCCACTTTAAAGACGTCTGCAAACGCAACATGAAGTCCTGTGACATTGATCACAAGTCATGGGAGTCAGTTGCCAGTGATCGCCAAAGCTGGCGGGCAGCCATAAAGGCAGGGCTGAAGTGTGGCGAGTCGAAGAGACTTAGCAGTTGGCAGGTAAAAAGACAGAAGCGCAAGGGGAGAGCCAACTGTGTAACAGCCCCAACAACCAATTTTATCTGCAGCACCTGTGGAAGATTCTGTCACTCTAGAATTGGCCTTGATTACGACTCCAGGCGCTGCTTCACAAACCACTGACCACCTCCAGGCGCTTACCCATTGTCTCTCGAGACAAGGAGGCCAAAGAAGAAGTTGTTGATCATGTAACCATTATTCCATCGATGATGTTTTATTAATTTCCTCATTATGATTGTAATTAATGATACTTGGGCCCAGGCAAGTCCAGCAGAGGTCGTACAGTGATGCTACCCAGTAGCTTACAGTCCAGCTTGCATTTATGGTGACCATGTTGGACCAGCTTCGAGGGAGTGCAACCTAGGTTTACTGAACTGGTTCCTGAGATAAGGGGATTGTCCAATGAAGAGCAATTTGAGAAGACTAAGCCGATATTCTCTGGAGTTTAGAAGAATGAGAGGTGATCTCATGGAAACATAAAATTCTTAAGGGGCTTGACAGGCTAGATGCTGGGTGGATGTTTCCCCTGGCTTGGGAGTCTAAAACTGGGGGTCACAGTGTCGAAACAAGGGGTCAGTCAATTAAGACTGATGTGAGGAGGAATTTATTCACTCAAAGGGTTGTGAATCTTTGGAGTTCTCTACCCTAGAGAATTGTTGAGTATATTCAGGACAAAGATCGATACATTTTTGGGTACTAACGGAATTAAGGAATATGGGTTAGTACAGGTAGGTGAAGTTGGGGCAGAAAATCAGCACCCCCCACCCCCCCCCCCTTCACTTGCTTTAAATCTAATTCTTTTCTAACGTATGCCAATTCTGATGAAAGCTCACAGACCTGAAACATTGGGCTGGATTTTACCTTAGGCCTTTCACCGACGTGAAAGTTGGTGGCGAGCCCCCTTCCGCCTAGCACAGGGATCCATCCCGCATTTTACATCCCGGGCTTTAATTGTTCCGAAGCGGGACTTCCACCCATTTGAGGGAGGAGGTCCAACCTCAGTGAGCTGCCGGCCAATCGGAGGGCCGGCAGCTCTTAGTCCCAGTAGCGCCACCGGGAGCGGTGGCCACTGCTGGACTTCAAACCAGCCGCACCAGGGAGCCTGGAGGGAAGCTAAGTTGGGGTTACCTTACCAGGGGGATCGGTTCTTCCCTGGTGAGGCTGAAGTGGTCGTTTGGGGGAAGGGGGGGCGTCTTGGGTCCCGGGTGTGGGTTTGGAGGCGGGGGGAGCCCTCAATTGGGCATCCTGTGCCTGACGCCATTGCGCCCCCCCCCCCAGGGCACGGAAAGGCCGGCAGCTATCGCTGGGCGGCCTTTCACGTCCCCAGCACACCCGCTTGCCACAGGTAAAATACCCGTGGAGGCGGGCGAAGGCCCTTAAGTGGCCATTAAGTGGCCACTTAAGGGTTTTGATTGGCCCTGGGCGGGCGGGCCGTTTCCCACCCCCTGCCCAATGCCGTAAACTTGACCAGAGGTGTAAGTGGGGCGGGTAGGCCTCCTGGAGCCTCCTGCTCAATTTTACGCCGCCCCCACGCCACCATCCAACCCACTGGGACAGTGTAAAATTCAGCCCATTAACTCTGTTTCTCTCTCCACAGATGCTGCCTGACCTTCTGAGAATTTCCAGCACTTTCTGTTCTTATTTAAAATCTCTTGTCACTGATTTGTCGAGGTGAAATGGAATTGTATTGCACTGTGCACCTGTATCTATTTGAAATCTTGGTATTTGCCTGACTCCAACTTAAGTGTAATATACTGTAAGTCATCCAAGCCAATAGAACTGATCTCTTTGATAACAAAGACATATTTTGTCCTTGGTTCTTCATCTATTGCTCTAGCTGTTTGTCAGTGTGCAGGCAATTCTTTTCCACAGCATTTTGCAACATTCTGCACTTGTTGCACACCTTTCCAAAGGCTGGGCAAAGCTATATCTTGTGGAACTCGAGTTTTTTCTCACAGTTCCAGTACTCAGGGTTCTTTAGGGATTCTTTAGCATTGACCCAAAGCTTGCTTCTGTCACGCTTTGAGGTTTCCTTGGCTTTAAGTACCGCGCTTATACCTGTCCCTTCAACTTGGTGATAACTTTAGTTGCTCCATCATGCTTTCAGCCATGTGACAAATCTTATCCATCTTCGACAAGGTGAGATTAGCTTCTCAAAGCAGTCTCTTGCACCCTCAAATCCACATTTCCAAACACGGGACAGTCTCTGAGTATTTCTTCTGGAATTATAGAGTCAAATTGCAATCTTTAGCCACTTTTCACACTGCTGCACAATGCAGTTCATACATTCAACCAACCTCCTGCATTCTCCTGTTGAATTTGTACTTCTTAAAAGGAATATTCTTGCAGTTGGCAGTACTGAGAACATTTTGTCAGTACTGGCTCTGTCTTGTCACTATCTCCATCTGCGACCCAGTCCGACCACATGGAGTAGACTTCATGCACTTCTTCGACACCTGCACTTGCTCCTGTTTCTAATAAAGCTCCATCGCAAAGATATGGTGTTCCCAAGCCATGCAAATTTCTTCCACTATTCTGCAACATTCATGTCATAGTTTTCTAGAGCCTGAGGTGGTAGCAGAGCCATTTTTCACACATTTTAGTTTTCACATAACTTTAAAAACTGTGCTGGCGACTGAGATGATCACCAAAATAGTGAAAGTCACTTTAAACAATCACTGCCACCACTGCTACCATGTGTTGATACCACTTTCAATAGTTGGTGTAGCCGTGAGTTGCTATAAAGAGTATCAATGTTTTATTTACATATATAAAATAACAAGTCAACTTACAATAGCTTCAGGAGTTGGAAGTGCCTTGCTGCTTACCGGATCTCTCTCAAACAGGAGAGAGAGAAAACAAAGGAATCACCAGACCAGTCACATGACAAATCTCACAATGATGACTTAGGCGCTATGTACTTGCAGCCAACGTGCATGTCCCATTGCAGTTGTAGAAAGGAACAGCCCTGGAGGCTGGGGCTACGGTCAGAGCCCAAGATTAAGACTGTGCTCTTGACATGGAGCCTCATTCGGTGGGAGCACTGGTTAGAGAATTGAGCACTCAATTCATGGAACTCCCAAATTTCTGGCCATTAGGGTAGAATTCCCACAGGGGTTCCCCATTCTGCTGCCATAACTTCAGCAGAAGATCAGCAAAACCCCAGAGAAAAGGGTATAAACATCCAATCACACTGTTTCTCTGGAGTTTCCACTGATTTTCTGCTGAGAATATGGCAGGAGATCAGGACCACTCCTACACAAATTATTGGCACTTGTGTGATATGGTCCTATTTCCTTTGTGGTGTTCTGTCATGTGTAGTGGACGTTGTGGGGTAATTGTATCTTGTGTTCTGTTTTTTGCGTCTATTGATCTGAAGGCATTGGCTAATGCTGGGTTACTGTTCTACAGGAGCTCCCTGCTCTCTGGTAGCTTGCCCAATTATCCATTCTTTGTGTGTGTAGATTATAGCTATTTGACCATGGAGCAACAATGGAATTACAATGCTATTAGGCAGGAACTGGGGAGCATAAATTGGGAACAGATGTTCTCAGGGAAATGCACGACAGAAATGTGGAGGTTGTTTAGGGAGCACTTGCTGCGACTGCTGGATAGGTTTGTCCCGATGAGGCAAGGAAGGGATGGCAGGGTGAAGGAACCTTGGATGACAAGAGATGTGGAACAGCTAGTCAAGAGGAAGAAGAAAGCTTACTTAAGGTTGAGGAAGCAAGGATCAGACAGGGCTCTAGAGGGTTACAAGGTAGCCAGGAAGGAACTGAAAAATGGACTTAGGACAGCTAGAAGGGGACATGAAAAAGTCTTGGCGGGTAGGATTAAGGAAAATCCCAAGGCGTTCTACACTTATGTGAGGAACAAGAGGATGGCCAGAGTGAGGGTAGGGCCAATCAGGGATAGTGGAGGGAACTTGTGCCTGGAGTCGGAGGAGGTAGGGGAGGTCCTAAATGAATACTTTGCTTCAGTATTCACTAGTGAGAGGGACCTGGTCGTTTGTGAGGACAGCGTGAAACAGGCTGATATGCCCGAACAGGTTGATGTTAAGAGGGAGGATGTGCTGGAAATTTTGAATGATATGTGGACAGATAAGTCCCGGGGGCCAGACGGGATATACCCAAGGATATTACGGGAAGCGAGGGAAGAGATTGCCGCGCCTTTGGCGATGATCTTTGCGTCCTCACTGTCCACTGGAGTAGTACCAGATGATTGAAGGGTGGCAAATGTTATTCCCTTGTTCAAGAAAGGGAATAGGGATAACCCTGGGAATTATAGACCAGTCAGTCTTACGTCGGTAGTGGGCAAATTATTGGAGAGGATTCTGAGAGACAGGATTTATGACTATTTGGAAAAGCATGGTTTGATTAGAGACAGTCAGCATGGCTTTGTGAGGGGCAGGTCATGCCTCACAAGCCTTATTGAATTCTTTGAAGATGTGACAAAACACATTGATGAAGGAAGAGCAGTGAATGTGGTGGATGTGGATTTTAGCAAGGCGTTTGATAAGGTTCCCCATGGTAGGCTCATTCAGAAAGTAAGGAGGCATGGGATACAAAGAACAAAGAAAATTACAGCACAGGAACAGGCCCTTCAGCCCTCCAAGCCTGCGCCGATCCAGATCCTTTATCTAAACATGTCGCCTATTTTCTAAGGGTCTGTATTCCTTTGCTTCCTGCCCATTCATGTATCTGTCTAGATACATCTTAAAAAACACTATCGTGCCCGCGTCTACCACGTCCGCTGGCAACGCGTTCCAGGCACCCACCACCCTCTGCATAAAGAACTTTCCACGCATATCCCCCCTCAACTTTTCCCCTCTCACTTTGAACTCGTGACCCCTAGTATTTGAATCCCCCACTCTGGGAAAAAGCTTCTTGCTATCCACCCTGTCTATACCTCTCATGATTTTGTACACCTCAATCAGGTCCCCCCTCAACCTCTGTCTTTCTAATGAAAATAATCCTAATCTGCTCAACCTCTCTTCAAAGCTAGCGCCCTCCATACCAGGCAACATCCTGGTGAACATCCTCTGCACCCTCTCCAAAGCATCCACATCCTTTTGGTAATGTGACGACCAGAACTGCACGCAGTATTCCAAATGTGGCCGAACCAAAGTCTTATACAACTGTAACATGACCTGCCAACCCTTGTACTCAATACCCCATCCGATGAAGAAAAGCATGCCGTATGCCTTCTTGACCACTCTATTGACCTGCGTTGCCACCTTCAGGGAACAATGGACCTGAACACCCAAATCTCTCTGTACATCAATTTTCCCCAGGACTTTTCCATTTACTGTATAGTTCACTCTTGAATTGGATCTTCCAAAATGCATCACCTCGCATTTGCCCTGATTGAACTCCATCTGCCATTTCTCTGCCCAACTCTCCAATCTATTTATATTCTGCTGTATTCTCTGACAGTCCCCTTCACTATCTGCTACTCCACCAATCTTAGTGTCGTTTGCAAACTTGCTAATCAGACCACCTATACTTTCCTCCAAATCATTTATGTATATCACAAACAACAGTGGTCCCAGCACGGGTCCCTGTGGAACACCACTGGTCACATGTCTCCATTTTGAGAAACTCCCTTCCACTGCTACTCTCTGTCTCCTGTTGCCCAGCCAGTTCTTTATCCATCTAGCTAGTACACCCTGGATCCCATGCGACTTCACTTTCTCCATCAGCCTACCATGGGGAACCTTATCAAACGCCTTACTGAAGTCCATGTATATGACATCTACAGCCCTTCCCTCATCAATCAACTTTGTCACTTCCTCAAAAAATTCTATTAAGTTGGTAAGACATGACCTTCCCTGCACAAAACCATGTTGCCTATCACTGATAAGCCCATTTTCTTCCAAATGGGAATAGATCCTATCCCTCAGTATCTTCTCCAGCAGCTTCCCTACCACTGACGTCAGGCTCACCGGTCTATAATTACCTGGATTTTCCCTGCTACCCTTCTTAAACAAGGGGACAACATTAGCAATTCTCCAGTCCTCCGGGACCTCACCTGTGTTTAAGGATGCTGCAAAGATATCTGTTAAGGCCCCAGCTATTTCCTCTCTCACTTCCCTCAGTAACCTGGGATAGATCCCAACCGGACCTGCGGACTTGTCCACCTTAATGCCTTTTAGAATACCCAACACTTCCTCCCTCCTTTTGCCGACTTGACCTAGAGTAATCAAACATCTGTCCCTAACCTCAACATCCGTCATGTCCCTCTCCTCGGTGAATACCGATGCAAAGTACTCGTTTAGAATCTCACCCATTTTCTCTGACTCCACGCATAACTTTCCTCCTTTGTCCTTGAGTGGGCCAATCCTTTCTCTAGTTACCATCTTGCTCCTTATATATGAATAAAAGGCTTTGGGATTTTCCTTAACCCTGTTTGCTAAAGATATTTCATGACCCCTTTTAGCCCTCTTAATTCCTCGTTTCAGATTGGTCCTACATTCCCGATATTCTTTCAAAGCTTCGTCTTTCTTCAGCCTCCTAGACCTTATGTATGCTTCCTTTTTCCTCTTAGCTAGTCTCACAATTTCACCTGTCATTCATGGTTCCCTAATCTTGCCATTTCTATCCTTCATTTTCACAGGAACATGTCTCTCCTGCACGTCAATCAACCTCTCTTGAAAAGCCTCCCACATATCAAATGTGGATTTACCTTCAAACAGCTGCTCCAAATCTACATTCCCCAGCTCCGACGAATTTTGGCATCATGGTATAGTTGGCCTTCCCCCAATTTAGCACTTTTCCTTTGGGACCACTCTCGTCTTTGTCCATGAGTATTCTAAAACTTACGGAATTGTGATCACTATTCCCAAAGTAGTCCCCTACTGAAACGTCAACCACCTGGCCGGGCTCATTCCCCAACACCAGGTCCAGTATGGCCCCTTCCCGAGTTGGACTATTTACATACTGCTCGAGAAAACCCTCCTGGATGCTCCTTACAAATTCTGCTCCATCTAGACCTCTAACACTAAGTGAATCCCAGTCAATGTTGGGAAAATTAAAATCTCCTATCACCACCACCCTGTTGCTCCTACATCTTTCCATAATCTGTTTACATATTTGTACCTCTATCTCACGCTCGCTGTTGGGAGGCCTTTAGTACAGCCCCAACATTGTTACCGCACCCTTCCTATTTCTGAATTCTGCCCATATTGCCTCACTGCTCGAGTCCTCCATAGTGCCCTCCTTCAGCACAGCTGTGATATCCTCTTTGACCAGTAATGCAACTCCTCCACCCCTTTTACCTCCCTCTCTATCCCGCCGGAAGCATCGATATCCTGGGATATTTAGTTGCCAATCATGCCCTTCCCTCAACCAAGTCTCAGTAAAAGCAATAACATCATACTCCCAGGTACTAATCCAGGCCCTAAGTTCATCTGCCTTACCTACTACACTTCTTGCATTAAAACAAATGCACCTCAGACCACCAGTCCCTTTGCGTTCATCATCTGCTCCCTGTCTACTCTTTCCCTTACTCACGCTGACTTCATTATCTAGTTCCTTACAGGCTTTAGTTACTACCTCCTTACTGTCCACTGACCTCCTCATTTGGTTCCCATCCCCCTGCCACATTAGTTTAAACCCTCCCCAACAGCGTTAGCAAAAGCACCCCCAAGGACATTGGTTCCAGTCCGGCCCAGGTGTAGACCGTCCAATTTGTAATAGTCCCACCTCCCCCAGAACCGGTCCCAATGTCCCAAAAATCTGAACCCCTCCCTCCTGCACCATCTCTCAAGCCACGCATTCATCCTGACTATTCTTTCATTTCTACTCTAAAACGTGGCACAGGCAATCCTGAGATTGCTACCTCTGAGGTCCTACTTTTTAACTTGGCTCCTAACTCCCTAAATTCTGCTTGTAGGACCTCATTCCGTTTTTTTACCTATATCATTGGTGCCTATGTGCACAACGACAACTGGCTGTTCACCCTCCCCTTTCAGAATGTTCTGCAGCCGATCTGAGACATCCCTGACCCGTGCACCTGGGAGGCAACATACCATTCGGGAGTCTCGTTTTCGACCACAGAACCGCCTATCTACTCCCCTTACAATCGAATCCCCGATGACTATAGCCCTTCCACTCTTTTTCCTGCCCTTCCGAACAGCAGAGCCATCCACGGTGCCATGAACCTGGCTACTGCTGCCTTCCCCTGGTGAACCATCTCCCTCAACAGTATCCAAAACGGTATACCTGTTTTGGAGGGAGATGACCACAGGGGACACCTGCGCTGCCTTCCTGCTCTTTCTCTGCCTTTTGGTCACCCATTCCCTTTCTCCCTCAGCAATCCTAATCTGCGGTGTGACCAATTCGCTAAACGTGCTATCCACGACCTCCTCAGCATCGCGGATGCTCCAAAGTGAGTCCATCCGCAGCTCCAGAGCCATCATGCGGTCTAACAAGAGCTGCAGCTGGACACACTTCCAGCACGTGAAGGAGTCAGGGACATCAGCCGTGTCCCTGAGCTCCCACATTGAGCAAGAGGAGCATAACATGGGTCTGAGATCTCCTGCCATTTTTAATCTTAAGCTTAAGTTAGTCTTAACTTAGATAAACGAAAAAGGAACGAAAAGTTTTTACCAATCACACGAGAAAAAAATAAATAGAAAAAGCCTTACCTTATCTGCACACCACCGAGTCCTTTTTTTTTGGTTAGAGGAGGAGGGCGGGTGGGAGACACTACAGGTGTAGTGTCTCGTGTTCAACCGCTGCCCAAATATATAGGACTTACTTACCCAGCTGCCACCTCGCTCTCCCTGTCGCCGCTGCAAAAAGAAACTGCCAAAACAAAAAGGTAAGTTTATATAAGTTGTAAACTCACCGGGAAAGTTGGCTGTCTGGATACAAAATTGGCTGGCCTATAGAAGACAGAGGGTGGTAGTAAATGGAAAGTATTCAGCCTGGAGCTCGGTGACCAGTGGTGTTCCACAAGGATCTGTTCTGGGACCTCTGCTCTTTGTGAATTTTATAAATGACTTGGATGAGGAAGTGGAAGGCTGGGTTAGCAAGTTTGCCGATGACACGAAGATTGCTGGAGTTGTGGATAGTGTGGAAGGCTGTTGTAGGTTGCAATGGGACATTGACAGGATGCAGAGCTGGGCTGAGAAGTGGCAGATGGAGTTCAACCTGGAAAAGTGTGAAGTGATTCATTTTGGAAGGTCGAATTTGAATGCAGAATACAGGCTTAAAGAAGGATTCTTGGTAGTGTGGAGGAACAGAGGGATCTTGGGGTCCACGTCCATAGATTGCTCAAAGTTGCCACCCAAGTTGATAGGGTTGTTAAGAAGGCGTATGGTGTGTTGGCTTTCATTAACAGGGGGATTGAGTTTAAGAGCCGCGAGGTTATGCTGCAGCTCTATAAAGCCCTGGTTAGACCACACTTGGAATATTGTGTTCAGTTCTGGTCGCCTCATTATAGGAAGGATGTGGAAGCTTTAGAGAGGGTGCAGAGGAGATTTACCAGGATGCTGCCTGGACTGGAGGGCATGTCTTACGAAGAAAGGTTGAGGGAGCTAGGGCTTTTCTCATTGGAGTGAAGAAGAATGAGAGGTGACTTGATAGAGGGGTACAAGATGATGAGAGGCATAGATGGAGTGGATAGCCAGAGACTTTTTCCCAGGGTGGAAAGGGCTATCACCAGGGGGCATAATTTTAAGGTGATTGGAGGAAGGTTTCGGGGAGATGTCAGAGGTAGGTTCTTTACACAGAGAGTGGTGGGTGCGTGGAATGCACTGCCAGCGGTGGTAGTAGAAGCAGATACATTAGGGACATTTAAGTGACTCTTGAATCGGGACATGGATGATAGCAGAATGAAGGGTATGTAGGTAGTTTGATCTTAGAGTAGGTTAAAGGTTCAGCACAACACCGTGGGCCGAAGCGCCTGTACTGTGCTGTACTGTTCTATGTTCTATGTTCAACAAAGCTGAGCTTTACCCTTTCATAACCTGACATCCACACACATGCATTCACTGGATAATGATCAGTGTAGTAACTCCAGTTGATTTCCCTTCTCTAGCCAAGGAGCACTGAGACCAATTGCTATCATCCTACTTCCATCCTAGTTGAAATAGATTAACTCAGATAAGACCAGGAATCAAACTTGGGACCTTCCTGATGTCTCTAGTTCAGTACCAAATCAAGCAGTGCCATCTGGAGAGCAATTTTCCCTCATTGATTACAACATCAACATTTATTTCAGCTAGTAGATCATAGCGATGGTTACAACACCAAATTTGGTCACATGTGCAGCTGTTTGTGAATATTGAAAGCATTTCCCCACTATTCAAGTGACCACAGCCATTGTATAAATATTTATGTCAAATATTTATGAACTTCAAAATTTTCCAAATTCTTGAAAAGTTACGTTAATTTGCTGTGAAGCTCTATCGCTCTCTGCACAGTGCTGATGTCATTTTATTCTAGAGTGCAAACATTGCAACTCCTGGCACAGCCCTGGCAATTATAGACCTGTGAGCCTTACTTCGGTTGTGGGTAAAATGTTGGGAAAGGTTATAAGAGACAGGATTTATAATCATCTAGAGAAGAATAAGTTCATTAGCGATAGTCAGCACGGTTTTGTGACGGGTAGGTCGTGCCTCACAAACCTTACTGAGTGTTTCGAGAAGGTGACCAAACAGGTGGATGAGGGTAAAGCAGTGGATGTGGTGTATATGGATTTCAGTAAGGCGTTTGATAAGGTTCCCCACGGTAGGCTATTGCAGAAAATACGGAAGTATGGGGTTGAAGGTGATTTAGAGCTTTGGATCAGAAATTGGCTAGCTGAAAGAAGACAGAGGGTGGTGATTGATGGCAAATGTTCATCCTGGAGTTTAGTTACTAGTGGTGTACCGCAAGGATCTGTTTTGGGGCCACTGCTGTTTGTCATTTTTATAAATGACCTGGAAGAGGGTGTAGAAGGGTGGGTTAGTAAATTTGCGGATGACACTAAGGTCGGTGGAGTTGTGGATAGTGCCGAAGGATGTTGTAGGGTACAGAGGGACATAGATAGGCTGCAGAGCTGGGCTGAGAGATGGCAAATGGAGTTTAATGCGGAAAAGTGTGAGGTGATTCATTTTGGAAGGAGTAACAGGAATGCAGAGTACTGGGCTAATGGGAAGATTCTTGGTAGTGCAGATGATCAGAGAGATCTTGGTGTCCAGGTACATAAATCCCTGAAGGTTGCTACCCAGGTTAATAGGGCTGTTAATAAGGCATATGGTGTGTTAGCTTTTATTAGTAGGGGGATCGAGTTTCGGAGCCACGAGGTCATGCTGCAGCTGTACAAAACTCTGGTGAGGCCGCACCTGGAGTATTGCGTGCAGTTCTGGTCACCGCATTATAGGAAGGATGTGGAAGCTTTGGAAAGGGTGCAGAGGAGATTTACTAGGATGTTGCCTGGTATGGAGGGAAGGTCTTACGAGGAAAGGCTGAGGGACTTGAGGTTGTTTTCGTTGGAGAGAAGGAGGAGGAGAGGTGACTTAATAGAGACATATAAGATAATCAGAGGGTTAGATAGGGTGGATAGTGAGAGTCTTTTTCCTCGGATGGTGATGGCAAACACGAGGGGACATAGCTTTAAGTTGAGGGGTGATAGATATAGAACAGATGTCAGAGGCAGTTTCTTTACTCAGAGAGTAGTAGGGGCATGGAACGCCCTTCCTGCAGCAGTAGTAGACTCGCCAACTTTAAGGGCATTTGAGTGGTCATTGGATAGACATATGGATGAAAATGGAATAGTGTAGGTCAGATGGTTTCACAGGTCGGCGCAACATCGAGGGCCGAAGGGCCTGTACTGCGCTGTAATATTCTAATTCTAATAGTTGTAAAAGCCTTACAGGCATCAACAATTTTGAAAACTATGACTACTGAAAGACTAAAAAAAATTCCTCCCTCTTCTGCAGTGTACTCCAAAATGTGGCCCAGGATTTAAGCATCGAATTGTTTTGTGTAAGAGCAGTGACCTGAGCAAGACTTTCCCACCCTCCTATTGCTCAAATGAAAGCAAGCCCCCAGTCCGGATCCGCTGCAGCCTCGGACGCTGTCCACCCCCTCGTTGGGTTACAGGAGAATGGGGCCTGGTAAGTTTCCACTCTTTCAAATTTGTATTATTCTCCATTTTTACACATCTATGCCTGGCGATTCTTGGTGTACAAACTAACATGAGCTACACTTTATACAAGGAAACTGTATAAATGGGTCCAAATTGTCCATTAATATTTTTCAGGTTGTATTAATTTTTTATATTCATTCGTATTTTTTCTTTACTCATGCTAACCAAAGTCATATGAGTATTGAGATTTGAACTAAATTGGAGATGGTCGATTTGAGTATTGCAACTTCCAACAGATAATAAGCAACTTTAATTGTTAGTAACTGACTTATTTAAACTAATCACACTGTAAGAGTATTACTAGTTGAATTGGTTGCCATTTGGTTACCCATGCCCTGAAGCAATTTGCTTTTAGTAGAACTGTGTGATAAAGGTAAGTATGTCTGGAACGAAAATTGTTGCAGCCCGCTATCAATTATGAATTGAGATTGATTTACTGAAATACTTTCAAGCTATCTCCATAAGTTTGAATGTATGGCAGATTTGGGGCATCGAAATAATTACCTTTTACTGTTTTTGTAGAATTCTGTAGAATCTGCAACACAGAAACAGACCATTCAGTCTAAATGGTCTATATCAGTGTTTATACTCCACATTACCCTCCTCCCACCCTAATTGCCTTTTCCCACCATGTCTCTGTATCCCTCTATCCCCTTCTCACTCATGTGTGCATCAAGCCTCCACTTAAATGCAGAAATGCTATCTGCTTCAACCACTCCATGTGGCGATGAATTCCACATTCTCACTGCTCTCCATGTAAGTTTTATATTCTTTATTAAATTCGTTTTTACCTGCAGGAGGTAGATCTGTTTCAATATTTTTCACAGGTTCTAAATAAGACTATTATTAGTTAAATTATTTTATCTTTTGATGGCACAGCAGAAGCATAAGAAGCTTCTAGTAACGAGATGTGGACCTGTGTGTAATGCTTCAACTCAAGGAGTGATGACATCAGTTCCAAAACAGAGTGCATTTGCATATTTATATCTGCCACGAAAAGTGCTTTCCACCAAGGACATGGTGTTCTTATGGTTAATGTTTTTTCTTTCACTTAAGTTCATTATGGCCTTTTTTAATTTTGGTAGGTGACCAGTTGCAGATCGAAGTTCCCTTTACTTTGCCACAACAATGTGCTTGAACTCTCCCCATCCACCCACACCAAAAATTCACCAGTGCCAATTTTACAAGTTTGAAGTGAATTTTTGCACTCATCAATGTAAGCTATATAAGTCTTCAATCATGAAAGACATTTTATTTTAGACACGCTAACATCAAACAAACTCATTTTGATATAGAAAGGATCAGATGGAGATTAAAGTTCCCTCTCCTCTGGCTCAAACATACTTCCGAAAAAACTTCCCCCACAGCAGCATTGTGAATTTTTGTATTTCTCACACCAGCCATTCTATCCACTTGCTAGGTGAAATTATTTTATTTGGTGCCATTTGTATCTCTCATTTGCAGTTTTGTACTGTGGACCTGTGCCCATTAGGAACCGCTGTTCCATAACACGGCCAGATGAAATGCATATCCCATTACAGCAGGAGCTTGAAGAACTATCATGTAAAGTGGAGATGCCATCCTGCAGAACATATGCCAGGAATTAAGTCTGTAAATTTGGCCCAATCCTTTGCATCCATTTCCATTGATACTAATGAGTGGTTATGGTTGTGGTTTTAGACTAGCAACCTAGAGATCATTTAGTTCAATTTCCACCATGACACATGGCAAAATTAAAATCAATAAATCCGGTCATTTGTAAGCACTATGAGAGCTGCTAGATTATTGTAAAAAATCAACTGATTTCCTAGTGTACTTTAGGGAAGGGAACCTGCCTCCCCTATCTGTTCTGGCAACGCAGGTGGATAAGTCAAGAAGGCATACGGCATGCTTGCCTTTATCGGTCGGGGCATAGAGTATAAAAATTGGCAAGTCATGCTGCAGCTGTACAGAACCTTAGTTAGGCCACACTTAGAATATTGCGTTCAATTCTGGTCACCACACTATCAGAAGGATGTGGAGGCTTTGGAGAGGGTACAGAGGAGGTTTACCAGGATGTTGCCTGGTCTGGAGGGCATTAGCTATGAGGAGAGGTTGGAAAAGCTCGGATTGTTTTCACTGGAACGACGGAGGTGGAGGGGCGACATGATAGAGGTTTACAAAGTTAGGGGCGGCATGGACAGAGTGGATAGTCAGAAGCTTTTTCCCAGGGTGGAAGAGTCAGTTACTAGGGGACATAGGTTTAAGGTGCGAGGGGCAAAGTTTAGAGGGGATGTGCGAGGCAAGTTTTTTACACAGAGGGTGGTGAGTGCCTGGAACTTGCTGCCAGGGGACGTGGTGGAAGCAGATACGATAGCAACGTTTAAGAGACATCTTGACAAATACATGAATAGGATGGGAATAGAGGGATACGGTCCCCGGAAGTGCAGAAGGTGTTAGTTTAGGCGGGCATCAAGATCGGCGCAGGTTTGGAGGGCCGAATGGCCTGTTCCTGTGCTGTACTGTTGTTTGTTCTTTGTTCTGTCCTACATATGTTTCCATTTCCACACTAGGAGATGAATTTTGTTTACCTCCTGACATCGGGCTCCATGGCGGTGGGGGCCAGAAGTTTGGAGTGGCAGCGGCCCGCCATGGAGCCCGATGCCGGGATTGTCAGGCCCAATATTCCCGGAAGTGGCAAGGTTCCGTGGTGGCCCCTCTGTCGGTCAATGACAGGACGCAACTTTAAATATTTAAATGGGGTGTTTGCATGCATTAAAATCTAACCTGCAGCAATCTTACCGGCAGTTCCAGATCTTCAGTGCGACGGGTGCTTTCACTTTCCTGTCCAGGGAAAGCTGACGCCACCGAGGTGGGAAATGGGTGAAACCAGAAATTTTAGTGTAGTGGGTGGGGGGGAAGGGTCAACTCTGCATTTTTAGTGTGGGGGGGAAGGGACGACCTCTGCACTTTGTGGAGTTGTGGTGGTGGTGGAAGGGGTGAACGCTGCACTTTGTGCAGTTGTGGGGGGAAGGGGTGAACTCTGCACTTTGTGCAGTTGGCGGGGGAAGGTGAAATCTGCACTTTGTGCAGTTGTGGGGGTGGGGGTGAACTCTGCAATGTTAGTGCAGTGGGGGAATGGGGAAAACATTTATTTTCAGTGTAATGGGGGCGGGGGCAACTCTGCATTCTTTACGCAGGGCTTGCAGCTCTTTAACAATGGCACCAGTGCCTGCGCAGAGACAGCTGATTGGAGTGTGATTGGAGGGGTGCGGGACCCTGCGTATTTAAATGAGCTGCTGTGTGCTAAATTGCGGCGGCACAAGCACTGTGCATGCGGGCCACCATTTTGGCGGGAAGACAAAATTCAGCCCTAGGTGATTGATTCTTAATGCCGTTACGGTAACTGGCAAGTAAATATTGCCTTGCCAGTATTGCCCACATCCCAAAAACAAATTTTAAAAATCTCTTTTGATTTGCTCATTATAACTCAATTGATGTCAGCCGGTCCCAAGCTACAGTCCAGCATAGTGGATTTCAATATTTCAATTCTGCATCTGGCTCCAACAGCCAGAACAAAGAACAAGATGTCTGTACTGAAAAAATCCGACCACAATCCTAAAACCATCACAAAGGAGTCTGTATCCTCAAATCAAAGACCACATTTGAAGTGAATCTTATGTTGGCATTTTGGTAGATTTCCTTCTATTATGTTTTAAGGAATCAAAAAATAAACTGAATTCCTATGTCAAAAAGTGCTACAACCTCATAAAGATGAGTTTGTTACATACCACAATAACATTATACTCCTGTAAGTTTGCTGCAGTAAGAGGAATTGCTCCAGTCTGTCATTGATGTATAATAGAAACAGAAAGTGCTGGAAATACTCAGCAAATCCGGCAGCATCTGTGGAGAGAGAAGCAGAGTTAACGGGTTGAATTTAACTCGCCCCTCGACATTGGGGGTTGTGGCAGGGGGGCCTGTATAATACTTGCAGGAGCGGCCCGCCATGACCCCCGATGCCGCGAAGGCCCCGCAGCATATTACCGGTGGTGGCAAGGCCTCGGTGTGACAGGGCCTTCATTTGTGTATTAAAATTAATTTTTAAAAATGCAGATGAACCTACCTAGCCGCGCCGGCCATCCCACGCCGATATTACGGGCGCCGGCCACAACACGCGCACCTTTGGAACTCTGTACGGAGTCCTGAGGTGAGACACTGATGGGGAGGGGGGAGAAGTGAATTTATCAGTGCGGGGAGGCGAGGGGGGGAGCGTGGAAACCTTTTTTATTGGCTATGGGGATGGTGCGAAGGGGTTGAAGGGCAATGGTGATCAAGTTTTGATGGAAAAGATCGTCTTGGGAATAAAGATTTTTCTGGTGGGAAAGACCCAAAAATAAAGTATGTGGTCACTGTGGGTGGGGAGGGGGAGGGGGTAGAGGGGATTCCAGCTTTTTTTTATTTTATTAAAATCAATATGAAATCAATTTCTCTTTAAAAACTATTGAAGTTTAAAAACTAAATTCTATTGAAGGGCTTGAAGCCCTTTAAAATGGCGACTGCACAGTGGCGCCAGCCGCCATTCCCGGGGACGGAGCAGCCGCCCCCTTCACATCATCGGGGGCGGCCCCTCCGCCCCCTCCATTTAAACGAGGCCCCGGGCGAAATATCGCGGGGGCTCAGCAGCGGTGCTTCCGTGTCGGAAGGCCACCGAGTTCAAAGTGTGCGATGCTTGAATAAAATTCAGCCCAATGTTTCAGGTCAGCGACCTTTCATCAGAACTGGCAAAGGTTTGAAATGTAATAGGTTTTAAGCAAGTAAAGTGGGTGTGAGGATAAAAGAGAACAAACCAGTAGGAATGCTGACAGGGCAGGGGAGGATGCGTTTGGTGATGGCCGTGTCAGCATTCCGTAGGGATTGTTCCCTCTGTGACACCCTAGTCCACTCCTCCATTACCCCCGACACCTCATTCCCTTCCCATGCAATCGCGGGAGGTGTAATACCTGTCCCATTACCTCCTCTCTTCTCACTATCCCAGGCCCCAAACACTCCTTTCAGGTGAAGCCGTGATTTACTTGTACTTCTTTCAATGTAGTATACTGTATTTGCTGCTCACAGTGTGGTCTCCTTTACATTGGGGAGACCAAACGCAGACTGGGTGACCACTTTATGGAACACCTCCGCTCAGTCAGAAAGCATGACCCGAAGCTTCCGGTCGCTTGCCATTTCAACACACCCCCACCCTGCTCTCATGCCCAGATCTCTGTCCTGGGATTGCTGCAGTTTTGCAGTGAACATCAACACAAACTCGAGGAACAGCACCTCATTTTCCGATTAGGCTCACTACGGCTTATTGGACTGAACACTGAGTTCAATAATTTCAGAGCACAACTGGTCCTTTTTTATTTTTATTTTATTTTGTTTGATCTTTTTTTTTTAACCATGTGCCTACCTACTGTTTTTTCATGCTTATGCTTTTGACTAGGGCTGTTCATTATTCTGTCATTAACACGCAGTCTGCACTAATGCTTTTGTCTTTCACCACACTCTGCCTTTGTCCCATGACTTCCTTGTCAGTTAATCTCTCTGACCCTCTGTCCTATCACACACCTTCCCTTTTGTTCTCTTTTGCCCCACCCCCACTTTATTTGCTTAAAACCTATTACATTTCTAACCTTTGCCAGTTCTGATGAAAGGTTGCTGACCTGAAGCGTTAACTCTGATTCTCTTTCCACAGATGCTGCCAGACCTGCTGAGTATTTCCAGCACTTTCTGTTTTTATTTCAGATTTCCAGCATCCACAGTATTTTGCTTTTATTATTATGTCATTGATGTATATTGTATAACATTTCAACAGTATGCAAATTTATGGAGAAATTATGAAATACGTCATTAAGCACAGGGGTCATCTGTTCGTCCCGGATCTCCAGCATTGTTATGAGTAACCAATGGAGATTTTTAAATTTTAAGGAGCCAAACAGCATGCAATCTGTCGCAGGTCCATCAATTGGCCGCTTAAGTGCCTTTTAGAATGTTTAATTTTTTAGAAATTTTTAAAGGAAGCACTAAGGATCATGCTATGGCAGACAGAATGTCACACTGCGACAGGCCTGCCCTGCCATTTCCTGCACCTCTTCTAGCCAGAGGATGTGGAGCCCACTAACTTTATTCAGATGACAGACACAGTAAATCCAGCTGAAGTCAGCAGCACAGCCTCTCAACCAACTGAATTTCCACCTTGATACACTACCACTGACATTATAGTCAACTTTTTCAATAAAGTTATCAAAGAAAAGAAAGCTTAGCCCTTTGCAGGATTAAAACAAAATTTATTTAAACTGAGCATGTTTTCATTATCTATTTGCCGTGTATGAATGTTAAAAATTCAACATGCATTTTTGTTCCTTATTTATTGCAGTGTTCTGCACAGTGTGGTCTTGGCCAGCAGATGAGGACAGTCCAATGTCTCTCATATACGGGTCAACCATCTAGTGAGTGTCTTGAAACCCTTCGACCACCCTCAATGCAACAGTGTGAGAGCAAATGTGATGCTACTCCCATCACCAATGCAGAAGGTAGGTACTTAAAAAATATACGATTGGATTAGGTAACATTTTAGGAATTACTCTTTCAGGTTTTGAATTGTTTCAGGTATTTTTGTGCTCAGATTTTTTGGTAAGAGATATTGGAACTTTCTAAATTGCTTCAGTGTGGTGTGTTGCTTGCTAGTTCAAATGCATGGTTCTCTTGGTTGTGCCAAAGGAACTTCTGCCAAGTGAAAACAATGGAATTTGAAAATATTGGGCTTTTCCTAAGTGCTTTTTCAAAAGGAAACAAATTTGCAGATCATGCTTACATAGTATTTTGTAAAGAAACAACAGATTTATGTCAATTGACGTAGGCTTTTTATTCCAAATGTCAAATGGCAAAAATGAGTTCATTGTACTGGTAAAGGCTAGTCTGTTGAAGAATTTAATTTATTGGCACTTTCTTTGGCCCACATAATTTTGATAGATAATTCCACCACACAATTATAAATAATCCCCAGATTTTAACAACTAGGATTATGAAAAATAAAGAACCGACCAGCCTAGACACATGCTTGGTTGCTTTTTAAAAAAATAATCTGAACAATTGTTTTGTTCTCAGTTTGAACTATTTGCAAAGCCTGCTTCTTCAACACTCCGTGTTTAGTGTCAGGTACCGTGCTAGGAACAGTTCAGGCAGTTGCCAACAGTCAAAATAAATTTCTTACAATGAATCACTTAAAAAAAAAATCTCTTTTTTGGAGGAAATGTCTGCATGTTTTCCCAATTGATGACAGAAGTGAGTCTGCATTTAGCAGAGCGATTTCAAACAGTTGTGAAAGTTTATACCAATGACAGACATGATGTTGAACTCAGCATCTGTTTGGGTTCTTGAGTTGTGCTTTTTGAATTACAGTATTTGTTTGAAGCCAGACTTTGAAGCATTGCTTCTGTTAAGTATAATGTTACATTTGCTGTTGAGACTATACTGTTTTACAAACACCAACAGTCCAGTCTGAACTGCAATGTATGAAATACAGTTCTGTCCCATTTCTTTTAAGGTATGTGTGTGGCTACAGTATCCAGACAGTCCAAGGTCATCTGAAACTCGAACCAAAATGCCATTTTAATCATTTTTCATGCAGTTTCAAGTTTCCTTGTAGTTTATGTAGTGTGTTCATGCACCTTTCACGGTAGCTCCCCATACTTTGTCATTTGGTATTTATTGTTTTGACCGTAACATATATCCTTAGCGTACTCCACATCTGTAAATCAAAAGCTGGATATTCCTTATGATTCATTGATTCCAGGTTAAGTATTCTTTTAACCAACAGTTAGGTAAATTCCACAGAGAATGTTCCACTCATCGTTATTTTGCAAAAGTAAATCATAAAACAAAAGATAAATGTAGGATGTCTAAAGTAAAAACTGAAAATGCTAGAAATAAACAACAGCACAGTCACTATCTGAAAGACAAAGAACTGTTAATGTTTTGGATGGGATCATTTATCAGATCGTAAAGCTTTTTTATTATGGAGAAGTTAATTTTGACATTGGTAAGAATATAGCATAAACCATAAAACAATGATGAAATGTTAATCTGATTTTAAAGGGAGTCAATTTAATATGGTTGGACAATGTCAAATATCAATTACAAAAAATATATATTTCAGAAACTGTAATTGATACTGCATGTGACCAACCAACAGTTCTCATGACAATAAATTATAGGGTAAATTCGTTGAGGACCTGCACTCGATGGGAGCATGATTCGTAGAATCAGAGCTAGAACGTTGTAAACCTATCTCCAACTTGTGCTTCCTTAAAGCGGGCTATCACAGGGTGTGCAGGATTGGGTTATTTATCCATATGTGTCCCACATGCATGATTAAATGTGAAATGCAACATAATTTTTTTTTGAAATGGCTCGAAAACTGGAAATTTAAAAAAATGGAGCAAATGCCACAACAGTTCATCAAAGATTTGCTTCATCCATTTGGAGGATATGTGGGATGCTCCTAGTAGAGGCATGTACATTTTGGAAGTGAGTCATGTCAGCTTTGTTGCTTTACTCAATGCTGTCAATTCTTTTACTTCATAGAATGCAAAGATGTGAACAAAGTGGCTTACTGCCCACTGGTGCTGAAGTTCAAGTTCTGTAGCAGAGCGTACTTTAGACAGATGTGCTGTAAGACCTGCCAAGGACATTGACCCAAAGCAAGCCTCGTTAATTCTATCGTGGAAAACGTGCCTGCCCTGAATTCACAATAAGGATCGGGATTTGATGTCCCACAAACTCTTTACCCTGTGGAAAATGTAACCACTGGTCAGCTTCAGCTGACAATAATTTGCTGTTATTTTAACTTCTGTGAAGTGGGATTTTTTTTTTAAACAAAGGTGCTGGACACAGAGAGGAGGAGATGCCAGTTCTAAGTTTTCTGCTCAGCAACATGAAAACACTCAGCTGTTAAAGAACATGCATGTACACTTGAACAAATTGAATAGTTGGTTCATCTCCTGGGACCAGAAAGTTAATGTAATATATGTTGGACCTGATTAAGAGAGAGAACAGTTCATATATGTTCAGAAGCTGATAAAACAGAAAATAATAATTATCTGAGCTTGCCTAGCTGTATAAAACTTCCAAATGATACGATGTTTCAACACACTACAAAAATGTTACAGTTATTTATCTCACACAACAGTGACCAAAAACATTTTATTATATCAACTGATAAGTTATTTTTAAAAAGAACCAAAAATGGAACACATTTATTCTGTGTGGTGCTAAATTGTTAGAACATGGTGCTGAAATTTCTATTTTCAAGGTTACATGGTTTAAAAAAAAGATGCACCAACACTGGAATTCTCAATCTGGAGAATTAATCCATTTAATAAATAAAAGTGAAGCAAAACATTAGTCCAGTAGAGAAACAGGAGTGCATCAGAATTGATGCTGCCAGCCACAGTTGAAAATTAAGGCTTGTTGACAAAATAATTTTACCATCATTCCATTCACTAGATCTTTTTAATAAAATAAAAGGGAAACACAGATGTTTCTGTTGAAGCCATTGTAAAGATCATGAACTCAACCACTGTTCTGCCAGTGTAAATGATGCCTAGAGCTTGAATTCTACCACTCTAACCACCTTTGTTTACACTACTGGTTATGGAGTGGCCTCGACCACACAGGCATCCAGTTTCTTAAACCAAGCTCCATTCAAGCAGTTCTGGTCAAGACCACCATGCTAGGCATAATGCAAAGACAGACTATCTACTTTGAAATGAGGCACACCTTTCAGCAAAGCTTGTAAAAAAAAAAAGAAAGGAAGTAAATGCTCCAGATGCTTCTCTGTTTCGAAAGGGGAAACACCTGTTTTGAAATCATTTCTGTGCTGCTAAACATATACATGCAGCCAAAGAATATCTGCAAAAGAGAAAATATAAATGCTGTTGGAATATTTAGGTAGCACTACTCTCACTAGGAATATTAAGCAATACATTATGCTTAGATTCGACAATGTATTGTTACCTTAATTATATTTAAATGTGAAACCACATAGTATTTGTACACTAAAGTTAAAAATAGACATGATTCCAAAGCCCAGTGCTAGCAGAGTAAATGGCCTAGCTTGATTAAAGACTCGATATTGAGATAATAAAAGAGGATACATGTTCATATTACTATAGTACTTGAACACTTGCAGTTTGCAGCAGGTACTTTAATGAATGTGCATTTGTGTTGAACTGTGCCTCTTTTGTCTAGTGCAATGAACCTACCTTAAGTGAGAATATTTGTAAATCATTGTGTACAAAATCCATTAACATGCAAAACAGGGCACTTTTCATCAGTTAGGTGAGATTCTGTAGATTTTGAATGAAACAAATGTTTAGTAGAGTACATTTATTTTCATTTCAAAGGAATTATTTTAAAGTAATTTTCATGGAAAATGTGATTTTTAAATAAAGAGAACTGACCAGCTAACCATACATCAATAAAAATAAATAAGGATGTAATTTGTTACACAAAAATATACAAGTTGACAATTTCCTTTGATGGCAGTCTGCACAGGAAATTGTCATGTCGCACATTTGATCTGAAGTCATAGCTACAAAACAAATCCTTTCTGATGTAAATACAGACCATCAAGGTTTTTGACAATCTGTATAGGATGTTGTGCTGCACACTCGGTCATGCCCATGAAAATCTTGTCTGTCACCTACTACCTCTCGACAGTATTTTTAAACAGCTTTGTTCCACTACACAACTGGCCTTGCCGTCGTGGTGTTTGTTCAAAGGCCTATCACTTAGGCTTGCTTAACAAACTAGTTCCAAACATTGGACATCCTTCTGAACAAAACTAGTTAGTCTACCTTGGTGCTGTCATGCCTTGAGAAGTCTACGTTATCATAAAGGGAAAGTGTTGCTATGACAATCCCAAGAATGGGGCCCTCATACCAGTGCTTAATACTCCAGGGCATGAGTGTGTTTATCAATTAATGTTTCATTTCAACAAGGAGCTTTATTTAAAGAATTCTTCTTTACCTCAGATTAGGTATTTACATTGCAAAGACTTGTTTCCACAGATGTATTTTTTTGTTCTGTGGTACTGGTGCTATATAACCAGGGAGTTGAATGTATATCTACACTATAGAACAGCACTGAGAATGGAATTAAAGCAACTCCCTCAGCCAACATTGGATTGCATTATTAAAGGGAACAGAATGCAAAATGTATTTGAATTAATAAACTGAGAAAAGGAAACTTCAAACTGAGACCCAATAAACGGAACTGAAATTGAAGCAGAAAGAAGAAAAAGTGTTCAAATAGCACAGTGCATTGCTGCTGCTACTTTGTAGCCACCTGAATATCAAAGCTGAATCCTTTCTTTAGTTTTTAAACTGATAACAGAACGAGTTGTGCAAGCTGTAAAGGAGTTTGACAGCCCTGCCATTGCTAATAACAGTACATTATAGCCAGTACAACGAAGAGCCCAAGGCATACACTGCAGTATTATCAGCATATGGTCACAGAGACTAAGAAAGGGCTTGTCCACAGATATAACCCCAAGGTGCATACTTCATGGAGCAACACACTTAATTATGGACTCTATTAATCACTGAATGTCACATAAATATCCTTATCCAGAATGGAACTAGCATTGTATTATTGTGATTAGTTGCTTATATTTTATATTCAGTATTAATGTGGTACACTGTTACTAAATATTTCTTTTTTTGTAAATTATATGCTAATTTATTGCCATGTTTCAAGACACTTGTTCTACATTCATTTCACTGCATATATTAAAAGGTAATACTGAATGCAGTGAAATGATATTCCATATTTGTGACACAGAATTGTTTTTTTCCCAGGTAATTTAAAACAATAAAAATGCAGCTTCTAAACATAGAAGAATTCCTTTTACCCTGTTGTTTATTTTGTGGATTAATTAGATAAAGCATCAACTGAATAATATAGCCTGGTAAAGCAACACTATAAAACTTTGGTACAACCCCTAGTTCAGACTTCATGTGCATAGTTAAAAGCAAGAATCAAGAGTTATCTTTCTAATGCAATCCTGTGGAAATAAAATTCCAAACTTTCTGCTTGGTGATTCTGTACTTGTTAAAGTTTGTAAAGTGAATGGCTATGAAGGATGTTTCCCAAATGACATTTCCTTCTAAATGATATTATCTCTGTATTTGATAATCTGTTAAGGTGTTAGGTCCTGGAAAATTGTTTTCACATTTCTTTAGTTCACCTAAAGAAGTAAAGTAGGGGTGCAATTAGCATTAGGGCTAAGGTCTTCCATTGTACATGTGACTTTGACCTGATTTATGATCTGTTTATTGTCACATTGCATATTTGCAACAATAGTTTTCTTTCACTGCATATGTGTCTTGTAATGGATCTAAATGTGTACTTATATTCCATATATACTAACTGCAATAAGTCACATTTCTTTGGATTCTCTAAGCTGATTTTTAAAGTATCTTGTAATGAATGAGGGTTATTTAATGGTGCTAATGTGGTGAGTTTAACATGAACAGTAAGATAGAACTGTAAAAATATTTATTTTTATATACTACCTACCCACAATGTGAAACTGACATTCAAAAGAGCGCAATTGAATGTCAATAATAGATTTTATATATTGCCTTAACAAAGGATAATCTGGGAAATTGACCATCAATCCGATTCATCATTCATCTCAGATCCTCATTTTCGCATTTTCCTCATTTTGGGTCTCTCTCCTGCTGCACACTTCCTTAGGCAAGAAGTCAAGTCCAAGCTGCAAATGACAGGTGATATATTTGAATCTTCTAAGTGGTGGGGAGAGCTGTTCCTGTCAATTATTTGTAAATTCAGTCGTCCCTATTAAAAATCCCAGGTCAAGTGACTGAATGTCAGTAATGTCTGGAGTTCAAAATTACTTCTCTGTGTTTGCCAAATTACCATTTGAAGTAAAAACAGGAAGTGCTGGAAATACTCAGCAGGTCTGGCAGCATCTGTGGAGAGAGAAACAGGGTTAACATTTCAAGTCTGTGATTTTTCATCAGAGTTCTGACATCTGATGAAAGGTCACAGACCTGAACCCTTAACTCTGTTTTTTGCTCCACAGATGCTGCCAGACCTGTTGACTATTTCCAGCACTTTCTGTTTTTATTTCAGATTTCCAGCGTCCACAGTATTTTGCTTTTATTTTACCATTTGAAGTAAATATTTTAGGTCTTTGCCCCAATTTAATTTGCAATTGACATGCTTCTGATTCATGAAGTTCAAGTCCCATTATGCAATTTGAAATCACATTTAATGCAATAATCTCAGTGCAATACTAGTGAGAACAGATTGAGCTGTGAAAGCTAGGTCCCAATGGTCTTACTATTTTGGTGGATCGCAAAAGTAAGCACAAATGAAGGAGGTTATTCAGCACCTCTAACTCATCCTTCCATAAAAAATCTATTGTTTCTCCCCTCAACGTACCAAACCAGCTCTTGGTTGATTCCAGAGAGTTTGCTTCCAGTATACTGCAGAATTGTCTGCCTGGCATCGAGCACAGTGTAGAGGAGTGTTGACTGTACCTTTATCACCTTCCCTTGCAGTTGTAGTTTAACATAGTTGTCCAGATTTAACTATCCTTTTTGGTACTTTGCACCATAAGGTTCCATGTCATTTGCCTCCTTTCAAAGCTGAACAGTTAATTTTTCTAGATTAATTTTCGAACTCAATCTTATGATACAAGGGATCAGCCTCATAGCCCTTCTCTGAACTGTCTACTGAGCATAGATGTCCTGGATAGTTTCCCTTGGTGATCGAACTGAACACAGAAGGTGGGGTATGATCAGGGCACTGTTCAATTTCACCGCAACTGGCTCAGACTTACACTCTACTCATTTAGTAATAGAGCAGTATGTTTCTGTGAGCTGCTTTGATATGGTTCATTCAGTTCCACTGATCCAGTACCTGGAGCTACTTCGATCCGGTCCGTGAGCTCCTCTGGTCCAGTTCATGAGGTCTAGAGCACTGTGTACAGTCTTGGTCTCCTTACTTAAGGAGGGATATACTTGCATCGGAGGCAGTACAGAGAAGGTTCACTATGGTGATTCCTGGGATGAGGGAGTTGTCTCATGGGGAAAGGTTGAGCAGGTTGGGCCGATACTCATTGGAGTTTAGAAGAATGAGAGGTGATCTTATTGAAACATATAAGATTCTGAGGGGTCATGACAGGGTGGATGCTGAGAGGATTTTACCCCTCATGGGGGAATCTAGAACTAGGGGGTACAGTTTCAAAATAAGGGGTTTCCCATTTAAAATGGGGATGAGGAGGAATTTATTCTATCAGAGGGTTGTTAATCTTTGCAATTCTCTTCCTCAGAGAGCAGTGGAGTCTGGGTCATTGAACATATTCAAGACTGATTTTTGATTTACAAGGAAGTCAAGGATTATGGGGGACAGGCAGGAAAGTGGAGTTAAGGCCACAATCATATCGGCCGTGATCTTATTTATTTATTTATTTAGAGATACAGCACTGAAACAGGCCCTTCGGCCCACCGAGTCTGTGCCGACCAAGAACCACCCATTTATACTAACCCCTACAGTAATCCCATATTCCCTACCACCTACCTGCACTGGGGGCAATTTACAATGGCCAATTTACCTATCACCTGCAAGTCTTTTGGCGGTGGGAGGAAACCGGAGCACCCGGCGAAAACCCACGCGGTCACAGGCAGTACCCAGAATTGAACCCGGGTCCCTGGAGCTGTGAGGCTGTGGTGCTAACCACAATGGCACAGCAGGTTTGAGGGGCCAAATGGCCTACTCCTGCTCCTATTTCTTATGTTCTTGTGATTTGATCCATAATCTCCTTTGATCTGGTCCATGTAGCTCCTGCTGGTTCCTTCACAAAGCTGCCTTCAGCAACATTGGGCGCAACTGAAATCCTGCCATGGTCACATCCAGGTTCCCTACCCGGAATTGAGCCCCACGTCGTGGTCTCAACAATCACGGCAACTACATGGATTCTGATCAATTTTACAATTCAAAACAACAACTTGTATTTATATAATGCCTTTTTCGTAACAAAATGTCCCAAGGAAATTCATAGGAGTGTGGTAAGGTAAAATTTGACACTGAGGCACATCAGAAGATGTTAGGGCAGATGACCAAAAGAATTAGATGAGCCCAGATATTTCGGAGGGTTGTGGGGCTGGAGGAGATAGAACATAAGAAATAGGAGCAGGAGTAGGCCATTCAGCCCTTTGAGCCTGCTCTGCCATTCAATTAGATCATGGCTGATCTTTTACTTCCATACCATTTTCCTGCACTATCTCTGCATCTCTTGATGTTTTTAATATGTAGAAATCTATCAATCTCAGCCTTGAACATAATCAACAACTGAGCATCCGCAGCCCTCAGGGGCAGAGAATTCCAAAGATTCACCACTCCCTGGGTGAAAAAATTCCTCTTCATTTCAGTCCTAAATGGCCTGATGCTTATTCTGAGACTGTGCCCCCCGGTTCTAGATTCCCTGCCTGGGGAAACATCATTTCTGCATCTACCATGTCAAGCCCAGTAAGAATTTTATATGTTTGAATGAGATCACCTTTCATTCTTCTAAACTCTAGAGAATATAGACCCAGTCTATTTCATTTTTCATTGGACAATCCCTCCATCCCAGGAATTAGTTTGGGGAACCTTTGGGGCACCTCCGTGGCAAGTATATCCTTCCTTAGTAAGGAGACCAAAACTACACACAATACTCCAGGTGCGGTCTCACCAAGGCTCTATTATTGCAGTAAGACATCTTTACTCCTATACTCAAATCCTCTTGTAATAAAGGCCAACATACCATTTGCCTTCTTAATTGCTTGCTGTACCTGCATGTTAGCTTTCAGTGACACATGAACAAGGACACCCAAGCCCTTTGGAAATTCAATACTACCCAGCTTCAAGAAATACTCTGTATGTTTAGTTTTCCTGCCAAAGTGGATAACCTCACATTTCTCCATATTGTATTCCATCTTCCAAATTTCTGCCTACTCATTTAGCCTCTCCAAATCCCCTTGAAGCATCTTTGCATCCTCCTCACAACTCACACTTCCACCTAGTTTTGTGTTGTCTGCAATCTTGAAAATGTTGCATTTAATCCCCACATCCAAATCATTGATATAGATTGTGAATAGCTGGGTCCCAAGCACTGATCCCGGCGGCACCCCACTAGTCGCAGCCTGCCAACCTGAAAATGACCCGTTTATTCCTACTATCTGCTTTCTGTCCATTAACCAGTTCTCAATCCGTGCCAGTATATTCCCCCAATCTCATCTGCTCCAAATTTGTTTACTAACCTCTTGTGTGGGACCTTATCAAAAGCTTTCTGAAAATCTGAATATACCACATCCACAGTTTTCCCTTATCTATTCTGCTTGTTACTTCCTCAAAAAACTCCACAGGTTTGTTAAACATGATTTCCTTTTCATAAATCCATGTTGACTCTGCCCAATCTACCATTATTTTCTAAATGCCCTGTTATCACATCCTTTATAATAGATTCTAGCATTTTCCCTGCGGCTGATGTTAGACTAGCAGGTCTGTAGTTCATCATTTTTTTTCTCCTTTTTTAAAAAGTGGGGTTACAATTGCCACCTTCCAATCTGTAGGTGTCTATAAAATTTAGAAAGATGACCACCAATGCATCTGCTATCTCTACAGCCACGTCTTTCAACACTCTGGAATGTAGGTCATCGGGTCCAGGGGATTTATCTACTTTCAGTCCCATTACTTTCTCTAATACTATTTTTTTAGTAATATTAATATCTTGCAGTTCCTCATTACACTAGTCCCTGATTCACCACTATTTCTGGGAGGTCATAGAGTCATACAGCACTGAAACAGGCCCTTCGGCCCACCGAGTCTGTGCCGACCAACAACCACCCATTTATACTAATACTACATTAATCCCATATTCTCTATCACATCCTACACTAGGGGCAATTTACAATGGCCAATTTATCTATCAACCTGCAAGTCTTTGGCTGTGGGAGGAAACCGGAGCACCTGGCAGAAACCCACACGGTCACAGGGAGAACCTGCAAACCCCACACAGGCAGTACCCAGAACCAAACCTGGGTCGCTGGAGCTGTGAGGCTGCAGTGCTAATCACTGCGTCACTGTGCTGCCCACTGAGGTGTTTAGTATTTTCCTCCATGATGACAGACATGAGCTATTTGTTTAGTTTCTCTGCCATTTCCTTATTCCCCATTATAAATTCTCCTAACTCCACTTGGAATGGAGCCACATTTGTTTTTACTAGTCTTTTTCTTTTTTACATACCTATAGAATCTTTTACAGTCTGTTTTTATATTTCTTGTTTGTTTACTCTCATTTTCTATTTTCCCTTTTATAATCTTTTTCTTGGACCTCTTTGCAGAATTCTAAAATTCCCCCAATCCTCAGGCTTACCATCTTTTTTAGCAACTTTATACGCTTCTTCCTTTGATCTAATACAATTCTTGCTTTCTTTCGTTAGCCACGGTTGCAACACTTTCCTTGCTGGGGTTTTGTGCACTAAAGGAATGTATTTTTGTTGATGTTGTCGAACCCGGGTTCGATTCTGGATACTGCCTGTGCGGAGTTTGCAAGTTCTCCCTGTGTCTGCATGGGTTTTCACCGGGTGCTCCGGTTTCCTCCCACATCCAAAAGACTTGCAGGTGATAGGTAAATTGGTCGTTGTAAATTGCCCCTAGTATAGGTAGGTGATAGGGAATATGGGATTACTGTAGGGGTAGTATAAATGGGTGGTTGTTGGTCGGCACAGACTCGGTGGGCCGAAGGGCCTGTTTCAGTGCTGTATCTCTAAATAAAAAAATAAAATAAAAAAATGTATTAGTTTGTTATGATCAGGTGAGAAGGGGTCTAGGTGTTCCCTCTCAGCCTTTGCCTGGTTTAACCATAACAGGGTTTAATTTTAAAACACTATGTTTTTAGTTCCCCTTCAGTGAATCCTTGTTCACTGCTCCAATTGTAAGACCAAGAAATCAAACAGGTTTCCTTAGATTTAAACAAGAAAGGTAGAAGTTTATTAATCTTAAACTCTAATTCATTAACGACTACGAATATGTGATGCGATCACGCTAACATGCATACATGATAAATATACACTTAGAGACAGAAAAAGTAGAAGGAATAAAGGGGAAAAGTCTGAGGCAATATCTGGTAGTTACAGTCCTTTAAGTTCAATGTCGGGTCTTTGGTTGCGAGTAAATCTTGCAATTCGTTGGGGCCCAGTCCACGCTTCAACTTGTTCCGATGTAGGAGTCTTTTCTCTCTTGAGGTTCATGTGTCTTCCATGGGTCCGGTGGCTTGGGCGAAAGCGAGAAAGAGAGAGACAGCCAGGCGAGAGATTTACTTGTTTCAGCTTCAGTTGCACACTGCCTTCTGAATTCAAACTGTCCTGTGGCGAGTTCAAAATCTGGACGAGCCAGTTAGTCATGTGACCAGCTGGTTTAACCAGTCCTGACTCTGTGGATTGTATCATCTTATCAGGCCTGGAATGCGCTTCCTTACACCTTCAATGACTGGTGATCAAAATCCATTTGGGTTAATTGGAGCAGGGAATAGCCCTTTGTCTCCACAAGCAGCATCTCTTAGTAAGATGTGCTTCCAGCCCAGTGTCTGGTGACCTTCAAACAAGTCATTTCTTCACCAGCAACAGTTTAAAATCAATGTTCACATGACAAAATTAATATGCCTCATTCTTGGCATGTGGGGGTCTGCATGACAAGTTCTTTAAATGTTAGCCATTGCTTATCTACCATCATACCTTTTAACGTAGTTTCCCAATTCGCCATAGCTAATTTGCTCCCATACCTTCATAGCTTCCTTTGCTTAGATCACTTTCAAACGTAATGTAAAATTCTATCATATTATGGTTACTGTTTCCTAAAGGCTCCTTTACAACAAGATTATTAATTAGCCACTTTTCATTGCACAATACCAGATCTAAAATAGCACATTCCCTAGATGGCCCCTCAGCATACTGCCCTCGAAAACCATCTCACATACATTCGTCCTCCACAACATTTGTACTAATTAGGCTTACGCAATATATATGTGGATTGAAATCCCTCAAGATTACTGTATTACCCTTGTTACACACACCTCTAATTTCCAGATTGATTTATACTGTGATTTACATTACCATTGCTGTTTGGTGGCCTATAAACAACTCCTGCCAATGTTTTCTGCCCCTTGCTGTTTCTTAGTTCCACCCAAACTGATTCTACGTCTTGATCTTTAGAAATAAGGTCATCTCTCACTACAGTACTAATGCCCTCTTTAATTAACAGAGCTATCCCACCACTTTTTCCCAGCTTCCTGTCCTTCCTGAATGTCATGTACCCTTGGATATTCAGGTCCCAGCTTTGGTTTCCTTGTAGCCATGTCACTGTGATGGCTAACAGGTCATACATATGAATTTCAATTTGAGCTGACAGAGACTACAGACTTGGGGAGGGGTGAGGCCATGAATGGATTTGAAAACAAGGATGAGAATTTTAAAATCAAGGCATTGCTTAACCAGAAGCCAATGTAGTTTAGCGAGCACAAGGGTGATAGGTCAACAGCACTTAGTGTGAATTAAGACAAGAGTGGTATAGTTTTGGGTGACCTCCAGTTTATGGAGGGTAGAATGTGGGAGACCAGCCAGAAGTGCATTGGAATAGTCAAGTCTAGAGGTAACAAAGCGATGGATGAATGTTTCATAGACTCATAGACTCATAACAGCAGAGAAGGAGGCCATTTGGACCATTGAGTCCATGCCAGCAGTCCCGAGAGCAATACAGTCAGTCCCATTCCTCTGCTTTATCTCTGTAGTCCTATAATTTTATTTCCCTCAAATGCCTATCCAATTTCCTTTTGAAATCATTCATCGTCTCCGCTTCCACGACCCTCATAGCAGTGGGTTCCAGGTCATTACCACTCACTATGTAAAAATATTCTGCCTCACATCCCCCAAGCATCTCTTTCCCAAAACCTTGAAGTTGTGTCCCCTAGTCCTTGTACTATCAACTAATGGGAACAGCTTTTCAGCAGCTGATGAGCTGAGGCCAGGGTGGAGTCGGGCGATGTTTTGGAGGTGGAAAGAGATGGTCCTAGCGATGTGATCTGAAGCTCATCTCAGGGTCTAATATGTCATAAGGTTGAAAACAATCTGGTTCAGCCTCGCAGTGTTGCCAGGGAGAAGGATGGAGTTGGTAGCTAGCGAACGGAGTTTGTAGCAGGGACCAAAGACAATGGGCTGAATTTTCTAGACCCCATGATGGTGGGCTTGGAGGCGGCGGAGCCAAAAAAATAGGTGGATGGCGATGTCGGGGGCACCACCAGAGAGCATTTCCTGGGATGAGCTTGGAAGCAGATTACCTCTCTATGTCTCGGAGCAGGGCAGACAAGTAAGGTGGTTAAGGCCCCAATATTGTGATGTCAATCGCATTTTGCCACCAGACGCATGCAGAGGCCGCCATCTCCTTAGAGGCAGCCTCCCTGCAGCAGGCCGAGGGCACCAGCAGAACTGGAAGTTCCATGCCCCGAAGAGGGGGCTGAATTCATGAAATGCTGCAATCGTGGCTGAAACTGACCCAGTGGAAGGGTTTCCTCTCCACCCCAATTGATCTACTAGTCTATATCCCTGTTATTACCAGATAGACTGTGGTGGTTCAAGAAGACCTTCTCAATTCAGGATTGGCAATAAATGCTGGCCTTGCCAGTGATGCTCACATCCCATGAAAGAATTTTAAAAATTGATGATGTGTAACCCAGTGAGGGTGCCTCCCTGTCACGGCTCCCTTGCAGGCCCCAACCTGCTTCAGCGGCACCCACCTCTCCCTCTGAAGCTGCCGTAGCTCCAGAGCTGCCTGCCCTCTGATTGGGCCTGCAGCATCTGCAGCCTGCCTGTCATCCTTAATCGGATGGAGAGCACTGAGGCAGCCATTTAGGAGGCTACCTCTTGGAAGATTGCTTCACCAGTCTCACTGCTGGCAAGTGCAGGCTTGGGACGCCCCCATTAGGTCCAGACGTTGGGGTCCAGAAGCCAGCGGAAAAATCCAGCCCAACGGCTTCCATTTTCCCAATATTTAATTTGTGGAAATTTCTGCTCATCCGGTACAGGATGTCAGAAAAGCAGTCGAGAGAGCTGGTGATGAGTTAAAGCTAGGTGTCATCAGCATAAATGTGGGAACTGACGCTTTGTTTTCGGATGATGTTGCTGACAGGAGGTATGTAGATGAGAAATAGGGGACCAAGGATAGATCCTTTTGGGACACCAGAGGTGTCCCAGAGCAGGAAGAGAAGCCATTGCAAGTGGTTCTCTGGCTACGATTAGATAGATCAGAATGGAACCAAACGAGGGCACCCCCACCCAGCTGAATAGCAGTGGAGAGCCATTGGATGAGGATGGTGTGATCAATCGTGTCAAAGGCTGCAGCCAAGCTCAGAAGGTTGAGGAGGGATAGTTTACCTCTATCACAGTCACTTAGGATATCATTTGTGATGTTGATAGAGCTGTTTCAGTACTGTGATGGTGTGGAAACCTGATTAGAAGGACTCAAAGCTGGAGACATGCATTCATGAATACAGAAATAGGAAGAAAGAACAGATGAATGCATGGCTGGAGAGAAGGTGCAGGAGGGACGGCTTTAGATTCCTGGGACATTGGGACTGGTGCTGGTGGGACCTGTACAGGTCAGTAGGGTTGCACCTCAACAGGGCCGGGACCAATGTTCTTGTAGGGAGGTTTGCTAGTGTTATTGAAGAAGGTTTAAACTAACGTGGCAGGGGGATGGGAACTAGGTTGCAACATTGGAGAGAAAAAACAAGATTTAAAAAAAAATGGGAGAGACAGACAGTACTAGAGTAAGAAATAACAAGGTATTAGGTAGGGTCAGAATAAGAGGGAATGCAGTAAGGTCTAAATTAGTTTTACAGTGTATGTATGCGAAGGTGCGGAGTGTGGTAAAATAAGGTTAGTGAGCTGCAGGCACAGATAGCTATGTGCGAATATAATACAGTTGTGATAAAGGAGACCTGGCTCAAAAAATGGCTGGATTGGTTACTAAATATTCCTGGATACAAGATATTCAGGAAGGATAGGGAAGGAAGGAAAGAGGAGGGGTGGCAGTTTTGATTAAGGAGAATATGACAGTGCTGGAGAGAGAGGATGTCCTGGAGGGGTCAAAGACAGAATCTATTTGGTTACAGCTAAGGAACAATAGAGGTAGCATCACACTAGTGGATGCATTCTCTAGGCCACCAACTAGTGGGAATGGATTTTCAAGAAAATTAGAGTGGTTTATAACTATAGAATAGTTATAATGGGGGATTTTTAAAATTAATTCTTGGGGTGTGAGTGTCGCTGGCTGGGCCACCATTTGTTGCCCATCCTTTTTGCCCTTAAGAAGGCAGTGGTGAGCTATCTTCTTAAACTGCTGCAGCCCATGTGGTGTTGGTACACCAACATTGCTGTTAGGGAGTTCCAGGTTTTTGACCCAGTGACATTGAAGGAACAGCGATTAATGTCCAAGTCAGGATTTGGGTTAGTAATAGTGTAAAGGGCAGAGAGGGGGAAGACTTTCTAAAGTCTGTTCAAGGCAATTTTCTAGATCAATATGTTTCCGGCCCAATGAGGAAGCATTGCAATAGATCATGATGTGGAATCAGTTTGGGTGGAAATAAGGAATAGCAAGGGGAAGAAGTCATGGGTGGGAGTCGTCTATAGGCCCCCGAAGAGTTGCCTCACTGTAGGACAAAGTATAAATCGGGAAATAATGTAGGTGTGTAAGAAGGGCACTACAATTGTCATGGGTGATTTCAATCTGCATATTGACTGGACAAATCAGATTGGCAGAGGTAACATGGAAGACGAATTTGTAGAGTGCATCAGGGATTGTTACTTAGAGCAATATGTTGCAGAACCTACCCGGGAACAGGCTATTTTAGATCTAGTAATGTGTAATGAGGTAGGATTATAAGAGTTATCATAGTTAAGGATCCTCTAGGGGGTAGTGATCACAACATGGTAGAATTTCAAATTCAGTTTGAGGGCGAGCAACTCGGGTCTCAAACCAGTGTCTTCAACTTAAACAAGGGCAATTACAGAGGTATGAAGCAAGAGTTGTCTAAAGTGAACTGGGAAAATAGACTAAGGGGAAGGTCAGTGAATGAGCAGTGGCAGACATTTAGGTCGATATTTCATAACGCTGAGCAAAAATTTATCCTGGTCAAAAAGGACTCGATGAGAAGGATGAACCACCCATGGTTAACAAAGGTGCTCAAGGAGAGTATCCAATCAAAAACTAAGGCATAGAATGCAGCGAAAACTAGTGGCAGGCCAGAGGATTGGGAATTTTTTAGGAACCAGCAGTGGATGACTAAAAAACTAATAAAGAGCGAGAAAATTAATGATGAAAGTAAATTGGCAAGAAATATAAAAATGAACAGCAAGAGTTTCTATGGATATATAAAAAGAGAGTAACTAAAGTGAGCGTGGGACCCTTGGAGGATGCGACTGGAGAATTGATAACTGGGAACAGGGAAATGGTAGATCATTTAAACCAATATTTTGCATCGGTCTTCATGGTGGAGGACACTATAAACATCCCACAGATATCAGATAAGCAAGGAGCCAATGGGAGGAAAAATCTTGTAATAGTCATTATCATAAGGGACAAGGTATTTGACAAATTTATGGGACTAAAGGCAGACAAGTCACCAGGACCTGATGGCCGGCATCCAAGGGTTTTAAAGGAAGTGGCTACAGAGATAGTGGAGACATTGCTCGAAATATTCCAGAACTCATTGGATTCCAGGATGGTCCCAGTGGATTGGAAAACCAGCAATGTGACGCCCCTGTTCAAGAAGGGAGGGAGACAAAAAGCAGGAAACTATAGTCCAGTCAGCCTAACATTGGTCGTTGGGAAAATGTTACAGTCCATTATTAAGGAAGAAATAGCAGGACATTTAGAAAAGCTTAACGCAATCAAACAGAGTCAACATGGTTTTGTGAAAGGGAAATCATGTTAGACAAATTTGCTCAAGTTCTTTGAGGATATAACAAACAGAGTTGATAAAGGGGAACCAGTAGATGTAGTGTATTTGGATTTCCAGAAGGCATTCGATAAGGTGCCACATCAAAGATTATTGCACAAGATAGGAGCTCACGGTATTGGGGGTAATGTATTAGTGTGGACTGAAGGATTGGTTAACTCCCAGAAGACAGAGAGTCGGGATTAATGGGTCTTTTTCAGGTTGGAAAGACGTAACTAGTGGAGTGCCACAAGGATCAGTCCTAGGACCTCAATTATTTACTATCTATATTAATGACTTGGAGGAGGGGGTAGAGTGTAATGTATCCAAATTTGCTGACGATACAAAAATAGGTAGGAGGGCATGTTGTGATGAGGACATAAGGAATCTGCAAGGGGATATAGATAGGTTGAGTGAGTGGGCAAAAACTTGGCAGATGGAGTTTAATGTGGGAAAGTGTGAGGTCATACACTTTGGTAGGAAGAATCAAAAGGCAGACTATTATTTAGATGGAGAGAGACTTCAAAAAAGTGCAGCACAGAGGGATCTGGGTGTTCTTGTGCATGAAACACAAAAAGTTGGCATGCAGGTGCAGCAAGTAATTAAGAAGGCAAATGGAATTTTGGCCTTTATTGCTAGGGGATTGGAGTTTAAAAATAGGGAAGACTTGTTACAATTGTACAGGGTTTGGTGAGGCCGCACCTGGAGTATAGTTTTGGTCCCCATATTGAAGAAAGAATCTTCTGGAATTGGAGGCAGTTCAAAAGAGATTCACTCGGCTGATTCCTGGGATGAAGGGGTTGACTTATCAAGAATGGCTAAACAGGTTAGGCCTTTATTCATTAGAGTTTAGAAGAATGAGGGGCGATCTTATTGAAACGTACAAGATTCTGAGGGGGCTTGACAGGGTAGATGTTGAGAAGATGCTTCCACTAGTGAGGGAATCTCAAACTAGGGGACATAGTTACAGAATAAGGGGACACTCGTTTAAAACTGAGATGCGAAGGAATTTCTTCCTCAGAGGGTAGTGAATGTCTGGAATTCTCTACCCCAAAGAGTTGTGGAGGCTAGATCACTGAGAGTATTTAAAGAGAAGGTAGATAGATTTTTGAAATATCGGGGAGTTGAGGGCTATGAGGAGCTGGCACGAAAGAGGAGTTGAGGTCTGGGGCACAATCAGCCATGATCTTATTGAATGGCGGGGCAGGCGTGAGGGGCCGAATGGCCTACTCCTGCTCCTATTTCTTATGTTCTTATAGATCCGGTTCTGGGGACTGTGGTGGGTCAGGTGGATCAAGTGTCAGTAAGGAAATATTTAGGGGGCAGAGAGTTTTGAAGAAGGTAAAGCAATTGATGTGGTCTACAAGGACTTCCAAAAGGCATTTGATAAATTGTCACATAACAGGCTTAGGAACATAGGAACAGGAGTAGACCATTCAGCCTGTCAAAACTGCTCTACCATTTAATTAGATCATGGTTGATCATCTACCTCAACGCCACTTTCCCGCACTGTCCCTACATCCCTTGATGTCATTAGTATCCAGATATTTATTGATTTCTGTCTTGAACATGCTCAATGATTGAACTTCCACATCCCTCTGGGGGAAAGAATTCCAAAGATTCACCAACCCCTGAGTGAAGAAATCCCTTCTCATCTCAGTCTAAAATGGCCTACCTCTTATTCTGAGACTGTGTCTCCTGGTTCTAGATTCACCAGCCAGGGACAACATCCTATCTACATCCACCTTTCACGCCTTGTAAGAATTTTGTAAGTTTCAATAAGATCACCTCTCACTTTTCTAAACTCTAGAGAATACAGGCCCAGCTTCTGCAATCTCTCCTCATAAGAAAATCCCACCATCCCAGGGATTAGTCTGGTGAACCTCCGTTGCACTCTCTCTATGGCAAGTATATCCTTCCTTAGATAAGGAGACCAGAACTGTACACAATACTCCAGGTGTGGTCTCACCAAGGCTCTATACAATTGCAGCAAGATACTTTTACTCCTGCACTCAAATTCCCTTGCGATGAAGGCCAACATACTAGTTGCCTTCTTAATTGCTTGCTGCACCTGCATGCTAGCTTTTAGTGACTCATTGAACAAGGACACCCAGGTCCCTTTGGACATCAACACTTCCCAACCTCTCACCATTTAAGAAATGCTCTGCCTTTCTATTTTTTTCTACCAAAGTGGATAACTTCACACTTATTCACATTATATTCCATCTGCCATGTTTTTGCCCACTCACTTAGTCTGTCCAAGGCTGCTTGAAGCCTCCTTGCATCCTCCTCACAATCTCATTTTGTGTTATCAGCAAATTTGGAAATATTACATTTAGTCCTCACATCCAAATCATTTATATAGATTGTGAACAGCTGTACCCCACTAGTAACAGCCTGCCATCCTGAGAATGACCCCTTTATTCCTACTCTCTGCTTTCTGTCTGTTAACCAATTCTCAATCCATACCAGTATATTACCCCCAATCCCGTGTGCTGTAATGTTGTTTATTAACCTCCTGTGTGGGACCTTGTCAAAAGCATTCTGAAAATCCAAATACACCACATCCACTGGTTCTCCTTAATCTTTGCTAGAAGTAACATCCTCAAAAAACTCCAACAGGTTCGTCATACATGATTTCCCTTTCATAAATCCATGTTAACTCTGCCCAATCATATCATTATTTTCTAAGTGTCCAGTTATCACATTCTTTCTGGTAGATTCTAACATTTTCCCTACTATTGACATCAAAGCTAACAGGTCTGTAGTTCCCCATTTTCTCTCTCCCTCCTTTCTTAACTAGTGGGGTTACATTTACTACTGCAGGAATCTTTCCAGAATCTATCAAATTTTGAAAGATAACCACCAATGCATCCACTATCTCTATAGCCACCTCCTTCAACACTCAGGGATATAGCTCATCTGCTCCAGGGGATTTATCAACATTCAATCCAGTTAATTTTTCAAGTACTACCTCTTTATCAATACTAATTTCTTTCAATTCCTTATTTTCACAAGTCCCTTGTTCCCTAGTATTTCTGGGAGATTTTCTACATCTTAATCTGTGAAGATGGACACAAGGTTATTGTTTAGTTTCTCCACCATTTCCCTATTCTCCATTATAAATTCTCCTGTCTCCACCTGTAATGGATCCACATTTGTCCTTGCTAATCTTTTCCTTTTTACATATCTAAAGAAACTTTTACAGTCTGCCTTTATGTTTCTCGCTAGCTTGCATTCATATTCTATTTTCCCTATCTTTATCAGTTTCTTGGTCATCCTTTGCTGGGTTCTAAATTGTTCCCAATTCTTGGGCTTACCATTTTCTCTGGCAAACTTATAAGCTACTTCCTTTGATCTAATGCAATCTTTAACTTCTTTTATTAATCTTGGCTGATTCTTCTTTCCTGTTGGGTTTTTGTCTCTTAGAGGGATGTACATTTGTTGTAATATTTCTTTAAATACAAGCCATTGCCTGTCTACTGTCAAATCTTTTAGTGTATTTTCCCAATCCACCAAAGCCAACTTGCCCCTCATACCTTCATAGCTTCCTTTGTTCAGATTTAAGACCCTAGTTTCAGAATGAACTGTATCACTTTCAAACTTAATGTAAATTTCTAACATATTATGGTCACTATTTCCCAAAGACTCCTTTACAGCAAGGTTATTAATTAGCTCTTTCTCATTACATAATACTAAATCTAAAATAGCTCGATCTCTAGTTGGTTCTTCAAAGTACTGCTCTAGAAACCCATCTCATACACACTCCAGGAATTCATCCTCCACAGCATAAGTGCTGATTAGGTTGACCCAGTCTATATGTAAATTGGGGTTGCTCATTATTACTGTATTAGCCGTGCTACATGCACCTCTAATTTCCTGATTTATACTGTGTCCAGCATTACCACTACTGTTTGGTGGCCTATAAACAACTCCCACTCATGTTTGCTGTTTCTTAGCTCCACCTACATTGTTTCTGTTTCGACATCTTGATCCTTTGATCTAAGATCCTCTTTCATTAATGAACTGATCTCGTCCCTTATTAAGAGCACTACCCTACCTCCTTTTCCACTATTCTTCCTAAATGACGAAGATCCTTGTCACATTGTAACCATGTGTTTGTAACGGCAATTAAATCATACCCATTTACCTCTATTTGTGCTTTCAAATCATTTACCTTGTTGTGAATGCTGGGTGCATTCAGATAGAGTGCCCTTAACTTGTCTTTTTAACATTATTCTGCATTCTGATCCTATTTGATGCTTGCCTTCACTTCGTCTGTCTTCTAAGTTTGCTTACTGCTTTTCTACTTCCTGTTACCAGTTTTGCTTTGCTCTAATCTGAGCTCCTTCTCAGATTCCCATCCCCCTGCCAATCTAGTTTATACCCTCACCAACAGCACTAGCAAATCTCCCTGCAAGGATGTTGTACAGGCCAGAAATCGGATGCCCTTCTTCCTACACCAATTCTGTAGCCATGCGTTCAATCGCTCCTATTCCTATGCTGGCTAGTAAGTGGCACTGGCAGTAATCCTGAGATTACGGCTTTTGCGATCCTGCTTTTTAATCTCTTTCCTAGCTCCCTAAAATCTGCTTTCAGGACCTCATCCCTCTTTCTGCCGATGTCTTTGGTATCAATGTGGACCACGACCTCTGGCTGTTCACGCTACCCCAGAAGAATGTCCTGCAGCCACTCAGTGGCATCCTTGACCCTGGCATCAGGGTGGCAACATACCATCCTGGAGTCACATCTATGGCTACAGAAATGCCTATCTGTTCTCCTAACTAAGGAATCCCCTACCACTATTGCCCTTCCACTCTTCCGCTCCTCCTGTGCAGCTGAGTCACCCATGGTGCCACGGACTTGGCTCTGGCTGCACTCCTCTGAGGAACCATCACCTTCACCAGTAACTAAAATGGAAAACTGGTCAGCAAGCAAGATCGCCCTGGGGAGTCCTGCACTATATGCCTGGTTCTGTTAGACTGCCTAGTGGTCACCCATTCCTTCCCTGCCTGCATGCTCCTAACCTGTGGTGCGACCACCTCCCTCAACATGCTTTCCACGTGGTTTTCTGCCTCGCAGATGTGCCACAGTGGCTCCAATCATCGCTCGAGTTCCAAAACCTGGAGCTCAAGCTTCTGCAGCTGATGACACTTGCTGCAGATGTGTCTGTCTAGGACACATGGTGCATCCATAACTTCCCACATGCCACAGAATGCACATTCCACTTGACTGAGCTGCCCTGCCATGCCTTAACTTTACAAACTATGTATTGTAAGTGGAATACTTACCAGTTACTCACCATTTGGCTTCTTTTCCTGTACCTGCAGCTACAGAAACCAGATTAAGCTAGCTAGCTAATTAACTAATTACAGCTGCTCTCCAGTAAAGAACTTGTTTATCCCTGTCTAAGGCTGGAAGTAACTTAAACTTCACTTAAACAGCGAATTTCAGTCAAATGCTAAATGCAGACAAGACTAGATTTTGAGAAAGAGATTGACCCTTAAGATTCCCTCACTCACCAGACTCCCAAAGCAGCAACACTCACCAGCCAATCAACTCACTGCTTTCCTGTGATGTCATCATTTGATTTTTTTTTTTTCCCCAAATTCCAGGGAGAGGTAGTTGTCTCCTTGCAGTTCCGCCGCTGCCACCGCTGCTCTTGACTTCCTCCATGTAAGACAGCAAAGTTAAAAGGGGCAGCGGCAGCATGGATACAAAGTTGGTTGAGTGACAGGAAACAGGGAATAGTGGTGTGACAGAAATCTCACATGCCAAATGGAAAATATTAATTTTGTTGTACGGAAATTTGCCTGAGACTCTTACTGAAATTGTTACAAATAACTTTTAAAAAACAGAACAGGGCAGCTAAAGATGGCCACGCACGAATTTGCACATGAAAAGCCAGAGGCCGACTGGAAACAAAGGTGATTACCCAGTCTAGCGAGAACAATGGGGTGCTCTCTGATTAAATTACCTGGAATGGCTTTGTCAATGTTGATCATCCAAAGCCATTGACATCCATTGACTCAGAAAGAGCCAAACCCCCTCTACCAATTATGTTTGCGCAGCCTGAGAAGAGGACTTTGAATTTCAAAAAACCCTTCCGGAAACTTGTTTCAAACAGAGAGGTCAAAGTGTCATAGAGCTATACAGCACAGAAACAAGCCCTTCGGCCCATCATGTCTGTGCTGGCCATCAAGCACCTAACTATTCTAATCCCATTTTCCAGCACTTGGCCCATAGCCTTGTATGCTGTGGCATTTCAAGTGCTCATATAAATACTTCTTAAATGTTGTGAGGGTTCCTGCCTCTACCACCTCTTCAGGCAGTGCGTTCCAGATTCCAAGCACCCTCTGGGTGAAAAAAGTTCTCCTCAAATGCCCTCTAAACCTCCTGCCCCTTACCTTAAATCTATGCCCCATGACATGCCTGCCAGTCACATGACATGCCTTCCAGTGTAACTCTGAGAGTTTGTGAATTGTGTCTCTGAAGACAGACAGTAACTGAAATCCAGGAAGAAAAGACCTCTCTCTCTCTCTCCAGCAAAGTCCCAGGGAAGCCTTGGTGGCCGCTACTAAGCCTCAAGACTACAGATCCTTACAGACAACAAAGAGGACATGGATAAAGCCCCTCTCCTGCCTTCTGGAACCAGAGAAGCGAGCCCAAATTGTGCACATGGTCCAGCGAGGACTTCTGGACTTAATTTCAACTAAAGACACTGAGACTCAGTATTTAAATTCCATTTATTAAAGATTTTACTTCAACCTCCCAACTCTGTTTTCCCTCTGTAATCTATTTGTGTGTGTTTGTGTGTCTCTCATGTGAATGTGACATGGATGCTTTGTGTATTTTAGTAATTTTAACCAGTTTAGAGTGATAAGGTTAATGAACTTACATCTTTCTTGTTTAACTCAAGAAAACCTGTCTGATTGGTTCATTTACAATTATAATTAGAGGAACAGGAGCAAGAGCTCACTGACATGGTAAGCTAAATCACTGTATTAAAAGAATAAACCCTGTTGTGGTCAAACCAGAGAAGGAGCAAAATGGGAGCCAGAGACCCCATCCTCACCTGGTCGTAGCAGTAGTGAATGGTTGTGGGTTTTTCAGACTGGATGAAGGTATATATTGGGGTTCCCCTGGGGTTGGTACTCAGCTTTTCTTGTTCTATATTAATTTATTTTTTTTATTTAGAGATACAGCACTGAAACAGGCCCTTCGGCCCACCGAGTCTGTGCCGACCAACAACCACCCGTTTATACTAATCCTACATTAATCCCATATTCCCTACCACATCCCCACCTTCCCTCAATTCTCCTACCATCTACCTACACTAGGAGCAATTTACAATGGCCAATTTACTTATCAACCTGCAAGTCTTTGGCTGTGGGAGGAAACCAGAGCACCCGGCGGAAACCCACGCGGTCACAGGGAGAACTTGCAAACTCCGCACAGGCAGTACCCAGAACTGAACTCGGGTCGCTATAGCTGTGAGGCTGCGGTGCTAACCACTGCGCCACTGTGCCGCACCTAATGACCTAGACTTGAGTGAGCAGAACACAATTTCAAATTTTCAGAAGCCATAAAACTTGGAAGTATTGTGAACTGTGAGGAGGATAGTGATAGACTTCAAGAGAACATAGACAGGAGGGTGGAATGGGCGGACACGTGGTAGATGAATTTAATGCAGAGAAATTCTGTGAAGTCATGCATTTTGGTAGGAAGACCAAGGAGAGGCAATTTAGTATAAAGGATACAATTCTAAAAGGGTGCAGGTGCAGTGTGTGGTGGAGGCAGAATAAATCATGGTTTTCAAAAGGGATTTGGATAATTATCTGAAGAAAAATGATTTGTGAGGCTACAGGGAAAGGTTGGAGGAGGGGAACTCGCAGAGATACAGCATGGACACAATGGGGCAAATGGCCTCCTTCTATACTTCAACCGTTCTATGACTCTATGATTTCATGAGTTCCAGGAGATATGGGAATGGATTTGGTGGGTGACAACGCATTCAAGGACTTCGGAGAGGAAAGAGAGTTTGGAGATGGGGCAGTAGTTTGCAAGGACGGACGGGTCAAGGGTTGTTTTTTTGAGGAGGGGGTGATGGTGGCAGTTTTGAATGGGAGGGGACAGTACTTGAAGATAGAGAACCATTTACAATATCAGCGAACATGGGAGGCAAGAAGGGAAGTTGGGTCACCAGCAATTTTGTGGGAATAGGGTCGAGGGAGGGGAGGTGGGTCTCATGGACAACATGTGCTCTGAGAGGGCATGAGGGGAGATAGGAGAGAAACTAGAGAACAATGTGAGTTTGGAGACAAAGCAGGGGGATCTTTAGAGAAAGTTTGTCCCGCATTCTGCAGATCCAGCCATTGTAAACAATCTCTCCTGCTCCCTTTACTATTTTATGGGGCGGAACCAGATCTCTCCTGCTTCCTGTGTTCACAAAGAAAATGCTTTTTGAAGCAAGCATCATATTCATGAAAGTAATGGATTTTCTAAAAATGTACTGTTACTTAGAAGGATGAGCGAAAAGCTGAGGGGAGGGTGAGCAAAACAAAAGAGCGAGGGAAACAGAAGAGAGACAGAAGACCAGAAAAGGAGAGAGGGGACCAGAAAAACAGGGGAAAGGAAGATATACAAAAAGAGGATAACTGAAGGAGACTTTGGGTGAGGGAAGAAGGAAGTGGTTGTGTTATTTTGTTTATGGGGAATCTTGTGTATTTGTAAATAGGATCTCATTTTTTAGTTATGAGCTTTTATTTTTTGTCTAGCAGTTCACATTATAATGTAATCATATGTGGCAGCGTAGGCCCCGAAGATGGGCCTGAAATAAATCCCCAGGCCCGGATGAGATGTATCCCAGGCTGTTATGTGAGGCAAGGGAGGAGATAGCAGGGGCTCTGACACAAATTTTCAAATCCTCTCTGGCCACAGGAGAGGTACCAGAGGATTGGAGGACAGTGAATGTGGTGCCATTAGTCAAGAAGGGTAGCAGGGATTGAGCACGTAATTACAGGCCTCTGAGTCTAACATCAGTGGTTGGGAAACTATTGGAAAAAATTCTGAGTAACAGGATTAATCTCCACTTGGAGAGGCAGAGATTAATCAGGGATAGTCAGCATGGCTTTATTTTATTTAGAGATACAGCACTGTAACAGGCCCTTTGGCCCACCGAGTCTGTGCTGACCAGCAATCACCCATTTATACTAACCCTACATTAACCCCACATTCTCTACCACATCCCCACCATTCTCCTACCACCTACTTACACTAGGGGCAATTTACAATGGCCAATTTACCTATCAACCTGCAAGTCTTTGGAGGTGGGAGGAAACCGAAGCACCCGGCGGAAACCCACACAGACACAGGGAGAACTTGCAAACTGTGCACAGGCAGTACCCAGAACTGAACCCGGGTCGCTGGAGCTGTGAGGCCACTGTACCGCTTTGTCAGGGGGAGATTGTGTCTAACTAACCCGATTGAATTTTTTGAGGCAGTGAGTAGATGTGTAGATGAGAGTAAAGCAGTTGATGTAGTCTACATGAACTTCAGTAAGGTTTTTGATAAGGTCCCTCATGGGAGATTGGTTAAGAAGGTAAGAGCCCATGGGATCCAGGGCAATTTGGCAAAGTGGATTCAAAATTGGCTTAGTTGCAGAGGGTAATGATCGAAGGTTGTTTTTGCGAGTGGAAGCCTGTGACCAGTGGTGTACCACAGGGATCGGTGCTGGGACCCTTGCTGTTATGTAGTGTATATTAATGATTTAGACATGAATTTCAGAGGTATGATCAGTAAGTTCGCAGATGATACGAAAATTGGTGGTGTCATAAATAGTGAGGAGGAAAGCCTTAGATTACAGGACGATATAGATGGGCTGGTAAGATGGGCGGAGCAGTGCCAAATGGAATTTAATCCTTAGAAGTGTGAGGTGATGCATTTTGGGAGGACTAACAAGGCAAGGGAATATACAATGGATGGTTGGACCCTAGGAAGTACAGAGCACCAGAGGGACCTTGGTGTACTTGTCCATAGATCACTGAAGGCAGCAGCACAGGTAGATAAGGTGGTTAGGAAGGCATATGGGATACTTCACTTTATTAGCCGAGGCATAGAATATAAGAGAAGGGAGGTTTTGACAGAGCTGTATAAAACGCTAGTTAGGCCACAGCTGGAGTACTGTGTACAGTTCTGGTCGCCACACTATAGGAAGCATGTGCTTTCCTTAGAGCAGAGAAGGCTAAGGGGGAACATGATTGAGGTATACAAAATTATGAGAGGCATTGATAGGTTAGATAGGAAGAAACTTTTTCCCTTAATGGAGGGATCAATAATCAGGGGTCATAGATTTAAGGTAAGGGGCAGGAGGTTTAGAGGGGATTTGAGGAAAAAAAGGAAAAAAAGAATCTGGAACGCACTGCCTGAAGAGGTGGTAGAGGCAGGAACCCTCACAACATTTATGAAGTATTTAGATGAGCACTTGAAACGCCATAGCATTCAAGGCTACGGGCCAAGTGCTGGAAAATGAGATTAGAATAGTTAAGTGGTTGATGGCCGGCACAGACATGATGGGCCAAAGGGCCTGTTTCTGTGCTGTATAACTCTATGACTCTATGAAAGCTGGGGTCAAACCCTCCTCGGCCATTTGTAGGACCCCCAACCATATTTTCCATCCATCTGGCAACTAATTAAGTGCCGTTGGGTCTCCCGTCCCTTTAAAGGATGGACTCTTGTCCCCCCCAGGAGCTGCCTGCCAGCCAATCAGAGGACTGGCAGCTGAGCCGTCACAGCAGTGCCACCAAGAGCTGTGGCCACTGCTGAAACTGCTTGGAAGAAAGGATGCAACGGGAGCAGGATGCCCTGCAAGCCAGGTAAGTGGGAGCTGGGGATGCCGGGACCAGTCAGGTAGGTTCCAGCAAGGGAGTGGGATTTTGGCGTGGGTAGTGGTTGGTGAGGGTGGGGGAGGGGTTTGCCACAGGGGTGACCATTGCAACTGGGGCCCCCTCCATGAGCCAGAGAGTGCATGAATAGGAGGTCCCCCATCCCCCGAGCCTGCAGGAAGGCAGCCAGGGTTTACCAGTTGGTCTCCTGATATGGCAGGAGTCCACCCATCGCTGATAAAATGGCATGGTGGTGGGAAGACGATGGGCACTTCACCCTCCCACCTTCCCTTGCCATTTTAGTGCCCTCCCCACCTCTCACTCCATCCCCATTGGGCTGTAAAATCCAGCTCTACGTGTGCATCTGGCACTCAGCTCAGAGTCATTGGGCAGCGCTGCCCTAGAGAATTCAATACCATTCACTGATTAAATGAGTTTCCCAACTTTCTTCCAATTTGTACTACCTTGCATTTAATTTTCATTTGCTATAGTTCCGCCACTAATAAAATGTGTCCAGGAGAAATTACAGATCCACCTACTAACTATGAAGGACATCATATCCTGAGAGGTATTATCTTCTAAGGTTACCTTCATCAAATATCACAGAATCATACACTACCGAAGGAGGTCATTCAGTCCATCATGCCAGTGCTGGCTCTTTGAAAGAGCTATGCAATTAGTCCCACTTGCCTACTCTTTCCCCATAGCCATGCAAATTTTTTCTGTTCAAGTATATATCCAATACCTTTTGAAAGTTAGAATTAAATATTCTTGAATCATATGGAAGATAAACACCAACACAGATAGGCTGGCCAAATAAAATGTTTCTGTGTTGTATCTTCGACGTAATGCCATCCAAGTTGCAGACAGAAAATAAAGACAGAACATATTTGGTATCTGCACAGTCTTCTAATATTTTCTTATAAAGGAAATCGCACAGGCTCATCAAGCTGCAGAGCAAATTTGCTGTCTAAAAATTGCCATATTGACACAGTTGTGGTCTAATAAGGATGAATTTCCAGTAACTGAAGCAATCCTGTTCCAAAATGTTGAACCATTGACTTACCTTAGCAATTTGTTATTAAGGGTTTGCTCTAGTTTTCATTATCACAATATGCTGAAGATAATTTACCTTCAAATATACTTATCCCATTATAGGTTAAGTTCACTATGTAACTGAAAGCACTCCAGTGTCCATCTTCCATGACATTTGCTGCCCTTCTATAAGTTACATTCTGATCCAGATAGAACACATTATCAGTTTTTAGTTGAACTGAAAAGCAGTCAGTCACAGAAAAAAGAGGCTGCCAACTCATACAATTCTGCCTTTGGGCAGCAAATCCCCTACTAAATGATCCATGAAAGAAGACTTTCATAGGAACTGTGGACAGGTCTGGAGTTCCATTTGGCCCCTTTCATTGAAGAACCATGGCATCATTGATTAGCTGCAGTAGAAAAGATTAATTCAAGAAATGAGTATACTGGAAAAAAAGCAAACACCAATCCACGCGCACGTGCACATATTTTTTCACTTATGGATAATATTAAAAGAATACCACATTTACAAGGGACTCACTTTCACATGCATGCTTCACAATTAATCCACATTACTTTATAATGAAGGGCAGGTTAGTAAGAATAAGAAAAGCTAAAAAAAAAGGGTTTCCAAATAAATGTTTGCCTCTTATTCATATAGAAAATTGTGGCATATGAAATTCCTTCCACTTCTAAATGTGGGTGCCAGCCTGACTCAGCAGAGTACAGACCCAAACTTCAAAGAGGGAGGGTGATAAATGTATCAGCAAATTCAAGAAAGAATTGGCTAAGTACCTGGTTAGAGGGATAAGTGTGATCTTATGAGAAATTAGATTTCTTTGACAGCTGAGCCTAACGAACCTTTTCCTGTCCCACATGGTCCTGTGTTCTTACATTCAGCCAACAGCATCCAAAACAAATTAACTGATACTTCATCTAATTTATAGTCTATAAAACCTTTCTTTGTACAAACTTGCCACCTACATACCATAACCAAATAATTAATGGGTGCTTTGGCATGTCCTGAGAATGTGATAAGGTGATATATGAATTCCCAACTTCACTGTCCATCATGGTAAAGCCTGAATGTGAGTCTACTTTTCCTCTTTCTACTCACTCTCATTGACCAAGATAATATTAATTAATTCCCGAGGACAATCAATATGTTACCCTTTCTCACCATTCACCTTCATCTGTTCTAATTTCTCCTGGATACTTCATTCACTGGCAATATTGAATATTACACACTTTTTGCAAGTTGGGTTTATTTCTGGTCTTTTACTCCCATCTGCTTTTCATTAAGTGACAAATTTCCAGCTATGCCTCGTTGCTTTTCTATCTTCAATATTGCTTCCCTAATGTAACATCAAAGCTGTATTATGCATTTTTGATAAGAGTCCATCATTTCACATTGGGATTTTTTAAAATAACTTCCTGCATAGCAATGCCATTCAAATTTATGTATAATCTTCTGTTTAACATAATACATTTTCATATAATATTGACAAACACCAAATTGTGGTCGCTATTGGAGACACAGTGATACACAAACATTCTGGTTAATGGAACCAGGAATAGTGGGGAGATGCAGAAATCACCCATACACCCATACACTCATCAGACTGACAAACATTTCATTTCTGCCTGTCCTGGCAATATAGTATAAGGGTCTGAAAAGGGTAATGTTGAAACAGCGTAAAGCACACCTCCAACCATGATGATGTAAGGGATCACATGTGAGACAGACTTGAAGAGAGATGCATCTGTGCTTCACTAAGGAGGTACTCACTGAAATTTGCCACCTGCTACAGCTGCAATCGCAATCTTAGAGCAGGGCAAGGACATCTTTGCCAATGGCTTTGAAGATGACTGTGGCCAGAAACTTTTATGCACTTGGCTCCTTCCAGGCTGGTGCTGGAGATATTAGCAACATCTCACAGTTTGCAGTGTGCGTTTGCATAAGGGAGGTCATTGATGCTCAGTATTCAGTGAGAAATGAATTCATTTCATTCTCGCTTGCCAGAGACAAGCAAGTGGAGCAAGCTTAAGGCCTTCCTCAGATTGCGGGCTTCCCCATGGTGCAGGGTGTAATTGACTGCAAACACATTGCTTTTCAGGTGTAGCCTGGCTTCAGACTCTACCATCTTGGCATGTGTGGCAGCAGTCCAGGCTAGCTGGCTGAGAAGCAACAGCAAGGGCAGTGGAAGAATGTAGGGGTAGGACGATGAATGCTGTCATCCTGAAAGAGGACAGCAGGCTCCTGCTCCATGGAAATAGTGCCACTCTCCCAGGGCAGTGCCTCAGCAATCTGAGCAATCTGTTGGAGGACAGATTGCTGTATGCCTGTGCCACTCTGCAAGCTCTTTGAACACTGGTATGCATGGCTGTAATGGTAGCAGTCTGAGCTTGCATGATAGTAAGCTGACCTTGCATGACTTCAGTCTGAACTTCCACCTCAGCACTCAGACTTAGATGGCTTCTGTTTGACTTCCAACTAAATCTGAGACATCAGCATTTAGACACTGCATCATGGTTGGATTCTTCTGTAGTCTGGCCCATCGAAATCCTCATCGGAGTCCTCTGCAGCAGAACATGTGCAACTTCACCCTCCGCGAGTTGGCATCTGCTCTGTTCTTGTCCCCTGCTCTGATTGCAGGTCACTTGTGCCCGGTGTCTCACCACCTGCAGATCCCACCTCTAAGCTCTCCTCTAAAGTATTGTATCAGTATCTAAGCTGGAGACTGCGAGTATGAGAGCGCGTGACAATGTTTTATCATCATCACTGTCTTCTTGCTCTTCATCTACTACCTGGGAACGCTGCACTTCTTGAGTCCCTGAAAGGAGAAAGGGTAGGGTTGTGTTGCAGGGAGGGGGCAAAGTAAAGGTGCATGCTTACATCATCTGCAGCTTGTAAATCAGAAGAGATTTTGGGATGAGGAGGAAGTGGGATGTGAGGAGGAGGATTGGGTATGAGGATATTGTCATCTTCAAAGGTTTCAGCTCCGCCGCTGGCCATGACCTTAGCAATGGAACTCCTGATAATAGCAAGCACTGTCTCCTACATGTAGGGTCAGTATAGGCAGGCGCACCTGTCCCCCTCCAGTTCGCTCATGCTGCCTTTAGTTAAGCACCACCTTCTCCTGGAAGAGAAATGGGAGGGTGTCAAATGAGTGTGCGCAATACATTTGGGTGATGTGGCTATCATGGTTGAATAGCTGGCAGTGTGTGCAAGCTGTGAGATGTCGGTGTGAGGCTTGTAGCAGTGCTAAGTGTGTGAGGGTGAGGTGAAGCTATGAATGTCAGGTATGAGTCCTGATTGATAGCAATTAGGTGAATGATGAGGTTGTGGCAAATGGAGCAGCGGGTGAGGCTAGTAGTGCAGTTGGTAGGAGATGGCACGTGAAGATGCATTCACTGACCTTGCCCACTAGTGTGAGGTCATTACACTTCTTGCAGCACTACATCAAGGTCCTCGGGGCTAGACTCCAGGTATTGACTGTAAGGTCTCACATTGTAGCTTTGCAAATGCAAATCTCTGGAAGAAACGCATGGCACTACCTTCTGGATTGCTGCTGTAAACTGAACCTTTATTATTGACTCCCTCTGGTGGTACACTGCTCTTGCTACGCCGAGCAAGTACAATGGCCACAAATGAATACACTACACATCAAGTGATCAATACATTACATTGACCTCCACAGCTATCTGCTCCTATTGCCTTTTCACCATGTGTTTGGAGAGTCTCCTGGTTTCCTGCAGTTAGTGGACATCTCTCTTCCTTTTGACCTCCTCCATAAAGACCTCAAGTGCAGCATCGGAAAACCTGGGTGCCTGCTCTCCCAAGTTCAGCCATTCTTCTGCTGTTCCCTGGTCAGATTCAGCTTCCACAGGACTCTCAGCATGTTGCCTGCATTGCATTGAATGGGCACAGGTCAATGTTGCTTCATATTTTCCTGTGCCCATTTTCGGGGGCTATCCAATTTATTTCCTGTATTGTTTGTAATATGCAAATCATATGTTGGCCAAATGACACTGAGTTCCTCCAAAGGAATGTGAGGTAGCTGTAGATAATACCAATGTCATATGAGAAGAAATGTCATTTGGGGATAATTTACATTCCTTTAGTGATATTTCTAAATTACAGAGAACTCCAAATATCGTCATTGTTTACAAAGGTTAGCCAAGTTGGCATCTTCACTTAACTTGAAATTATTTCCAGATCTTTCTAAATAACTACATTCATTTTCAAGCTGCAATCTGACTAGCTTTCAAAGTTCATTGTATCTGTATTATATATAATTGTTCTGAGCAGAGATAGGTAGTGATGAATCAAGGCTGTATTAATACATTTTAGATATCTCAAAATGTCTGAATTCATTGTAGATATTCAAAAATTATTTTGATACGAAAGACTATGGCCGGGATTTTATCCGGGCAATGGGGGTCTCGACCTCCAGCAAAAGCGCCAGTGAGAATCCTGCGTCGCCCCATCTGTGGGAGGCCCACCGAATCAAATGCTAATTAGGCACTCAAGAACAAAGAACAAAGATCAAAGAAAATTACAGCACAGGAACAGGCCCTTCGGCCCTCCAATCCTGCGCCGATCCAAATCCTCTACCTAAACATGTCGCCTATTTTCTAAGGGTCTGTATCTCTTTGCTTCCTGCCCATTCATGTATCTGTCTAGATACATCTTAAAAGACGCTATCGTGTTCGCATCTACCACCTCCGCTGGCAACGCGTTCCAGGCACCCACCACCCTCTGCGTAAAGAACTTTCCACGCATATCCCCCCTAAACTTTTCCCCTCTCACTTTGAACTCGTGACCCCTAGTATTTGAATCCCCCACTCTGGGAAAGAGCTTCTTGCTATCCACCCTGTCTATACCTCTCATGATTTTGTATACCTCAATCAGGTCCCCCCTCAACCTCCGTCTTTCTAATGAAAATGATCCTAATCTACTCAACCTCTCTTCATAGCTAGCGCCCTCCATACCAGGCAACATCCTGGTGAACCTCCTCTGCACCCTCTCCAAAGCATCCACATCCTTTTGGTAATGTGACGACCAGAACTGCACGCAGTATTCCAAATGTGGCCGAACCAAAGTCCTATACAACTGTAACATGACCTGCCAACTCTTGTACTCAATACCCCATCCGATGAAGGAAAGCATGCCGTATGCCTTCTTGACCACTCTATTTACCTGCGTTGCCACCTTCAGGGAACAGTGGACCTGAACACCCAAATCTCTCTGTACATCAATTATCCCCAGGACTTTTCCATTTACTGTATAGTTCACTCTTGAATTGGATCTTCCAAAATGCATCACCTCGCATTTACCCTGATTGAACTCCATCTGCCATTTCTCTGCCCAACTCTCCAGTCTATCTATATTCTGCTGTATTCTCTGACAGTCCCCTTCACTATCTGCTACTCCACCAATCTTAGTGTCGTCTGCAAACTTGCTAATCAGACCACCTATACTTTCCTCCAAATCATTTATGTATATCACAAACAACAGTGGTCGCAGCACGGATCCCTGTGGAACACCACTGGTCACACGTCTCCATTTTGAGAAACTCCCTTCCACTGCTACTCTCTGTCTCCTGTTGCCCAGCCAGTTCTTTATCCATCTAGCTAGTACACCCTGGATCCCATGCGACTTCACTTTCTCCATCAGCCTATCATGGGGAACCTTATCAAACGCCTTACTGAAGTGCATGTATATGACATCTACAGCCCTTCCCTCATCAATCAACTTTGTCACTTCCTCAAAGAATTCTATTTTACATTCAACTGGAATGTATCAACTGGATAACGACGGGCCTTCTATGGGATCAAGGACCCCGGAAACGGAAGACCCACCCTCTGAGAGCTGCTGTCCAATCAGAGCTGAGCAGCGCCACAGTGGAGGCAGTGGCTGCTGTCGGTGGAGCACCCACCCAAGGCCCAGGAGCGGCACTAGGCCCAGGCCACAGGTAGGTCAGGGCAGGAGGGGTCTCATGGGGTGGAGGTCATGGGGGAAGGGTGTGTAGGTGGGTTGGCAGCAAGGGCAGGAAAGTAGCTCTCAGTGGGCCCCCCGCTTTCTCAATGCCAGGTCCCTCGTCCAGGCACTGTGCCTTTTAACAAGGGACCTCACCACCCCACTACCCCCAATCTGGAGCCTGCAAGAAACCTGCATGTTTTTTCTTCATATCCCAGCGGCTGAACTTGCCTCCAATATGCCACGACCTGCATGAAAGAACACAAACATTTGTGGGTTAGTTTGCTCAGTTCTCCTCATGCCAACCATGCGTGATGTGGATCCCCAGAAGTGTGGTAGAGGACACACGAACACAATGTCTCCTCATTCTCCTGTGTGGACACTCCAGTCTCACCATCAGCGATTGCTCAGCCGACCTGGGACCCCACTAGCTCCAGAGCCTCCTTCTCTGCTGACGCCAGAGGACACACATCAGGGATCCCACTGCCAGTCCTCGATGTCTCTCTGGTGTTATGGGCCCGTTTCTCCTGCAAGCAGAAAAAGGGACATAGTTAGACATTGTATGAAGAACAACAGGACACAGGCTAGTGGCAGCCCCTTGTCCCCTGCTAGGGTCTCCCAAATGGCTCCTCCTCATGTCTGCTTTCAGGGGATGTAATGGGGGTGAGCTGTGAAAGAAGACAGCCTGTCGCCAAGATGCAACCATGAATCTGCCAGGATGTGGTGATGCCTAATCCCCTTGCCAGTGCCTTTATGATCACTCCCTTCCCATGTCACACTCCCTCCCGTGTAGCCACATGCAAGCACCAGAGAGGAGATGGATATGGAGGACTCACCTTGGCGGAGTGAAGGAGGTCCATGACCCTCTTGCAGCACTGGACCTGGTTCTGGTGGGGGTGGGGGGACCCCACGACTGTTAATCTCCACTGCAATCTTCATCTAGGTTTATTTGGTCTCTTCTTGCCATCCCTTGAAAAGAGGACCTTCCTCCTTTCCCTTTCAGCCTAGAGAAGAAGCTCCAGGAAACCATTGCCAAACCATGGGTCCACCCAATGTCTTCCCTCAGACACGGTCCCATTTGGCTCCCGGTCTGTCCAGTCGGTCACAGCCCTGGTGCAGGGGCTCAGGAGGATTCCAGCATTAACAGCAGCAGTGGGGGGAGCAGGAGATGAGGGTAGGGTCCAGCAGTAACAGCAGCAGTAGAGGGGTTCAGCAGCACTCCAAATTCACTGCATCAGTTAAAGGCAAGCAGGGCTGGCAGCTCTTTAAAGATGGAGTCAACACCAGCGTTTTTGTCAGCTGACTCTGCAATAGGACGGGCCCAGCACCGTGGTTATGGTAATTAGCTGGCCACCACATGATCGTGGTCAGCGGGCCACATATGTGATATAGAGCAACGGCACCCGCTTCCAGTGCCGCTGCTGGCACCCGCACCAGACAGACAAAATTCAACTCTCGGTGTGCAGGCCATTGATGAGGGCCAGCACATACTCGGTCAAGTAGCATGTCTGGTGCTCCATGCAAGTGGCCACTCTTTCCATTGATGTAAGACCTGAGACTTCATGGCACTCATATTAGAGACGGACTCCCCTGTCCTATGCAGTGTGGCTGGATGGCTCAGAGAACCTCAAACATTTTCTGCTGCTGTTCCAGAATTGTCCACTTCATCAACAGCCCCTGATGCTCAGCAATCTGCATCCAGATCAGCAGAGATTGGAGGGTCCTGCACTCTCCAACGGGGACTCTCCACTGCTGTCCTTGTCTCCAACACCTGCTCCTCCTCACTGGTGATGTGTGAGACACTGTGTGAAAACCCAACTACCTGTCCTGCTGATTCCACCAAGATGTATGTGTCTGAGCTGGTGGACATTGTGCATGAACCCTGTGATCCTCAAAGTGAGTGACCTCCTCAGACGAGTCTTTATTCTCCTCCTGATGAATGTTTGAACGGTCTGTGGGAGATGAAAGGCATGAACTGGAACTCTCAAGGTGAGATTGCAAAGTCATCATTGTGCACATTATCTTCTTGCAGTGGCTGCTGACCTCAAGTCAACACTAGTGAGTGCTAAAAGCTGTGTGATATTTAATTCTGTCACTAGGTATCTGGGAGATCCCCACCCAATGGCCAGGGATGCTGAGACTCAACTTATTTCCAGCATCTTCTCTTCTGCAGCTGTCAGTATGGAGATGGCTGGAGGGTCACCTCGTGTTCTCTGCTGCTTCCTGGTGTTTTGTGCTCTCTTCTCCTGCAAGGAGGGAAAGAAGAGACCTATGAGTGAGAGTAATGGAATCCTGCGAAGATGGATGGACATTTGTGATGGGATAGGTGTAACATTGCATTTAAGATAAGGGTTAGTGGCAGTGGTGTATGGTTAGATGGGATGTGAGGAGGTTCCTACAGAGAGGGATGGATGCACCTCCAAGATAAGTTGGTATGAGGAGTGATGTGCAGTTGTAGCCTTGGGAAGGCAGAGTGAGAGGGTTAGGGTTAGATGCAATCAGAATATACCTGAATGGGTCATGACACTCATCTTTCCTGACTTGATTAGGCCATTAAGCTTCTTCCAGACTATATCCAGGAGGGTGACCCCACAGTCCTGCTGCTGACCTCCTCAGTAACCTCTAACCACACCACCTTGTTCACTGTAGCAGGCTTCTTCCTCCCATCTGCAGAATCTCCCTGTGGGTCCTTACAGCCTGCAGCATCATTTCTAGAGAGGAATTGGTGAAATGTGGTGCTGCCTTGTTATGTTATACTTCCATTGCTCCAGGTTCTGACTGTTGTCAAAATGCCTATACAAAGCTTCAAGTCTCATCCTTGCAGGGTTCCTTGAAATAGTTGAGCTGAAAGACTGCGTTAAAAAGTTACTGACAAATGCGCTGCTGAATCTTTTGGGTTCCCAATGTGCTGCTGGGTTCCCCCACTGCAGTGGGCTTGGAAGTTAAAACCCATGCCAGAGAGGAAACCGAGTTTACAGTCTGGTTCAGCCTGATGCAGTGTATGTGGAGGGGAATGGATTCAGTGAAACTTAATGGAGTTTGTGATAGCTTTGATGTACTGAATGTTTAGCTAAAGGAAACTGACGTTTGTCGAAAATTGGATGTTGGATAAGCAGGCTGACAGCAAAGGCAGTGAGAGGAGAGGGCTGAGAGAGGGAAAGGTAAAATTGGATATCATCGGTGCATATGTGGAAGCTGACCCCATTGCTGAAGATGATGTTGCCAAGGGCCAGCATGGAGATAAGAAAGAAAAAGCAAGGGGCAAGGATGGATTCTTTTCCAGAGGAAATAGTTGGGAGGAGAATCCATTGTTGACATGCTCTGCTACAATTGGAAAGGCAAGAATGGAATCAAGCAGTCCCACTGAGTTGGACAAGAGAGAGAAGTTGGAGAAGGATGGTGTGTTCGATCCTGTGAAAGGCTGCAGAGGGATCGTAGAGGACTCGGAGAAGGAACCATTTACAATGTCAGCTAGCATGATGGCCAGGAAGGGAACTTGTGTGGTCAGCAATTTAGTAGGAATTTCAAGGGAACAAGAGGTGGCCTCATGGATGGGATGAACTTGGAGAGATGTGAGTAGCGGGAAGAGAGAGAGAGATGGGAGTTCTGGGCTAGTGTTGGGGCAGGAGAGAGGGTTGGCTTGGAGGGCAAGATGAAGGGGGAAGCAGCAAAGGCAGCTGAAAAGATAGTTTCTATTTTAGTAACTAAGTTCATAAGTTCCTCACACAACTGGCAAAGCTGAAATCAGAGGAATGGAGAGTTTGGGGAGAAAGCCTCCATTGTAAGGCTTCAGGAGGTGAGGGTGGAAGGGGTGGAGAAAATGTTGAGAAGATAATTGGTAGTGGAGAAAAGAAACTGGGATTATCTTTGCTTCCAATGATGATCCCAATGTAGCAGTCAGTTTTGGCAGAGGAGAGTAAGGCCCAGTAGAGCTTGATACGGTCCAGATAGATGTGCCGATGAAAGGGTAAGCCAGTTCTGCAACCTTTAGATTTGAAGAGTGTAGCTGGAGTCTTTATGGTTCATTGTTGACAATGTTTCTTTGCAATGGGATCATTCTGAAACTTTCTCAATCAATAATTTCTGTGAAGTTTGATTGTCTTTCGAACAAGATCATCAAAAATATTGAATAATTCAGTGAGTAACACGTTAAAACATTTATATTGATTTTAGAATAAAATTGTTGGAAATACAATAGAAATTACAGGAGGCAATATATTAAAACATTAATTGTTTAATTCAGAAGGTCCAGACAGAAAGAATTTTAAGAACAGTGCAACCTTTTTGCAGTTTAAAGCCCCAGTAAATGTAATTTCAAAACTTCCAACAAATCTCTCTGTTGCTCTGTTGGGTGAAACACTTGGCATTTGCACAACGGACAATCAGAATTTTCCAACACTTAATCATGTGCTCACATCTAAGTATAAAATACACAGAAAAATCTTACAGTTGAACATGGACTACTTACAGAGGGAATTACAGAACTCAGGGCTGCAATTAACTTTTCCTAATTTCCTCTAGTTCTGGATATTTCCATAAGATTCTCTAATCTCTACTAGAAAGGCCTCTATTATAAAACAGGTAAGTGAATTAAATAACTGAACAAACTTTATTCAAAAGTTATTAATATTTCCTGTAACTGCAGGAGCCAGCACACCATATGACACACAGTTCGTCTCAATAACACCCTATTAAAATATCCAGGAAAAAGGATACCACAGCTTCAACATTTTAGGTTATCATTAATGAAATGATCAAATCCTTTCCTTTCTTTGAAACAGGTGTTTAAATGGATTCTTGCTGCTCACATATGTTTAGGATTTAATACTTAAGTAGTTAAGCTGTCTATTAATCATATGCACTGTGTAAAAAAACACTTCCTTGGTCTGCTGTAAAGTCCAGACATGATAGAATGATCTAAAGCATTCTACACAGATATAGCTGATAAGTTCTGGAAATCAGTGACAATCAAATCAGTTCAGATGCAATCATTTTCTTTGTAGTTGCTTCTTAGGAGGTTGCATTCCAGGAATGAAGTACTAAGTTTGACTGTGTCTGGAAATGAAATGTTTTTAAAAAATGTTTCCTAGGTAGTTCTTAATAGTGTTCATCTTATGTTAATGTGTCGTTAAATGTTCTAATCGATACAGCCCAGTTGTAAACATTGGCTTTGATCACCCCCAGTATGCAAGTTTCTTTTCACTTCCATGCCTCTGTACAACTTGGACAGTGTCTTAGTCATAATGCAGAGAATTCCATGCTGATTTTGTTCTTTTTTTTAACATGTTTGTTAGTTAGTTAAGTTTGTAATTTAGAAGAAGACAAAAATACACTGAGCAAAAGAAGCATTTACAGCTAGTGTGGTGGTGTAGAACAGAGAGGTATCAACAGATTGGTTTAATTCTTCACACTGCTCTGTGTGGGAAGGTGCTGAACAGAACCATAAAAAGTGCTCTAAAAGAATGTTTTGTATGATTTCTTTATTGATGAGGGAGCCATGTATAATAATATCTGAGATCATGATATCGGAAATATTGCCATAATAACGATAGTTTTCTTGAAGGTAAAGCCAGTGGTCAACACACAGTATTGAAGCATCAGCACAAGGTGCCATGGTACATGTACAATTTATCCAAGTTGCTGAGTTTATAATCCCAACAGAAGTGCTGAGCCAAGGCTATGTTATTCTCCACAGGAAGGAAAACTGTGTGGATAGTAATTCCAGGGCTGATCCAACATGTTTTCTGGAATAAAAACAAGAAATGCTGGAAATACTCAACAGGTCTGGCAGTATCTGTGGAAAGAGAAGCAAAGTTAACGTTTCAGGTCAGTGACCCTTCATCAGAACTGACAAATATTAGAAATGTAAAAGGTTTTAAGCAAATAAAGTGGGGGTGGAGCAAGAGATAACAAAAGAGAAGGTGTTGATAGGACAAGGTCACAGAGAATAACTGACCAGATGGTCATGGAGCAAAGGCAAAGGGTATGTTAATGGTGTGCTGAAAGACAAAGCGTTAGTGCAGGGAGGGTGTTAATTGATAGAAAAATGAATAGCCCTGGCCCCAAGCAGAAACATGAAAAAAAACAGTGGTTAGGCACAGTAGAAACAAACTAAACAAATTAAAATATATAAACAAAGAAAAAAGAAAAAATAACTTAAGATAAAAATAAAAAGGGGAGCCCATCATGCTCTGAAATTATTGAACTCAATGTTCAGCCCAGCAGGCTGTAGCGTGCCTAATCAGTAAATCACAGAATCACAAAATCACAGAATAATACAGTGCAGAAGAGGCCCTTCGGTCCATCGAGTCTGCACCGATGTATTAAAGACACTTGACCTGTCTACATAATCCCATTTGCCAGCACTTGGCCCATAGCCTTGAATGTTATGACGTGCCAAGTGCTCATTCAGGTACTTTTTAAAAGATGTGAGGCAACCTGCCTCTACCACCCTCCCAGGCAGTGCATTCCAGACCGTCACCACCCTCTGGGTAAAAAAGTTCTTCCTCAAGTCCCCCTTAAACCTCCCGCCCCTCACCTTAAACTTGTGACCCCTCGTAACTGACCCTTCAACTAAGGGTCCCTATCCACCCTGTCCATGCCCCTCATATTCTTGTACACCTCGATCAGGTCACCCCTCAGTCTTCTCTGCTCCAGCGAAAACAACCCAAGCCTATCCAACCTCTCTTCATAGCTTAAATGTTCCATCCCAGGCAACATCCTGGTGAATCACCTCTGCACCCCCTCCAATGCAATCACATCCTTCCTATAATGTGGTGACCAGAATTGCACACAGTACTCCAGCAGTGGCCTTACCAAAGTTCTGTACCGCTCCGACATGACCTCCCTGCTTTTGTAATCTATGCCTCGATTGATAAAGGCAAGTGTCCCATATGCCTTTTTCACCACCCTATTAACCTGCCCTTCTGCCTTCAGAGATCTATGGACAAACACGCCAAGGTCCCTTTGTTCCTCGGAACCTCCCAGTGTCAGGCCATTCATTGAATACTTCCATGTTACATTCCTCCTTCCAAAGTGTATCACCTCACACTTTTCAGCGTTAAATTCCATCTGCCACTTTTCTGCCCATTTGACCATCCCGTCTATATCTTCCTGTAACCTAAGACACTCCACCTCACTGTTAACCACTCGGCCAATCTTTGTGTCATCCGCGAACTTACTGATCCTACCCCCCACATAGTCATCTTTGTCGTTTCTATAAATGACAAACAATAGTGGACCCAGCACAGATCCCTGTGGTACGCCACTGGACACTGGCTTCCAGTCACTAAAACAGCCATCTGTCATCACTCTCTGTCTCCTACAGCTAAGCCAATTTTGAATCCACCATATCAAGTTACCCAGTATCCCATGTGCTTTCTTGATAAGTCTCCCATGTGGGACCTTGTCAAAGGCTTTGCTGAAATCCATGTAAACTACATCAACTGCACTACCCTCATCGACACACCTGGTCACATGCTCAAAAAATTCAATCAAATTTGTTAGGCATGACCACCCTCTGACAAAGCCATGCTGACTATTCCTAATCAAACTTTGCCTCTCCAAGTGGAGATAGATTCTCTCCTTCAGAATTTTCTCCAATAGTTTCTCTACCACTGACGTGAGACTCACTGGTCTGCAGTTCCCTGGCTTATCTCTACAACCTTTCTTAAATAGTGGGACCACATTAGTTGTTCTCCAGTCCTCTGGCACCTCCCCGGTGGCCAGAGAGGAATTAAAAATTAGGGTCAGAGCCCCTGCAATCGCCACCCTCACCTCCCACAGCATCCTGGGACACAAATTGTCCGGACCTGGAGATTTTTCCACTTTTAAGCATTCTAAAACCTCCAATATCTTGTCACTCCCTATGACAATTTGCTCAAGAACCTCACAGTCTCTCTCTCTAAGTTCCATATCTACATCCTCATTCTCTTGGGTGAAGACAGATGTGAAGTATTCGTTCAACACCCTACCAATGTCCTCTGGCTCCACCCACAAATTTCCCCCTTGGTCCCTAATGGGTCCTACTCTTTCCCTGGTTATCCTCTTCCCATTGATATACTTATAGAATATCTTGGGATTTTCCTTACTTTTACCAGCCAGAGCTTTCTCATATCCCCTCTTTGCTCTCCTAATTGCTTTCTTAAGCTCCATCCTACACTTTCTGTTCTCCATTAATTCTTCCATTGATTTGATTTCCTTGTATTTGCTAAAAGCCTCTCTTTTCCTTCTCATCGTACCCTGAATGTTTCTGATCATTCATGGTTCTCTGGGCTTGTTGCTCCTACCTATTACCCTTGAGGGAGCATGTTGGGCCTGTACTCTCCCCATTTCCTTTTTGAATGCCCCCCACTGCTCTTCTGTAGAATTCCCGACAAGTAACTCTTTCCAATCTACCTTGGCCAGATCCTGCCTTATTTTACTAAAATTCGCTCACCCCAATCCAAAACCGTTTTTTGCAACTTGTCTATTTCTTTCTCCATAACAAGCTTAAATTGTACCATGTTGTGGTCGCTATCACCAAAATGCACCCCCATCAACACATCAACCACCTGTCTGGCTTCATTCCCCAGAATTAGGTCCAGCACTGCACCCTCCCTTGTTGGATCCTCTACATATTGAGCTAAAAAGTTCTCCTGTATACATTTTAAGAACTCCACTCCATCTAAGCCCTTAACACGATGACTATCCTAATTAATGTTGGGAAAGTTGATATCACCTAATATAATTACCCTATTATTTTTACACACCTCCGCATCGTGTGCCCATATTTGCTCCTCAATTTCCCACTGACTATCTGGGGGTCTATAATAAACACTTAGCAATGTGGCTGTCCCTTTTTTATTCCTAAACTCTATCCATAAAGCTTCATTTGATGCCCCCTCCAAGATATCATCTCTCCTTACTGCAGTAACTGACTCCTTCACTAATATTGCAATGCCCCCTCCTCTTTTACCCCCTCCTCTGTCTCGCCTGAAGATTCTATATCCCGGGATATTGAGCTGCCAATCCTGCCCCTCCCTCAACCATGTCTCTGTGATGGCTACTATATCACAATTCCACGTGTCAATCCTTGCCCTTAACTCATCCATTTTACCTGCAATACTCCTGGCATTAATGTAGAGGCCTTCCATCCTGGTCTTACTCCCTTGAAACTTACTTCCGCTGTATTCCCTCTGACTTGTTCGCTTTCCTGTGTTTAGCTGTGTCCCTATTCTGCTAGGAGTCTGCATCCCCTCCCCCTGCCAAATTAGTTTAAACTCTTCCCAACAGCACTAGCAAACCTGCCAGCAAGGATGTTAGTCCCCCTCTGGTTCGGATGTAGACCGTCCCACTTGTACAGGTCCCACCTTCCCCAGAAACGGTCCCAGTGGTCCAGGAATCTAAAACCCTCCCTCCTGCACCAACTCTTAAGCCACACATTCATCTGTGCTATTCTCCTATTTCTATACTCTCTAGCATGTGGCACTGGGAGTAATCCAGAGATTACAACCCGAGAGGTCCTGCTTTTTAGTCGACTGCCGAACTCCCTGAATTCTTGATGCAAGACCTCATCCCTCTTTCTACCTATGTCATTGGTACCAACATGTACCATGACCTCTGCCTCATCACCCTCCCCATCCAGGATGCCCTGAGGTGCTGTTCCTCGAGCTTGTGTTGATGTTTGCTGGAACACTGCAGCAATCCCAGGACAGAGATGTGGGCATGAGAGCAGGGGGGAGTGTTGAAATGGCCAGCAACCAGAAACCCGGGATCATGCTTACGGACTGAGCGGAGGTGTTCGCAAAGTGGTCACCCAATCTGCGTTTGGTCTCCCCAATGTAGAGGAGACCACAATAATATAAAAGCAAAATACTGCAGATGCTGTAAATCTGAAATAAAAACAAGCAATGCTGGAAATACTCAGCAGGTCTGGCATCATCTGTGGAGAGAGAGTTAATATTTCAGGTCAGTGACCCTTCATCAGAACTGACAAATATTAGAAATGTAAAAGGTTTTAAGCAAGTAAAGTGGGGGGGGGGGGGGTGCGGCAAGAGATAACAAAGGAGAAGGTGTTGATAGAACAGAGGGTCACAGAGAATAACTGACCAGAAGGTCATGGAACAAAGGCAAATGGTATGTTAATAGTGTGCTGAAAGACAAAGCATTAGTTCAGAGAGGGTGTTAATTGATTGCAAAGCACAAAGCACTCCAAGCACAAACATTAAAAAACCAGAACAATGGGTAGGCACAGTAGAAACAAACTAAACAAACTAAAATAAAATAACCAAATAAAAAAGGAAAAAGAAAAAATAACTAAACATAAAAAGGGGGGCCCGTCATGCTCTGAAATGATTGAACTCAATGTTCATTCTGGCAGGCTGTAGCGTGCCTAACCAGTAAATGAGGTGCTGTTCCTTGAGCGTGCGTTGATGTTCGCTGGAACACTGCAGCAATCCCAGGACAAAGAAGTGAGCGGGGGTGGTGGGGGGGGTGGTGCGGGGTGGTTGTTGAAATGGCAAGCAACCGGAAGCTCGAGGTCATGCTTACAGACTGAGCGGAGGTGTTCTCCAAAGCGGTCACCCAATCTGCATTTGGTCTCCCCAGTGTAGAGGAGACCACATTGTGAGCAGCGAATATAGTATACTAAATTGAAAGAAATACAAGTAAATCGCTGCTTCACCTGAAAGGAGTGTTTGGGGCCTTGGATAGTGAGGAGAGAGGAGGTAAATGGGCAGGTATTGCACCTCCTGCAATTGCAGGGGAAGGTGCCCCGTGGGAAGGAGGCGAGGTGGTGGGGGTAATAGAGGAGTGGACGAGGTGTCGCGGAGGGAACAATCCCTTTGGAATGCCGACAGGGGAAGATGCGTTTGGTAGTGGCATCATGCTGGAGGTGGCGGAAGTGGCGGAGGATGATCCTTTGGATGTGGAGGCTGGTGGGGTGGAAAGTGAGGACAAGGGGAACCCTGTCACAGTTCTGGGAGGTGGAAAGTGAGGACAAGGGGAACCCTGTCGCGGTTCTGGGAGGGACGGGAAGGGGTGAGGATAGAGGTGCGGGAAATGGGCCGGACACGGTTGAGAGCCCTGTCAACCACAGTGGGGGGGAATCCTCCGTTGACGATAAAGGAAGACATATCAGAAGCGCTGTTGTGGAAGGTTGCATAATCGGAGCAGATGCGTCGGAGACGGAGAAACTGGGAGAATGGAATGGAGTCCTTACAGGAGGCAGGGTGTGAAGAAGTGTAGTTGAGGTAGCTGTGGGAGCCGGTGGGCTTATAATATTTTCTGGAGGCTGGTTTAGAATGGCAGAGGCCTGGGAGTTTATAACTTATCTCCCTGCTCTTGGACAAGTAATTTGTGGCCTGCAGAATTATTGGGAAGAAAATTGGGGAGGAAGATTACAGACTAAGCACCACTGCCAAAAAGTCAGATGTGCTTAATTTTTCAGAAACTATCTATTCTTTTGCAAATGTAATTTGAGCTAGCCAACAATTTACTGCTGTTATTCTTTGTCAATTTCTCTCCAAACTGGATGCCAGAAGACACACTAACTTCCCTGGACTCTATGCATAGCAACACCATAAATGCACTCATTTTGAATACAATTATGATTTTGTTAGAAATACTAGTCAAAGGCAACTTTCTCATATTTGTTCGTAATGTCACTACACATAGCAACAAGAGACAGTCATTCCCACTGCAGAGCATGAGTTACGAGAGAAATATCCAGTTTTTTTATACGGAAGTTACTTGTGATCTGCAGAAAATGAAGTGGAAGCTGTTCTTTCTCAGTTTGGTAGATTTTCTCATCTAAAGATTTTCTTTGAAGTAACTTGTCTGTATCTTACAGGAACCAGCTGTTCTCCAGTTGGATCACTTTGGCTTTAATCACTTTTATACACAGTCAGTAGAACACCATAAATTGGAATCTCTTGAGGGCTGTGCTTTCTGCTTGGATTCAAAGTCATTTAAATTCACAGTAAGATGTTATTTGGGTTCTTTTACAATCTCAGTCTGCAGAGCTTCTCCACATGTACACATCCTGTCCTCAAAGCAGAAACAAGGACACAAATGAATAAATCTGAACTGACAGAGAACTGTTGACAGCCAAATGGAAGTTTTAGAGATTGTTTGGCAGAGCACAAGCAGAAAGATAAGGATAGCTCTACACACCCGAAGTCATCCCACTTACTGTCTCCACTTCATCACTGCAAACAATTGGAAATAGTTAAAATTGCATAGTACAGAACTCTGCAAGGATGACGGGCAGGGAGTGGAAACAAACTCAATTAAATTTTTCAGTTTTTTGAAGACTTCAACTGACTGATATATACATTTACAGCACAGTACACACAATGTCATATACTGCACTCATAACTTTAATCTCAGTAGCACATTAACAAACCCCTTAACTTTAATCTGAGTAATATAGTAACAAACCCCATAACTTTAATGTGAGCAATACATTAACAAACTCCAGTTTATGCCTGATTTATCCTGTCCTTGGCTAAATGCACATTTGATTATAAGTAATCTTATATGTATCTTTCAACCTAAAACAGTTCTTGATTGAATTGTTTTCACAATATACAACCCATCTTTAAACATGAACTAAAATGTATTTATTTACATCAGTAATTTTCAGACATTTTTGTGTGGGAGATACTTGTGAATATTAACACACTCCTTGCCAGTTTTGACAATCCTGAATATCTCTATCCTAAATTCTTGAAGAAAGCATCAACTATGCTGAAGAAAACAAAGCACAGAAAACAATTCTTATTAATATACTGTGGATAGGATGGGAACAATTACCCTACTAAGGGTTCTGTACATGAATGCACATAGCATAAAGGATAAATGAAGAGTATGATGTAATAGCTGTTATAGACACCTGACTATAATCTGGCATAATTGGAAACTAAATAATCCAGACTATAGAATCTTTGGAAAGCACAAAGACATTGGGAAAGAAGGGGGAGTAACAATATTGATAACAAACACAATTACCACAGTAGAAAGAAGGATTAGGGTTAGGGTGATTGGGCAGTGGAAATATAATGGGTAGAGTTAAAGAACAGCAAAGAACTCTGGTAGAAGACTCTGGTACAAGCTATCTGTCATGCATGGAAGGAGCCGTGATGCAATAAACAATGAAATGGAATAATTACGAATTTTAAAAAGTCAACGGTTAAACAAAACCACAAGACATGGCCACTTGTACCACAGTCAAAATAGAGTAGCAGTCACAAAGGTTCCTTTAGATTGGAAAATAGCGAATGTAACTCCTTTATTCAAAAAGGGAAAGAGACAGAAAGCAGGAAACTACAGGCCAGTTAGCTTAACATTTGCCTTAGGGAAAATGTTAGAAGCTATTATTAAAGATGTTATAGCAGGGCATTGAGAAAAATTCAAGGTAATCAGGCAGAGTCAACATGGTTTTGTGAAAAGGAAATCATGTTTAACCAATTTATTGGAGTTCTTTGAGGGAGTTACATGTGCTGTGGATGAAGGGGAACCGGTGGATGTATTGTACTTAGCTTTCCAGAAGGCATTTGATAAGGTGCCACATCAAAGGTTATTGCAGAAAGTAAAAGCTCATGGTGTGGGGGTAACATATTGGCATGGATAGAAGATTGGTTAGCTAACAGGAAACAGAGAGTAGGCATAAATAAGTAATTTTCTGGTTGGTAAGATGTAACGAGTGGTGTGCCACAGGGATCTGTACTGGGGCCTCAACTTTTTACAATTTATATAAATGACTTAGATGAAGGGACCGAAGGTATGGTTGCTAAATTTGCTGATGACACAAAGATAGGTAGGAAACTAACTTGTGAAGAGGACATAAGGAGACTACAAAGGGATATAGATAGGTTAAGTGAGTGGGCAAAGACTTGGCAAATGGAGTATAATGTGGGAAAGTGTGAAATTGTCCACTTTGGCAGGAAGCATAAAAAAGAACCATAAAATCTAAATGGTGAGAGATTGCAGAGCTCTGAGATACAGAGGGATCTGGGTGCCCTGGTGCATGAATCGCAAAAGGCTAGTATGCAGGTACAACACGCAATTAGGAACGCTAATAGAATGTTATCATTTATCGCGAGGGGAATTGAATACAAAAGTAGGGAGGTTATGCTTCAGCTATACAGGCATTGATGAGATCACATCTGGAGTGCTGTGTGCAGTACTGGTCTCCTTATTTAAGGAAGGATGTAAATGCGTTGGAGGCAGTACAGAGAAGGTTTACTAGACTAATACCTGGAATGGGTGGCCGATCTTACGAGGAAAGTTTGGACAGGCTAGGCTTGTATCCACTGGAATTTAGAAGAGTGAGAGGCGACTTGATTGAAACATATAAGACCCTGAGGGGTCTTGACAGGGTGGATATGGAAAGGATGTTTCCCCTTGTGGGAGAATCTCAAACTAGGGGTCACTGTTTAAAAATAAGGGGTCACCCATTTAAGACAGAGATGAGGAGAAATGTTTTCTCTCAAAGGGTCGTGAGTCTTTGGAATTCTCTTCCTTAAAAGGCAGTGGAAGCAGAGTCTTTGAATATTTTTAAGGCAGAGGTAGATAGATTCTTGATAAGCAAGGGGGTGGAAGGTTATTGGGGGTAGGTGGAAATGTGGAGTAATCAGTTCAGCCATGAACTTATTGAATGACGGAGCAGGCTCGAGGGGTCAAATGGCCTACTCCTGCTCCTAATTCATATGTTCGAATGCTCATGACCCCTCCTGTACTAGAAATCAACAGACCTGTCTGCAAGGATGGAACTTGTTAATCTCGTTTGAAATAGCTCTGTGGTGAACCTCTTTGAAATTGAAATTGCATTATTGACTCTTATCAACATTGTTACGACCAGGTGAGAAAGGTGGCTCAGGGCTTTTTACTGTCTTCACCTGGTCTTATTGTAACAGGGTTTTATTTTAAACACACTGTGTTTTGAACTCCCCCTTTGTGAATCCTTGTTCACCACTTTCCAATTGTAAGGCAAAGAAATGAGCATAAACAGGCTTTCTTAAGTTTCAAGAAGGGCAGCAGGGATAAGCCAGGGAACTACAGGCCGGTGAGCCTTACATCAGTGGTGGGAAAGTTATTGGAAGGGATTCTGAGAGACAGGATTTATATGCATTTGGAAAGGCAAGGTCTGATTAGGGATAGTCAGCATGGCTTTGTGCGTGGGAAATCATGTCTCACGAATTTGATTGAGTTTGTCGAGGAGGTGACCAAGAGGATTGACGAGGGCAGGGCGATGGAAGTTGTCTACGTGGACTTTAGCAAGGCTTTTGACAAGGTCCCGCATGGTAGGCTGGTCCAGAAGGTTCGAACTAGGGTGAGCTAGCAAATTGGATACAAAATTGGCTTGGTGGCAGAGGGTAGTAGTGGAGGGTTGTTTTTCAGATTGGAGGCCGGTGACCAGTGGTGTGCCGCAGGGATCGGTGCTGAGCCCTCTGTTGTTTGTCATATATATTAATGACTTGGATGTGAATGTAGGGGGCATGATTAGTAAGTTTGCAGATGGCTCCAAAATTGGTGGCATAGTGGACAGTGAAGAAGGTTGTCTAAGGTTACAACAGGATATAGATAAATTGGGAAAGTGGGCAAGGCATTGGCAAATGGAATTTAATGCAGACAAGTGCGAAGTGATGCATTTTGGGAAGTTAAACCAGGGCAGGGCATATACAGTGGATGGCAGGGCCCTGGGGAGTGTTGTTGAGCAGAGAGACCTTGGGTGCAAGTACATAGTTCCTTGAAAGTGGCAACACAGGTAGACAGGGTGGTGAAGAAGGCGTATGGCATGCTTGCCTTCATCGGCCGAGGCATTGAGTACAAGAGTTGGGACGTCATGTTACTGTTGTACATAATATTGGTTAGGCCGCATTTGGAGTACTGTGTGCAGTTCTGGTCGCCGCACTACAGGAAAGATGTGATTAAGCTAGATAGGGTGCAGAAAAGATTCACAAGGATGTTGCCTGGTTTGGAGGGCTTGAGTTATAAAGAGAGATTGGATAGGATGGGTCTGTCTTCCCTGGAGCGAAGGAGGCTGAGAGGGGACATGATAGAGGTATGTAAAATGATGAGAGGCATAGATAGGGTAGATAGCCAGAGTCTGTTTCCCATGGTAGGGGTGACTAAAATTAGAGGGCATAGATTTAAGGTGAGAGGGAGGAGGTTTAAAGGGGATCAAAGGGGTAAATTTTTCACACAAAGAATAGTGGGTATCTGGAATGAGCTGCCTGAGGAGGTGGTGGAGGCAGGAACAGTAGCAACATTTAAGAGGCATCTGGACAGGTACTTGAATGAGCAAGGCATAGAGGGATATGGAATTAATGCACGCAGGTGGGAATAATATAGATAGGCATTATGGTCGGCATGGACGCAGTGGGCCGAAGGGCCTGTTTCTATGCTGTATGACTCTATGACTCCAAAAGTGAAATTTTATTAAAATTTAAACTTAAACTCTAATTCAGTTAACGCCTATGGATACACGCCATGCCTCATGCTAGCATGCGTACGTGATATGCACATGCAAATAGGGACAGATAAGAGCAGAGGAAAAATAAAATAAAGAGGTTTGAGGCAATCCCTGAAGAGGGTTTTTTTTACTGTGCTTCGAGCTCACTGTAGTCCTTGATCGTAGGTAGATCTTGCTTTTCGTTGGTGCCCAGCATTCTTCTTAAACCTTGTTCACTGTAGGAGACTTTTCTCTCCTGGGTTTCATGTGTCTTCAATGGATCTTCAGTTCCGTGAGAAAGAGATGGGAGCAGGCAGGAGAGAGGTCTTTTCAGTCCAGGAGCAAAGAGCTTTCTGAGTTTTCAAACACTCTGTGGCAAGTTCAAATTCAGACAGCCAGTTAGTCACGTGACTAAACTGGCCTGACCAGGTCTTCTGTGTATTGGAAAACCAGGGACTGGGTCCTTTGTTCCAACACTCTCTGCCAGTATACAAAAAAGGTCTTTCCGGCGAGGGGCCTGACAGTTCCTTGTGATAGTCCTTCTTTTCTTCCCAGCAGCAATTTTAAGTTTTAATGTTCATGTGACGAAATAATGTGTGCCTCATTCTTGGCAGGTGGGGACCTACATGACAACATGATTGAATTAACAAAGAATTCTGGAGACCAGCATACTCACAGCACAACCCAAAATTGAATAGGTATGAAATAGCACCATGTTAACAGAAGGATCCCTATTTAGACATGAATCGCTGGCAGTGGTCTCCAAATCCTGGTCCATCGTGTGATCACACTAGGGGAGCAAGCCATGTGTCCCCTAACAGAAACACGAATGTGATGAATTTTTACCTTAAAAAGGTAACCCTCTGGAGACAGAGGGAGAGATCAAGCCAGCACCTTCAGAAAGTAGTCCAGCCAGAGACTGTGAAAGAGATCCAGCCAAGCAAGGAAGAAGCCCTGCTGCTAATTTTACACTTCTGCTTGCTGCAGCAAAGAACTTAAAGTTGCCACCACCTTCAGTCAGAAGTTTTAACCACCAGAAAATTCTACATCTCCTCAACAAGTTCAAAACTACAAACACCCAGGCCTGCACCTTCAAAAAAGACTGTACTCCTGAGAAAATTCACCAGGTTTACCATAAACTATGAATACCTACCTCACGTGTGTGTGTGCGTGTGTGTGAATGTGCGTGTGGGTGAGGTTGCAACCATTTCAGGAATTGTCTAAAAATAAATAGTTTCTTTTTAACCTATGAGAAAACCTGTCATTTGTCTCTTTATTTCACCCGAAAGACACTCGGGGGCTGATGCAGCATTTTAACAAAATGCGATTCCAGTCAGTGAACAGGTGAACAGTGGGAACCACCCATGCCCCTTTCCACCTGTCCATAACATATCTGATAGTATTAATGCGGTGGAGGCTGTATAAATATGGAAATCACTGAAGCATGTAACAGAAACAATGGTGTTATAATGGTAGATTTTAATTTTCACGTGGACTGGGAGAAGCAGAACAACTCAAGTAATAAAGTCAATGAATCTCTAGGAAGCATTCAGGACAATTTTCTAGAACAATATGTTTTAGAATCAACAAGGGACTAAGTTTGGTGATGAGTAACAAATCTGAATTAGTTAACAATCTGATGGGAGGTATTATCTTGCAAATCATGACTAAGGTTTCAAATTTAAGTAAACCAGACTTAAAAGGGATGAGAAAAAATATTGAACACAATAAACTGAGCTGAACCATTAATGGGTAAAACAACAGTATAAAGTATTCAAAGAAGCATTTGGTATGATACAAAACCAGTACATATCCCTAAAAGGAAAAGGCTCCTCTTGTGTAGTTAAGCAACCATGGTCAACAAATGATATGAGACCATATCAAGTTAAAATAAGAGACTAACAAATTCAAGGAAGAGTGGTATCTAATCAAGATCTTTAAAACAATAAATGGATTTGATAGATACAGATAAACTATTTCCTCTGGTGGGGGAAATCAAGAACCAAAGGTATAACCTTAAAATTAGATCTAGGCCATTTGGGAGTGCAATCAGCAAGCACTTTTTCATGCAAATGGTATTGTAAATTTCAAACTCTCTCCCCAAAAGGCTGTGCATGCTGGATCAACTGAAAATTTCAAGACTGAGATTGTTAGATTTTTATTGGGTATCGGTAACATGGAACATGGGACATGCGTCAGAGGTGGGTAAATGGAGTGGAGGTACAGATTAACCATAGTCTAACTGAATGGTGGAACAGGTTCAATGGGCTGAATGGCCTACTCCTGTTCCTATAAACTTAACCCTTCTCTTGCCTGTGATTTTAATTGTGCAGAGAGTAGTGGTGAACGGTTGCTTTTCGGACTGGAGGAAGAAGTTTAGTGGGGGTCCCCAGAGGTTGATCTTAGGACCACTGCTTTACTTGACCTATATTAATGACCTAGACATTGGTGTACAGGGCACAATTTCAAAATTTGCAGATCACACAAACTTGGAAGTATTTTTAACTGTGAGAGGATAATGATAAATTTCAAGAGGACATAGAGAGGCTGGTAGAATGGGAGACAAGTGGCTGATGAAATTTAATACAGAGAACTGTATTAAAGTGGCACATTATTGGTGGAAAGAACAAGGAGAGGCAATATAAAATAAAAAGTACAATTCTAAAGGGAGTGCAGGAGCAGAGGGACCTGGGGGTTATTTGTGCACAATTCATTGAAGGTGGCAGGGCAGGTTGAGAAAGTGGTTGGTAAAGCATACGGGATCCTGGGCTTTGTAAATAGGGGCATAGAGTACACGAGCAAGGAAGTTACGATGAACGTTTATAAAACACTGGTTCAGCCTCAACTGGAGTACTGTGTCCAACTCTAGGCACCACACTTTCGGAAGGATGTGGAGGCATTACAGTAGGTGCAGAAAAGATTCACGGGAATGGTTCCAGGGATGAGGAACTTCAGTTATGTGATAGATTGGAGATGCTGGGTCTGTTCTTCTCAGAGAAGAGAAGATTAAGAGGAGATTTGATAGAGGTATTCAAAATCATGAGGGATCTGGACAGAGTAGATAGGGAGAAACTGTTCCCATTGGCGGAAGGGCTGAGAACCAAAAGACATTGATTTAAGGTGATTGGCAAAAGAAGCAACTGCAACATGAGGAAAATATTTTTTATGCTGCGAGTGGTTCGGATCTGGAATGCTCTGCTTGAGAATGTGGTGGAGGCAAATTCAATCAAGACCTTCAAAAGAGAATTGGATAATTATCTGAAAAGAAAAAAATTGAAGAGCTACAGGGAAAAGGCAGGGGCATGGGACTAGGTGTGCTGCGCTTGCAGAGAGACAGCACAGAGATGATGGGCTGAATGGCCTCCTTCTGTACTGTAATCATTCTCTGATTCTACATCTTAATAAATGAGTATAATCTCTTCTGATAGTAAAAGAATTAACACTTTATTTTTAAGGAAAACTCCCACCTTGCCATGTTATTTGGTCCAGTGTGACTGACTGAGAGAGTGCTGATTGTCAGTGGTGCTTCATCTATCTGCTTAAGTGGATATAAAAGTTCCCATGATATTATTCAGACAAAAACTGTACCACTGCACGTCTGGTGCATGACCAAAGCTCCTCCCTCAAGCAATACCAACACAACAGATTATTTGCTCAATCATCTCACTTGCTGTTTATGGAATCTTGTTGGGAGTGGTTGGCTGACATATTTGCCTAAAAAACATTGACTGTATTTCAAAAGCAATGAACAAGCATTTCAAAAGCATTCCTAAATTACTGTGAGGAGGCAAAAAGGTACAATATAAATGCAAATTCTTTCTTTACTTGTGTTCAAATCACAATGCATAAAGGAGGAAAAATACAATAACTGCTGCCTTAACAAGTCATTCATATTTATACTTGATTGTTACAAAAATAATTAGGATCCTAAAATTAGCCAAATAGCTTTTAGAGATCAAACTAATTTAATTTGGTTTGAATTTAACATTTGGCCTGCAGTTATTTAGATTGTACACTGATTCTGAACATTTAAATTATCTGACATTACAATAGAGTATGTAAGCAACCAACAGTATCAACTGCATTTTCCCAATGAGCAATCCACACACTCCTTTTGACATTGGCTATTAGGATATGTTCATTTAATTCCTGTCGTGGTTCACACATACTTGGTCCTGCAGATGTGTGCACCAAGATTTTATTGTGAATGCATATAGTGGAAGGATGCTGCTCTTTTTACAACCAATGGAAGACGCGCAGCCATTTGTTGCACAGCCATTAATCGCTTCAGTTATAAGGCTCCAGGCTATGTTCATCAAAGGTGGATCTTAGTTTAAAGGTTACATACCAGAATTCATGAAGAGAGTAAATAAATCCATGCCTGCATTTTTGTGGTATTGTGATTATTTCAAATGCTTTTAGGATCTGTTACGACCAGGTGAGAAATGTGTCTAGGGGGTCTGTTACTGTCTTCACCTGGTCTTATTGTAACAGGGTATTATTTTTAAACACACTGGGCTGAATTTTACCGGCCCCTCGACGCAGCGGGTCGCAGCATGTGGGCCTGTAAAATGCTGCGGGGAGAGGTCTGCCTCTACCCACGATGCCGAGAAGGGCCTGCCGCATATTACCGGTGGAGGTGGGACCTCAGTGCAGCAACACCCCCCCCGCCACCTGGGGGCGGGCCCTTCATCAACATATGTAAATTAACAGTTAACATAGTTACATAAACTTACCTGCAGGCGGCGGCCATCCCACTCCTATATTACGGCCGCCGTTCGTTCTCCACACGCCTTTAGAATGCCATACGGAGTACCAGGCGAGAACCTGGTGGGGAGGGGGGAGTAGTAAATTTTTCAGGGCGTGAGGGGTGGAGGAGCTGAGAAATCGATCTTTATTTGATGTGGGGATGGTGGGAAGGGGTTCAAGGGCAAAATATAGAAGGTTCGCGGGGGTGGGGGGGGAAGTTCGGGTATGTGAGCAATCAACTGCTGGTCATTTCATTGCCTGGATTGACCATTGGGGGCGTTGGGGAAGGGCCTCCATCATTTACTTTTAAATGTATTAAAAATCATTTATATTTTCCCTTTAACAATTAAACTTATTTGTAAGGGCTTAAAACCCTTTTAAAATGGTGCTGGCACCTGCACAGTGGCGCCAGACGCCATTGCCGGGGACGCGGAGGCCACCCACTCTACTTCATCGGGGCTGTCGCTCTGCCCCCTCTATTCAAATGAGCCCCCGCATGTAATATCACGGGGGCTCAGGGATGGCTCATCCGCAGGGGATGCACACGGTTCTTAGAGTTCAGCCCACTGTATTTTGAGCTCCCCCTTTGTGAATCCTTTTTCATTGCTTTCCAATTGCAAGGCAAAGAAATGAGCATATACAGGCTTTCTTCGGTTTAAAGGAGAAAAGTGAAATTTATTAAACCTTAAACTTAAACTCTAATACGGTTAACACCTATGGATATACGACGCACCCATGCTAGCATGCACATGTGATACACGCATGCAAATAGGGACAGAAAAGAGCAGAAGAAAAGTAAAATGGAGAGGTTTGAGGCAGTCTCTGAAGAGGGTTTCTGGTTATTGTTTCTGTGGTTCCAGCTCACTGCAGAGTCTTTGATTGTAGGCAGCTCTTACTTTTCGTTGGGGCCCAGTATTATTCTTAAACCTTGATCAATGTAGGAGACTTTTCTCTCTTTGAGGTTCTCGTGTCTTCAATGGTTTCTGAAGCTGGTGTGAGCGAGATGAGAGCAGACAGGAGAGTGATGTTCTTAAACCCAGAGCCAGGAGCTTTCTGATCTCAAACACTGTTTTCTCCAATTTTAAAACTCTCAGTTCAAACCTCTGCAACAGCCAGTTAGTCATGTGAATAAAACTGGTCTGATCACTTCTACTGTGTATTGGGGAAGCAACAACTGGGTCCCCATTGTTCCAACACTGTTTCTATGCAAATGTCTTTCCAGTCAGGGGCTTGCAATTTTAAGTTTTAATGTTCATGTGGCGAAATAATGTGTGCCTCAGTCTTGGCAGGTGGGGGGCTTGCCTGACAGATCCTATACCTTTAATGCAGTAAAAATACAGGTGTAAAACCGACTTTAGTAATACCTTTTGTTGTTTTGAAAACCAGCATTTCAGGTTAATTAAATGGATATTGCATACACTGAGTGCAATTTTGTATTGCCTGCTGCTCGGTATTTCTAGTAGTGATATATAAAGTTAATTATAACATAATCCAAAAGTTATACTGACCATTTTCTTTAAATATCTGTTGTGATTTAATATTTTACTACGTTTTTGTTCCATTCCGGACATCTCAAGTTACGTACCTCCTTTGAAACCTTCATGCATGTGTTTGTTACCTCTACATTTGATTGTTCCAACAAACTCCTGGCCAGCCTCCCATGTTCTATCCTCCACATACATGAGGTCACTCAAAACTCTGCTGCCCATGTCCTAACTCACACCAAGTCCTAGTTAATCATCTGTGCTCGCTGACCTACATTACTCCCGGTCAAGTAGAGCTTTGAATTTAAAATTCTCATCTTTGTTTTCAAATCCTTCCCTATCTCTGAAACCTTCTTCAGCCCTACAAACCCCCACTAGATCTCTGTGCTCCACCAATGCTGGCCTCTTGAGCATTCCTGATTTTAATTACTCCACCATTTGCAGCCGTACCTTCAGCTGCCTAGGCCCTAAACTCTGGAATTCCCTTCCCATAGCTCTCCACCTATCTTCCTCTCTTTCCTTCTTTAAGATGCTCCTTAAAACCTACTGCTTTCACCAAACTTTTGGTCATCTGGCCTAACATCTCCTTTGTTCCATAACATTCCTGTAAAGCACATTGGGATGCTATATTACATTAAAGTCATTATAGGGTCTCTGTAAAAGTAACATAAAATACAGAAGGGAAAGTCAAACTTCTCCTGATTTGTCAGTTAATATCATTTAACCTACACTTTCAAGTATTAGAAGTCTATCTTTTTGGACACTCAGTATTCATGATCACCCCTCCGTCTATCAGTATTAAAGTATTAACAGATCTCTAATCAGCTTACTGCACAAATTCCAGCAATTTTAAGCAGATGTATAAGAAACTTTTAAAAAAATTGTGTCTCTGTCTTGTAACTGAGATCCACGTCATTGTTTCATCTTGATTTTCCAAACAGAAAAATTCTAAAAACAGTCTTTCACTTGGACTGATGTATCTTCTATCAAAGAGAAATTTAAAATTAAACTATATGTATAAAAATAGTTGCATTTTACAGAATTTTTGGAAATAATTTGACTACATTGTCCATTTAGATCATTGGGTTCGATCTGACCAGTGTGACTTGAAAATGACAACCAAACCAAATCAGATCAGCCATGATCTTCTTGAATGGCGGAGCAGGCTTGAGGGGCTGAGTGGCCTTCTCCTGCTCCTAATTTGTATGTTCATATGTATCGACATATGGAAAAACATTTTTTCTTAATGTAAAAAGCAGAAACTTCCAGCATAGTAAATGTGGCATTATCCAATTAACAAAAAAAATTAGCTCTACATGGGAATTGAAAATCACAAGTGGAATATGACAATAAAATACATAATTGGAGGAGGAGTTATTCAGATACCTGTTTGGCAGTTCACTTCTTACAATGACATGCCTCATCCAGGGCTGTTTTTTATATAACTATCATAATTAAATATATTAATCGTTTAGTAATCGAACAGGAAAAGCACTGAAACCAAGCAAATTATCATTCAATAATGAGCTGATCAAACTTTTAAAATAACATAAAACTGAGCAAAATTACAGGTACCCCAAAAGGCTCATCAAATTTACCCAGTAAGTGACCGAGGCGTATGGAATTAGAAGATCCCCCAATTAACCTCCTTTTTGTACTAGGTTATCTTAGCTACACTGGCAATATTGCCAATACAATTGGCCTCAGTGCCTCTAGGTTATCTTAGGAGCATTTCACTATTAATCGCCACCTAGTGACCCTTGCTTGAAGTGCATGCTTGTGCTTCAAGTGAAAAAATCTCTTGGTTGAGATGCCCCTATGTTTGATGCATATGAAAAGCCATTTGGGGGAGGTATTGAAGATGATCAGCAGTGTGGAACTTTATCCTAGCATGAGTGAATCCCTGAGGAGGGTAGGAGGAGAGGGAAGAAAATTGGCAGAAAAAGGAAATCACTTCAGTGGTAAGGAATATTCAGTCTTCTCTCCACTGACTGCTGCAAAGTGTTGAAAGTTAATACTAAATTTTCCAGCTACTAAAAAAGTCAGTTCTGAGAGCTGATGTTGTTCTGTTTATTTGAACTGATTTGTGTGGAAGGAGGACACTTACAGCTGTCCAGTCATAAGCAAGGGTTCTACCTACTGATGGAAACGTCTCCTCTGCAATCCCATGTGGTTATGCTGTTCAGTTTTAAGTGTTTCACCAGATGGCCCTTATGATTGCTACAATAAATACAATTTTCTCAAACCAGGCAATAGATACAACTGCTTTTACTGGTTCTAAGGATCAACTCAGCAGTTGAAGGCTATGACCAGAGCCCTTTTCCTTTATGCGTGTATCTACTAATAATGAGAGCAGTATTTCATTAAGGAAAACTCTTCTTGGTTGGGAATCATAGAAAGAGTACTAATGCATAGCATATTAAAGCTCAAAACTTTGTTTTCTGCCAACCGATAAAATTAAAAATGTAGCACACCATTCAACCAATAGTAATAATGTGTTCAAATTTGTGGATTTTTACCTACTGTCAGTATAACAGTAGAAAAAAATTGTTGCTTCTGTTAGAAAATTGCAATGAATAAATTTTTTAATATAAACTCCGGTAATAGTGATACATTCCCAACATCTGAATTGATTTGAACTCACCTTAGCCTGAGACTCAAACTAAATGGAGCAGTGGATTGTCAAACTTCTGAATCCTAAATACCTAAACACATAACTGCCACTCTCTAGTATATCTATAGTCACTTCGCCTACCCACAACTTTGCCTAATCATTTTGTCCACTACTTATAGAAGAGAAGTGAAATAAAAGTCAAGAGGAAAAAATACTGCAAACATCTGGTCACATGCAAACAGAAGCATGCTGTAAAGTGTAGATACCATATTTTTTCCCTCATGAACATATTCAAATTGTGGTCAAGTGGCATCATTATGACACCAACACCACTTTATGACTTCACTGCCTAACATTATTTCCTGCTCCCTTCAGCCAGACGTGACACTACAAATCCTGAGGCAGCCATTTCAAACAGTATTTAAAGGATCCTTACCTGCAATTGTGAAAAGCTGGATAGAGCTTTTGGAGGCATTTTTCATGCCTGAGTTTCTGAGTTTTGACCTCAAAGCATTTGAAAGTGCTTGTAGCTGCTAGGTTCTAAACTGTTTAAGGGGCTTCTTACATTGCAGTTGTTTCTTGATGGTAGTCTTTCTAAGAATTCTACTTTACTTTAGGAGCAGTGAGAGAATAAGGAAGAGGGACAGTGGGAGGAGGAAGGATCAAACAGCTACAAAGGGAGGAAGAGGAAGTAGAAGCAGACATGATTATCCTTCCAAGAGTTTATAGGCCCAGAAGAACATGACTGGTATTCTTAGAGGTACATTGCTTTAGGAGGATTCAATTCTCTAGGGAGACAGCAATAAAGTTGTGTCATATCCTGTAAGAAGACCTGCACACCAAAAGCTACTATTAGCACAACATTGTATGTTGCTGTCAAGGTTACTACAGACCTGAATTATTTTTCCTCTGACTCCTTACAAAGGATAGAGAAGCAATTACAGCTGTGAGGAGGGATGTTATGATATCTTAGAAGGATCATCAAATGAGGCTATATGGACTGAGCTTAGGAACAAAAAAGGGGCAGTCACACTGCTGGGAGTTTACTAAAGACCGCCAAACAGTCAGAGGGAGATAAGAGCAGATATATAGGCAAATCTCTGAGAAGTGCAAAAACAATAGGCAGTAATAGTAGGGGATTTTAACTACCCCAATATTAACTGGGATAGTTTTAGTGTGAAAGGAATGGAGGAAACAGAATTCTTAAGGTGCATTCAGGAGAACTTTTTTGGCCAGTACATAGCAAGTCCAAAAAGAGAGAGAACAGTTCTGGACTTGGTTTTAGGTAATAAAGCCTGGGCAGGTGGAAGGAGTGGCAGTGGGAGAGCATTTTGGTAGTAGTGATTTAACATTCAGTTCATTTCAACATAATTATGGAAAAAGACAGAGATGGAACAGGAGTTAACATTCTAAATTGGGGTAAATCCAATTTTATGAAGCTAAGAAGTGATTTGGCAAAAGTGGACTGGAAACAGCTACTTCTGTCAAAGCAGTGGGAGGCATTCAAAGGGGAGATTCAGGGGGTTCAGAGTAAACATGTTCCCACAAAGTAAAAGGGTGGGATGGCCAAATCTAGAGCCCCCAGGATGGATGTCAAGGAGCTTATAGGGTAACATAAGGAAGAAAAGGAAAGCTTATGTCAGGCATCAGGAACTCAATACTACAGAAAGCCGAGTGGAGTATAAAAAGTGGAGGGGTGAAATCAAAAAGGAATTTAGGAAAGCAAAGAGAGGACATGAAAGAATATTGGCAATTAAAAGCAAGGGGAATCTAAAGATGTTTTATTAGTACACTAAGAGTGAGGATAACTAAGGAAAGAGTAGGGCCCATAAATGACCAAAAAGGTAACTTATGTGTGGAGGCGTAAGATGTGGGTATGGTTCTTAATGAATACTCTGTGTTACGACCAGGTGAGAAAAGCATCTAGGGGTCTTTTACTGTCTTCACCTGGTCTTATTGTAACAGGGCTTAATTTTAAGTACACTATGTTTTGAGCTCCCCCTTTGTGAATCCTCATTCACAGCTTTCCAATTATAAGTCGAAGAAATGAGCACACCAGGTTTTCTTTAGATTTAAAGAAGAAAAGTGAAATTTAGTAAACCTTAAACTTAAACACGAATACAGATCACGCCTACAGATATACGATGCGCCCACACTAGCATACACACGTGATACACACATGCAAATAGGGACAGAAAAGAGAAGAAAAATAAAATGGAGAGGTTTGAGGCAGTCTCTAAAAGGGGGTTTCTTGTTACTGTTTCTGTGTTTCTAGCTCACCGTAGAGTCCTTGATTGTAGACAGCTCTTACTTTTCATTGGGGCCCAGTATTCTTCTTAAACCTTGTTCACTGTAGGAGACTTTTCTCTCTTGGGGTTCGTATGTCTTCAATGGTTTCTGAAGATGGTGAGAGCAAGATGAGAGTAGACAGGAAAGAGGTGTTCTCAGTCCAGGAGCGAACAGCCTTCTCATTTCAAAACTGTGGCAAGTTTAAAAAACCAACAGCCAATTAATCATGTGACTAAACTAGCCTGACCACTTCTTCCGTGTATTGGGGAAGCAAAGTCTGGGTCCCTTGTTCCAACACTGTCTGTTACTATGCAAATGTCTTTCCAGTCAGGGGCTTGCAATTTTAAGTTTTAATGTTCATGTGGCGAAATAATCTTTCTCATTCTTGGCAGATGGGGTGCTTGCCTGACACCTCCACATCAGGGGAATGTGATTTGAAGAAACACGGCACATTTCATTACAGGGTTTGAGAGAAATATAAGATACAGAAAGAAAAAACATGTACTTCTCTCATTCATTTCCATTCAGTCATCAATCTTAAAGCTTATTAAAAATGGTCTGTTATGGGTGCCAGGGCTGTTTTAATTTCCCCCTTTTTTCCCTCAGGAGAGTTAGTAGTGGGCGGGTCTATCCTGAACTCTCTGAGTCATGCAAAGACTTTTGACTTCAGGGGATGGGTTTTCAGTCTTTTCCTCTGACTGTGGGGGAAGATTCTTTGTTACTCTGCCCTTTGTTCTCTGGGACACTCCTACCTGCTGTTATTTGTGCAGAGCTAACTGCACTCCCCTGTGACACTTTGACTAGGTGAGGCATCACCCTCACAGTTTCTGTGCCCCCCACTAGTCTCTCTTTGTCTCTGAAAGTTGTTGTAATTGCTGTTAGCAACTCTGGTGGGGTGCTTCTAGAGTCTGCATTTACATAGGAGGATGTGGAGTCTAACTTTTCACATTTTTCAGGGTTGGTTGACCAGACAGTAGGGGTTTTCATCCGGGATTCTTCCCAGACTTACTTTAACCTGCCCTCTTGGTTACTTTTCCCCTTCTCTTTCTAAACGTTTGCCAGCTGTGTGCCTGCCTGTCCCCTTTTGTTCTTGGCAGGGGTCCCTTACTGTTCACCAGACCTCTGCTGGAGGGTCCTCCTAACACCAGTACAGGATTTAGGGGTGCAGGTTTCACTGTAGGTTGGGGTTTCCCCTCAACCTGGCAGTACTCACCACATCGTTGTGGAGTTTTGGCCAGTCAAACTGCTGTCTTATGCGGGCTTTGGTCTTTCGTATATCGGCATGGACAGCCACTGTAGTCTCGTGGGCCCTTCTTAATATTTCTCCCTGGTACCTCTGTGGCACCACTAACTGGTGAACTACTGTCCAGTCCTTGCCCTCAGGTCTGTAAGGAGAACTCCATTTCCTCATCAGTACCTCATTCTTTAAATTGTAGCAATCAGGGACTCCCTCTGCTTCACTTTCAGACTGGGCAGCCCTGCTAACTCTCGCAATCCTGGGTCAGCTCGCTGAGCCTCAGCTAGGGAAAATCCATTTAATTCATTCCCTGGGTCTCCTAACTTTCCAAAGAATGTATCGGACAGACAGACCTCATGGTCATTTGACTGCAGTGCCAATGCAGTCTCCTCTGGAGGAGCTGGTTTGATCATGGCTTGATCCACTACACATTCAGGGACTCTGCAGGGGACCATTTCCTGCCACTTCCCTGTCTCTCTTACCTCCTGCGGTCATTTTTTTACTACTGGGGGGTCCGCCACCTTCACCACGGCCAGATTATTACGTAGGAGCAGGTCAATCTCATCCACAGGCAAACTAGAGACAATGCCTACAATCACCAGTCCTGAAACTAGATCGCACTCCAGGTACACCCGGTGTACAGGTACAGGCATGCACTGCCCTCTAATACCATTCACCACCATTCTGGTGCTCACTGCACTCTCTGGGGGAAAGGTCAGGCCAATTCCCAGTAAAAGGGATCTAGTCGCTCCTGGTGTCCCTGAGAATCACTATGGGCTCGCCTACCCCACTCAAGGGGTATGGGGTTACTTTCCCTTCAGACACAAAACCCTAATAACCTTCAGGAATCCTATTAACTTTTCCTGCACTGGCCTTAGTAAGCTTCCTGGGTTGCACTCTTACAGCAGTTAAAGCCACAGCTTGTTCTGTGTTTTCAATCAGGGTCCCATCTTCACTGAGTGGGTGTGCCCTGATTAACCCTACCGATTTTCCCTTTGGTTTTCAGCAGTCAGATTTTAAATGCCCTGCCTTATTAGAATGGAAGCACACAGGTCTCCAGGTCTCACTGTCGCTCATAGCACCTTCCTTTTTGGCTGGAGGAGGGCCCCCTGTGTCTCCTCCTTTCCTTTCTCTTCCAGGACTGCCTGGGAGGATATCACCTTCCCACCCTTTGTCCTTTTCAGATTTGTGGGGGTGATTAGGAAAGGTTCTTCCCTGGGAAACCAACTTATAAATTAAAACAAACTCATCAGCAAAGTCATCGGCTCGCTGAAGCTGCTGCTCCTCTATATGGGTCTTTAGGGAGAGTGTTTTTAAATTCCTCTAACAGGATTACTTCTCCAAGAGTCTCATAGCTGAGCTGTATTTTTAAAGCCCTCAGCCACTGGTCAAAAGCCAGTTGCTTACTTCTTTCAAACTCCAGATAAGTTTGATGGCTTGCTTTTTGAGGGTTCTAAACTTTTGGCGATAGGCTTCAGGTACTAATTCATATGCCCCGAGGATAGCATTGTTGGTCAATTCATAATTTGATGAACTTTCATCTGGCAACAGGGAATAAACCTAATGGGCTTTTCGGGTTAGTCTACTTTGCAACAAGAGAGACCAGGTCTCAGCTGGCCATTTTAGCTGCCTTCCCAATTTCTCAAAAGACATGAAAATTTCTTCCACATCTTCTTCATTGAATTTTGGAATTAATTGAGTGAGTTTTAGCAATCTCATACCCAGCCCTGAACTTTGCTCCTCCATGCTTTCACTGGGGTTATTCTGTCACCCCCTAGTTAACAAAAGCCGCTTCAACAATCTTTCTTCGGATTCTTTCTGGAATATTCTTTCTCTCTCTCTCTCTCTCTCCTCTCTCTCATTCCTTCTCCTGCCTTTCTTTTTCTTCACATTCCTTTTGGAAGGTTCTCTCTTTCTCTCTCTCTTCTAATTCAAGTTTCCTTTGTTCCAATTGTAACTTTGCTAGCAGTACCCTCTCTGGGTCTGTTTCTAGCCCTGCTTCTGCTTCTTCAGATTCAAAGGTAAATGGTTGGCCACTAGTCTTAGGAGTTCAGACTTCCTAGTCTTGCCACGTACAGTGATCTCACACTGCTCAACCATTTTTCTCAACTCCTCCATAGACAGTGCTTTTAACTTGTCCCAAGTTACTGCACCCTGGCTTGGAGAGCTACTGACTTCATTGCCGACATGTTAGTATTCAATCACACACAATCACAAGAAAACTTGGATTGAAATTTTGCTCTTTTTGATTGGGAACAATTTGGCTTCCCACTTCCAATTTCACTCGTTTGTCTGTGGGCAAAATTCCGGATGCGAGAACCCAAATTTCTGTTATGACCAGGTGAGAAAGATGTTTGGGGTCTTTTGCTGTCTTCACCTGGTCTTATTGTAACAGGGTTTAATTTTAAATACATTGTGTTTTGAGCTCCAGTTTTGTGAATCCTTGTTCACAGCTTTCCAATTATAAGGCAAAGAAATGAGCACAACAGGCTTTCTTTAGACTTAAAGAAGAAAAGTGAAATTTATTAAACCTCAAACTTAAACTCTAATATGGTTAATGCCTACAGATATACAACGTGCGCCCACGCTAGCATACACACGTGATACACACATGCAAATAGGGACAGAAAAGAGAAGAAAAATAAAATGGAGAGGTTTGAGGCAGTCTCTAAAAGGGGGTTTCTTGTTACTGTTTATGTGTTTCCAGCTCGCCGTAGAGTCCTTGATTGTAGACAGCTCTTACTTTTCATTGGGGCCCAGTATTCTTCTTAAACCCTGTTCACTGTAGGAGACTTTTCTCTCTTGGGGTTCATATGTCTTCAATGGTTTCCGAAGATGGTGAGAGTGAGATAAGAGTAGACAGGAAAGAGGTGTTCTCAGTCCAGGAGCTAACAGCCTTCTCATTGCAAATCTGTGGCAAGTTCAAAAAACCAACAGCCAGCTAGTCATGTGACTAAACTGATGTGACCACTTCTTCTGTGTATTGGGGAAACAAAGTCTGGGTCCCTTGTTCCAACACTATCTGTTACTATGTAAATGTCTTTCCAGTCAGGGGCTTGCAATTTTAAGTTTTAATGTTCATGTGGCAAATAATTTTTCTCATTCTTGGCAGATGGGGGGCTTGCCTGACATTTGCATCTGCTTCCACAAAAGAGGGGGGTGATGCAGACTTTTTAGTTAAGGAGGAAGAATGTGAAGTATTGTATGCGATAAATATAGGGAGAGATGAAGTATTAAGGGGATGAGCATCCTTGAAAGTGGATAAATAGCCAGGGCCAGAAGAAATGTGCCCCCAGGCTATTAAAAGAAGCCAGGGAGGAAATAGCAGAATGTCTGACCATCATTTTTCAATCCCCACTGGATGCAGGTGTGGTGCCAGAGTATTGCAGGACTGCTAATGTTGTACCTTTGTTTAAAAAGGGAGCGAGGGATAGACCGAATAATTACAGGCCAAATAGTCTAACCTCAGTAGTGGGCAAATTATTGAAAACAATTCTGAGAGACAGGATAAACCATCACTTAGAAAGGCATGGATTAATCAAGGATAGTCAGCATGGACATGTTAAGGGAAGATCGTGTCTGACTAACAGGTGAATTTTTTGAGGAAGTAACAAGGAAGATTGATGAGGGTAATGCAGTTGATGTGGTCTACATGGATTTTAGCAAGGCTTTTGATAAGGTCCCACATGACAGACTGGTTAAAAAAATAAAAGTCCATGGGATTCAGGAGAATGTTGCTAGCTGGATACAAGATTGGCTCAGTGGCAAGAAACAAAGGGTAACTGTTGACGGGTGTTTTTGCGACTGGAAGACTGTTTCCAGTGGTGTTCCGCAGGGCTCAGTACTGGGTCCCCTGTTCTTGTGGTATATATTAATGATTTGGATGTAAATGTACAGGGAATGATCAAGAAGTTTGCAGATGGCACAAACATTGGCCGCGTGGTTGATAGCGAGGAGGATAGCTGTAGACTGCAGGAAGCTATCAATGGACGGGTCAGGTGGGTAGAAAAGTGGCAAATGGAACTTAACCCAGAGAAGCATGAGGTAATGCATTTGGGGAGGTCAAACAAGGAAAAGAAATACACAATAAATGGGCGGATACTGAGAGATGTAGAATAAGTGAGGGACCTTGGAGTGTATGTCCACAGATCCCTGAAGGTAGCAGGACAGGTTGATAAGGTGGTTATGGAATCTTTGCCATTATTAGCCAAAGTATAGAATATAAGAGCAGGGAGGCTATGTTGGAAATGTATAAGACATTAGTTAGGCCACAACTTGAGTACTGTGTGCAGTTCTGGTGACCTCATTACAGAAAGGATGTAATTGCACCACAGAGGATACAGAGGAGATTTACGAGGCTGTTGCCAGGACTGAAAAATTGCAGCTATGAAAAAAGATTGGATAGTCTGGGGTTGTTCTCCTTGGAACAGAGGAGGCTGAGAGGAGATTTGATTAAGATATACAAAATTGTGAGGGGCCTGGATAGAGTGGAGGTGAAGGGCCTATTTACCTTAGCAGAGAGGTCAGTTACGAGGAGGCATAGATTTAAAGTGATTGGTAGAAGGATTAGAGGGAAGATGAGGAAAACATTTTTCACCCAGAGGGTGGTGGGGGTCTGGAACTCATTGCCTGAAAGGGTGGTAGAGGCAAGTCAATCTGCAGTCTGTGCTAATATTAAATGCATTACTGATACATTATTTTAGAGCAAATACATTTATCACCTTCCTTACAGACATCCAGAAGCAGCAAAATAAAGAGCTGGAGTTTTCAGAAAGCCCCAAAGTCAGTGTCTGCACCCATGACATCTTACGGCTCCTTCACACATTGTGACTGCCCTCTTAAGTTGAAAGGGGTTCCATTCTATTAACATGATGACCAGCAGCACATCATGCAGGAGTGTGCCCAATTTTCTGGCAGTATGTCAGGATGCTCTTACAATCCAGTAATCATCCATACCCCCCACTGTTCGCTTTTGCACAGCAAGTTAAATGCTGGTTGCTTGGAGCAGTCTACCTCCTGCACACCTGACTCCTCTTGGGAACCATGCTTGGCTGCAAAACTCTGCTATAATCAGAGCGATAGGTCAACTAGAGCCCTCACAATCAGGTCATTGGAATCCTCAAGCAAGTATTCCACTGTCTGGACAGATCTAATGCTTCCTGCAACACAGCTCAGAAACTGTCCCATACCATTGTGGCATGCTATATGCTGAACAACTTTACCCTGCAGCCAGGACAGCAGTGGAGCCAACACTGGAGGAAGACCTTCAGCTTAGTGAAGGAGAGGACATTGATGACTGAGGGAAATGGGAGAAGTTCAACAGTTGTCTGCAGACAGAGTTGTATCGGCAGCAGCTCATTGAAGAGAACTTTAGATGAACAATCTGGCTCCCTGCTTTAACAATCGTCTAACATCTCTCCCAGTCCTTGAAATCTAAAATAAACTGCACCTGTCCAAATACCAAATTGATATTCATATCAACTAACATTGCAAGATCACCAGCAACTGTCAAAGCTGAATTGTAGTTTTACTGCCTTACAGAGTGGCTTACAAATTATGGCTCTCGGCCTGGGCTCAATGGCACCACTCTTACCTCCAAGACAGAAGGTTGTGGGTTAAAGTGTCAGTTTAGAACTTGAGAGCACATAATGGAGGCTGGCAATTTAATACAATACTGAGGGAGTGCTGAACTGTTTGAGGTGTCATCTTTCAGATGAGATGTTAAACTGAGGCTCCATCTGCCTTTTCAGGTGGATGTAAAAGATCCCATGACACAATTTGAAGAGCAGGGAAGTTTACTGGCCAACATTTGTCCCTGAACCATCACTGAAAAAAATTATCTCAGATAAAATATTGGATGATCAACCAGTTAATTAGTGGTTGCTGGCTGAGATAGAAATATTAGTTATCCTAGCATAAGGCTTGAACCTACAACTCTCTTACTCAAGGGGAAGAGAACTACTTTCAGAGCTAACCTAATACATGCCATGTATACTATATATATTCCTATTTACCTTTGAGCTGTCGAAGTCCAACTGTCCAACAGAAAGGTTGGCCTAAGTACGAGTTGAGGACTGAGACAGAATTGAGGACTGAAACTGCAGGAACAGGTAATTTAATAAAAATTAGTTCTAATTAATTCAGCCCAGTATAGCACAGAGGCTAGGAACATAGGAGCATCAGAAAATCTAGACTAGGAGTTAGGATGTATGTAACATGCAGAATGTGGGTATTCTAGGTCTGCAAAGTCTCTTGTAAGGTTACATATGAAATAAAATGTCAGGACGTTGTGAGGCTGAAAGAGAGAAGCTTGAGCTTGGACATCAGCTGGCTACACTTCACAACATACATGGGTAAGAAAGTTTTCTAGAAGGTGATCATTCCATAGAAAGGGAGCAATAGTGCAGTAGTAGCGACTGCTTGCACGAGGAGTAGGAGGTGACAAGAGAAACCAGGACAGGATAACCCTGAGTTTGGCACACAGTCCTCTACATCTATGATGAGGTATATAGAGCGTAATCAAAAGTAACACTATAGAACCATGGAGCAAGTGATAAAGAAAGACACTAGCCATGAAAAGAAGGGGTTAGTAGTTATAAGGATTACATAATTAGAGGATAGACACTCGGTTGTGATCTGCGGTTGTGATCTGGAATATCAAATGATGTGTTTCCCCCCAAGTGGCAGGGTAATAGATATAACTGAATGGGTGGAAAACTTTCTGAAAAGGGAGGGAAACTAGCCAAAGGTTGTGGTTGTAGGAATCAATGAGATTAGGAAGAGCAAGTCAGAGATCGGATAGAAAGACATAGTGCAGATAGATTTAGATTAATCCCTGACATCCACTCTTCAATCAGCTGCAATTTCCTCCAGATAAATATTGGGAAGACTGAATCCAATGTCTTTGGCCCCCATCACGAGTGCTGTACCTTTGTCTATGACCCCATTCACTTCCCTAGCTCAGGCTGAACTAGACTGTTTACACCTTTGACCACAAGCTGAGCTCAGACCCCTTGTACTCTGCATTACAAAGACTTCCTACAACCACTTTGAAACATTGCCTGACTCCATCCCTAAATCATTGTCACAAAATATCATCCATGCCTTTTTCACCTTCAGACTCAAAAATGTAAATTCTCCCCTGTCTGGCCACCCATCCTCCACTCTGTCACACTTACCAGAAGTGCGACGATGAAAAAAATGCAGACTCAAACTGAGGAGTTATAAAAATTGACTTTACCTTTTTTTAAAAAATGGACAATGCTGTAAAAGATGGCCGCATATGTATTCGAACATTGCCACGCTGTCTGTTTAGAGCAAAGGATGCCTAACTATGCTGTGAGGTGTCAATTACACCCATCCTGAAACATTCCTGAATTGAATAGGTTGTACTGAAACATAGATAGAATGAAGTAGAAGCATCATAACCAGATTATTCTCATGCTGGGCCATTGTGTGATCACCATGGGGGAGAGATCAAAGCGTCCCCTACGAGAATCTGATGTGACAAACTTTCTACCTTAGAAAGACAGCCCTTGAGGCAGAGAGAGAGAGACACCCAAAAAGAAGCATCACCAAAAAGCAGGTCCAGCTAAGAGCTGGGAGAAAATCGAACAAGCCAGAAGGGAAGGTGTGCTGCTGTAAATTCTACATTTTCAACTTATGCATCAGAGAATTGGAAGTGATTCTCTGTCTTCAAACTGAACTTTCAACCAAAGAGAGGAATCTACAAACACCTCAGGCCTACAACCAACGAGAACTTGACTTATGAGAGAATTCAACAGGTTTACCGTGAATCTCGAAACCCTACCTCACTTGAAAACCACTTATCGCTTTTCCTCTCTATCTGTCTCTTCTTATGTGTGTATGTGTGTGTGTGAGTGGATGTGGTTGCAACAATTTCGGGATAAAGCATATTGCTGAATAAATAATTAATCTTCTGTTTTAAACCTACAAGAAAACCTGCCGCTGCCTGTTTATTTGACAAATAAAATACAAAGGAGTTAAACCCTAATAACAAAGAAACACTTGCTGCGGTCAGGTGGAAATTAAACAGTGGGAACCACCCACACCCCTCAACACATGGCTGTACCAACTGTCAATAAGCATCAGATCATTCAAAACGTTGCTGCTGGTATCCAATTCCACACCAAGTCCTATTTGCCCATCACCTCTGTCTTTGCTGACCTGCAATGACTCTTGGTTGCCCAACACCTCAAACATAAAATTCTCATCCTCATGTTTAAATTCCACCATGGCCCTATCTATGAAACCTCTTCCAGCCCTACAAACTGGTCAAACTTTCTGGAGGTGAAATTGGACCTTGCTTCATCCACATTTTGGCGTGACATGGCTCAACAATGTTTTTTTGCCAATTTTTGTCACTGACGGTGTGTGTGAATGAAACATACAGGTTGCCCCTTAGTTGTACTGAGCACCTGCTTGAAGTATCCAGCCTTTACAGGATTAAGTTATGAGGTTAGGTTGCATAAAAATGGCTCATATTTCCTAAAGTATAGAAAATTGACAAATCAAGATGTTTAAAATATTTAAAGGATTCAATAGGTTACATACAGAGAAACGATTTCCTCTTATGGGGAATCAAGAATGAGGAAACATAGTCTTAAAATTAGGGCTAGCTCATTTAGGAGGGAAATCAGGAAGCACTTTTTCACAAAAAGAGCAGCAGAAATCTGGAATTCTCTTCCCCAAAATTACATTGCTGTTGGGAAAATTGGAGCTTTCAAGACTGAGATAGATTTTTGTTAGGTAAGTATATCAAGAGATATGGAGCTAAGGCAGATAAATGGAGTTGAAATAGAGCTCAGCCATGATCTAATTGAATTGCTGAGCAGACTGAGGGGTTTGAATGGCCTATGCCTGCTCCTATGTGCTTATAGGCCAATTAGACTATACTAAGAGACAACCTACCATCCGTTTTAGGCCCCTTTACTAAATTAGATTGCATTTGACAGCACCATGTCAATGCATACTGCAAACAATTTACCCGGGCCTTGAAACAATTAAACCAGTTGGTCCTTAAATGAGCCAACGGAGGCTGCTACCAAAAAGGTAAGTAAAATCTTTTTTCACTTCTATGAATGTGGAGCAAGGAGGATCCTAATTAAAATTGTGGCCACTGCCAGAATCACTCTGCCCTTCACGATCTCCTTCACCCATTCCAATCTTCTCCCTCCATCTCAGGCTTACTGTGTTGACATCCCCTACAGCTGAATATCATCAGCAGTCTCTTAAGATATGACTAACGTCCCAAGCCCGTCATGTCCTGATGATGCAAGAAGACCAATTCTGAGTGGTTCTCTTGCACATCAGTTTGGCATTGAGGTTCTTGCTGTCGCTGAGTTTACCAAAACAATTAATCAAAATAGTCAAACAGAGTAAGCTTAAGATGTGTGTTATATAGTGGGAGAGAGTTTAAGGACAAGAAAAATACAGCAAAGACTATGGGCCCTGATGACATCCCTGCAGAAATAGGCTGAAAACATGCTCCAGAACTGGCTGTGTGCCTAGCCAAGCTGTTCCAGTACAGCTACAACACAGGCATCTACCAGACAATGTGGAAAATTGTCCAGGTATGTCCTGTACACAAAAAGCTTGACAAATCCAACTGGGCCAATTACCAGCCCATCAGTCTACTCTCAATCATCAGCAAAGTGATGGAATGTGTCGTCGACAGTGCTATCAAGTGGCAGCTACACAGCAATAACTTCCTTCCCCATGCTCAGTTTGGGTTCTACAGGGTCACTCAGCTCCTGACCTCATTACAGTCCTGGTCCAAACATGGATAAAAGAGCTGAATTCAAGAGGTGAGGTGAAAGTGACTGCCTTTGATACCAGGGCAGCATTTGACCATGTGTGGAATCAAGGAGCCTGAGCAAAATTGAAGTCAATGAGAAGCAGGGGAAAAATTCTCCACTGGTTGGAGTCATACCTAGCACAAAGGAAGATGCTCGTAGTTGTTGGAGCCCAATCATTTCAGCCCTAGGACATCACTGCAGGAGTTCCTCAGGGTAGTGTCCTAGTCCAAACCATCTTTGGCTACATCAATGACCTTCCCTCCACCATAAGGTCAGAAGTGGGGATGTTCGCTGATAAATGAAAAATACAAATTGGGTGGTTTTATTTTAATTTTAAAAAGTCACAACAGATGAAAGTCTCCGCCGAACCATTTGCAACTCCTAAGATACTGAAATCATAGAAAGAAATCATAGAAAGTTTAAGGCACAGAAAGAGACCACTTGGCCCATCGTGTCTGTGCTGGCCGAAAAAATGATCCACCTATTCTAATCCCACCTTCCAGCATTTGGTCCGTAGCCCTGCAGATACATATGAACATAAGAACAGAAGAACTAGGAGCAGGAGTAGGCAATTCAGCCCCTCAAGCCTGACCCGCCATTCAATACAATCATGGCTGATCTCATCTCGGCCTCAACTCCACTTTCCTGCCCGTTCTCCAAACCTTTCAACCCATTACTAATTAAAAATCTGTCTACCTCCTCCTTAAATTTACTCAATGTCGCGGCATCCACTGCACTCTGGGGTAGCGAATTCCACAGACTCACAACCCTTTGAGAGAAGTAATTTCTTCTCATCTCTGTTTTAAATCTGCTACCCCTTATCCTAAAATTATGACCTCTCGTTCTAGATTGCCCCTCACGAGGAAACATCCTCTCTGCATCTACTTTGTCAATCCTCTTAATCATCTTATATACCTCAATTAGATCTCCTCTCATTCTTCTAAACTCCAGAGAGTAAAGGCTTAAACTGCTCAATCTCTCTTCATAAGACAAGCCCCCCATCTCTGGAATCAATCTAGTGAACCTCCTCTGAACTGACTCCAATGCAACTACATCCTTTCTCAAGTAAGAGGACCGAAACTGTATGCAAAACTCCAGGTGCGGTCTCACTAATGCCTTGTACAGTTGCAGCAACACTTCCCTACTTTTATATTCTATTCCTTTAGCAATAAATGCCAAAATTCCATTTGCCTTCCTTATTACCTGCTGTACCTGCATACTAGTTTTCTGCGATTCATGCACGAGAACACCCAGATCCCTCTGCTCCAAAGCACTCTGAAGTTTCTCTCCATTTAGATAATAATGCGCCTTTCCATTCTTCCAACCAAAATGGATAACCTCACACTTATCCACGTTAAACTCCATCTGCCAAATCTTGGCCCATTCACCTAACCTATCCATATCCATTTGTAAATTTCTTGTTTCTTTATTGCAACTTACTATCCCACCTATTTTAGTGTCATCTGCAAATTTGGCTATGGTACTGTCTAGCAGTCCGTGCCCGCATATAGCAAGACATGGACAACATTCAGGCTTGGGCTGATAAGTGACAAATAACATTCACACCACAGACGTGCCAGGCAATGACCATCTTCAACAAGACAGCATCTAATCATCTCCCCTTGTCGTTCAATGACATTACAATTGCTGAATCCCCCACGAACAACATCCTGGGGGTTACCATTGACCAGAAACTTAATTGGACCAACCACATAAATACCGTGGCTACAAGAGCAGGTCAGAGGCTAGGATTTCTGTGGTGAGTAACTCACCTCCTGACACCCCAAAGCCTGTCCACCATCTACAAGGCACAAGTGAGGAGTGTGATGGAAAACTCTCCACTTGCCTGGATGGGTGCAGTTCCGACAACATTCAAGAATCTTGACACCGTCTAGGACAAAGGAGCTCACTTGATTGACACCCCATCCACCACCTTCAAAATTCACTCCGTCCACCGCCGACGCACAGTGGCAGCAGTATGTATCAGCTATCAGATGCACTACAGCAACTCCCCAGGGCTCTTTAGACAGCACCTTCCAAACCTGCGACCTCTACTGCTTAAAAGGACAAAGGCAGCAGATGTATGGCAACACCACCACCCGCAAGTTCCCCTCCAAGCCACACACCATCCTGACTTGGAACTATATTGCCGTTCCTTTAGATTAGATTAGATTAGATTAGAGATACAGCACTGAAACAGGCCCTTCGGCCCACCGAGTCTGTGCCGAACATCAACCACCCATTTATACTAATCCTACACTAATCCCATATTCCTACCAAACATCCCCACCTGTCCCTCTATTTCCCTACCACCTACCTATACTAGTGACAATTTATAATGGCCAATTTACCTATCAACCTGCAAGTTTTTTAGCTTGTGGGAGGAAACCGGAGCACCCGGAGAAAACCCACGCAGACACAGGGAGAACTTGCAAACTCCACACAGGCAGTACTGTTGCTGGGTCAAAATCCTGGAACTCCCTTCCTAATAGCACTGTGGGTGTACCTACACCACATGGACCGCAGCGGTTCAAGAAAGCGGCTCACCACCACCTTCTCAAGGGCAATGAGGGATGGGCAATAAATGCTGACCTAGCCAGCGACGCCCACATCCTGTGTAAAAATAAAAAAAAGTCACTCACCATCCTGATTTGGAACTATATTGCTGTTCCTTCACTGTCACTGGATCAAAATCCTGGAACTCCCTCCCTAACAAAACTGTGGGTGTACCTACACCAGATGGACTGCAGCGGTTCAAGAAGGCAGCTCACCACCATCTTCTCAAGGGTAATTCGGGATGGACAACAAATGCTGGCCTTGCCATGCAGTGGCACTTCCGTCCATGAATGAATGAAAATCAATGAAGGAAGCAATAAAAAAGTATGAAAAGTGAATTGAGGTGTGTGAACAAATCAGGATGCAGCATTTGTGTGAAAAATTGCAAAACCACAGAATCACAGAATTATTACAGCACAGATGAAGGCCATTTGGCCCATTGTGTCTGCACTGGCTCTTCGAAGGAGTAATTTACCTAGTGCCACTTCCCCCCCTTCTCCCTGTAGCCCTGTACATTCTTCTGTTTCAGATAACTATCCAATTCCCTCTAGAATGCCTCGATTGAATCTGCCTCCACCACACTATCAGGCAGTGGATTTCAGATCCTAACCACTCGCTGCATGAAAAAAAAATTTCTCATGTTGCCATTGCTTCTTTTGCCAATTACCTTAAATCTGTGCCCTGTTGTTCTCGATTCTCCCACCAATGGGAACAGTTACCACTTACCTGGAGAGAGTCCGGAGCGACGGATCTGTAAGGAACCTACCGGGGAGAGAATAAATCCAGACCCAGGTTCAGGGCCTTCCACTTACCTGGAGAGAGTCGGCAGCGGCGAACCTGCGAGGAACCTACCGGGGAGGGAATAAATCCAGACCCAGGCTCAGGGCCTTCCACTTACCTGGAGAGAGTCGGCAGCGGCGGCATGCGGACCTGTGAGGAACCTAATGGGGAGAGAATAAATCCAGACCTAGGCTCAGGGCCTTCCACTTACCTGCAGAGAGTCAGGAGTGGCAGCGGCGGACCTGCGAAGAACCTACCTGCAAGGAGAGTGTAGAAGAGAAAAAAAAAATCAAACCGTGATATCACAGGAAAGCGGTGCGTTGATTGGCTGGTGAGTATTGCTGCTTAGGAACTCAGTCTAAACAATGGGAGTTTAAAATTGTTAAAATATTAAGTATTAATCACAAGTAATGAATGGGTAGCTGGTGAGTCTTGTCTTTTATTTTAAAATAAGGTTTATTACTATTGGTGTGGTTATTACTACTATTGGTAAAGTTTTCGTATTGGTAGGGTATATTAATAGTGGTAAAGTAGATTAGTATTGGTAAAGTTTAGTCTTAGCAGTAGTAAAGTTATTATTACTATTGGTAGGGTTATAAGTATTAGTAGTAGCAAGGTTTATTTGTAGTACCATGGTTTATTATCTAATAGATAGAGGAATGGCAGGGCTGCTCCAACCTCAGGAGTGCTCATACTGTGCTATGTGGGAATTCCAGGACACTTCCCGGGTCCTAGATAACTATATGTGCAGGAAGTGTCATCAGTTACAGCAGCTTGAGCTCCGGGTTGCGGAACTTGAGCAGCAGCTGGTGTCACTGAGGCAGATCCATGTGGATGAGAGCTTCATGGATAGCACGTTCATAAATGTGGTCACCCCACAGCTTAAGAGTATGAAGGGAGAGAGGGAATGGGTGACCACTAGACAATCAAGAAGAAACAGGCAGGTTGTGCAGGAGACCCCTGAGTGCATCTCACTCTCCAACAGGTATTCAGTTCAGAATACTGAGGAAGGTGATGGTTCATCTGGGGAGTGCAGCCAGAGCCAAGGCCGTGGCATCATGGGTGGCTCAAATGCACAGGGGGGCATAAGGAAGACAGGAAGAGCGATAGTGCTAGGAGATTCGATAGTCGGGGAACAGACAGGTGTTTCTGTGGCTGCAGACGTGAATCCAGGATGGTGAATTCAAGACGTGAATCTTGGGAATGAAGTGGGCCAAGTGGATCAAGTATCAGTAGGAGATCCTTTAGGGGACAGTGATCATTGTATCATAAGTTTTAGGCTGACTATGGAAAAGGACGAAGAACAATGCAGAATAAGAATAATGAACTGGGGGAAAGCCAACTTCAATGGGGTAAGAATGGAGCTGGGGCGAATAGATTGGAGTCAAATATTGGCAGGAAAAATGGTAGATGAACAATGGGCTACCTTCAAAGAAGAGAGAGTTCGGGCACAGTCGAGGTATGTTCCCTTGAAGGGGATAGGTAGGGTAAACAAATCCAGAGCTCCCTGGATGACAAAAGAGGTAATGATTAAGATAAAGAAGAAAAAGTGTGCTTATGACAGATGCCAGGTAGAAAATGCTATTGAGAACCAGGCTGAATATAGAAGGTCCAGAGGGGAAGTAAAAAAGCAAATAAGAGAAGCAAAGAAAGAGCATGAAAAGAGACTGGCAGCTAACATTCAAGGGAATCCCAAAGTTTTCTATAGACATATAAATAGTAAAAGGGTGGTGAAAGGAGAAATGGGGTCAATTAGGGACCATGAAGTGGATTTACCCTTGGAGGCAGAGGACATGGCTGAGGTATTAAATTAATGCTTTGCAGCTGTCTCTACCAAGGAAGAAGATGCGGCCCAGGCAATGGTGGAAAGAGGAGATAATTTGCGCACTGGAGGGCTTAAAATGGAAAAACAGGAGGACATATTAGATAGGCTGTCTGTACATAAAGCGGATAAAGCACAAGGACCGGATGAAATGCATCCAAGGAGACTGAGGGAAGTGAGCATGGATATCGCGGAGGCAGTCAGTTTAACTTCGGTGGTGGGGAAGCTTCTACAAAGAATAATTCAGGACAAAATTAATAGTCACGTGGACAAATGCAGGTTAATTAAAGAAAGCCAGCATGGATGTGTGAAGGGCAAATCATGTTTAACTAACTTGCTGGAGTTTTTTGAAGAGGTAACAGAGAGGGGTGATGAGGGCAATGCTGTTGATGTGGTGTTCATGGACTTCCACAAGGCATTTGATACAGTGCCACACAACAGACTTGTGAGCAAAGTTATAGCTCATGGAATAAAAGGGATGGTAGCAACATGGATACAGAATTGGCTGAGTGACAGGAAACAAAGTATAGTGGTTAATGGATATTTTTTGGGCTGGAGGAAGGTTTGTAATGGAGTTCCCCACGGGTCGGTGTTAGGACCCTTGCTCTTCCTGATATATATTAATGATCTAGACCTTGAGGAACAGGGCACAATTTCAAAATTTGCGGAGGATATGAAACTTGGAAGCATTGTAAACTGTGAGGAGGATGGTGTAGAACTTCAAAAGGACATAGACAAGTTGGTGGAATAGGCAGACAGGTGGCAGATGAAGTTCAATGCAGAGAAATGTGAAGTGATTCATTTTGGTAGGAAGAACATGGAAAGACAATATAAAACAAAGGGTACAATTCTAAAGAGGGTGCAGGAGCAGAGGGACCTGGGTGTATATGAACATCAATCATTGAAGGTGGCAGGACAAGTTGAGAGAGCGGTTAATAAAGCATACAACATCCTAGGCTTCATTAATAGGGGCACAGAGTACAAAAGCAAGGATGTTATGTGAAATTTGTACAGAACACTTTCGGCCTCAACTAGAGTATTGCATCCAGTTTTGGGCGCCACATTTTAGGAAAGATGCGAAGGCATTAGAAAGGGTACGGAAAAGATTCATGAAAGTGGTTCTGAGGTGAAGAACCTCAGTTACGCAGTTAGATTGGAGAAGTTGGAACGTTTTCCTTGGAAAAGAGAAGGTTGTGAGAAGATTTGATAGAGGTATTCAAAAGAATGAGGGGTCTGGACAGAGTAGATAGGGAGAAACTGTTCCCACTCATGAAAGGATCAAGAACAAGGGATCCCAGATTTAAAGTAATTGGTAAGAGAAGCAAAAGTGACATGAGGAAAAACTTTTTCACGCAGCAAGTGGTTAAGGTCGGGAATGCACTGCCTGAGAGTATGGTGAAGGGAGGTTCAATTGAAGCATTAAAAAGGGAATTAGAGTGTGAAATGAGAAGGAAGAATGTGCAGGGTTATGGGGAGAAGGCAGGGAACGGCACTAAGTGAATTGCTCTTTTGGAGAGCCAGTGCAGCTACAATGGGCCAAATGGCCTCCTTCTGTGCCGTAATAATTCTGTGATTCTCAGTTTTTCCCTATCTACTCTGTCCAGAACCCTCATGATTTTTGAAGGTGCTGACAAAAGAGTTGCTGCAATGCATCTTTTAGCTGGTACATACTGCTGCCACTGTGTGTCGGTGCTGGAAAGAGTGAATGTTGAAGGTGGTGATGGAGAATCAATCAAGCGGGCTGCTCTGTCGGCCTATATTTGCTTGGCATATGTTTACACCTGTGACGGAAACCACACCTGCCAAATGGAAACATATTAATTTTGCCATATGGAACACTATTTGAACTTTTACTGTACATCGAACATAACTTGTTTAAAAAGACCACAGAGCTGAATGGCTGAAAACATGGCTGCACATTTGCATTCTGAAAGATAGTTGCATACAGAGCCAATGGGTGTGCTCCCTGATTCAATTAGCCAGATGGGTTTTGTCAATAGTGATGATCAAAAGACATTAAGAGTCATTGTCTGTGTAAGAGTCAGCACTCCACCATCCCCTCCCCTCCTCCACCGAGTGTGTCTAGTAAGATTTGAAGAATCAACAACCCTCGCAGGCAATGCTGTTTCAAACAAAGAGCTGGTCACATGACTAAACTTCTGGCCAACCTGGGAATTGATTAAATTGTGCCTCACAGAATGGTTTGGGGAGACTGTAATTGAACTTCAAGAAGAAAGCACTGCTCTCTCCCTGTCTCTCTCTCTCTCTAGCAAAGTTCCAGGGACCCACGGAAGCAACTTAAGCCTCAAGACAGAAGACCCCTGCAGCCTTCTGGTACCAGGGAAACAAGTTTGACAGTGTGCACTAGGCTCCAACGAGTACTGCAAGATTTAACTCCAATCAAGGTCTTTACATCTAAACCAAAGACAGTAACTGAATTCCATTTACTACTCCAATGCCCCCCCCCACTTTGTTCTTTCTGCTCCTCTGTATCTATTTGTGTGTGTGTTTATCACGTAGGCATGATAGTGTGGTTGCGTCGCGTATTTTTAGTAACTTTAACTGAGTTAGAGTGTTACGACTAATAAACTTACACCTTTCTTAAACCCAAGGAAGCCTGTCTGATTGGTTCATTTACAATTACAATTAGAGAGCAGTGAGCAAGAACTCACTAAGGTGAAGCTAAAAACACTGTGTTTTAAAAGTTAAAATCCTGTTACGGCCAAACCAGGAAAGGGGCTAGAGGGGCCCTTTCCTCACCCGGTCGTAACACACCCTTTTTTGAACAAGGGTGTAACATTTGCAATTCTCCAGTCCTCTGGTACTGCCCCTGAGTCTAGGAAGACTGGAAAATTATGGCCAGTGCCTCTGCAATTTCCACTCTCACTTCCCTCAGTATCCTTGGATGCATCTCATCTAATCCTGGTGTCTTGTCAACCTTAAGTACAGACAGACTATCCAATACCTGCTCCTTATCAATTTTAAACCCTTCAAGTATCTGAACTACCTCCTCCTTCACCATAGCATGTGCAGCATCTTCTTCCTTGGTAAAGTCAGATGCAAAGTATTCCTTTAAAACCTCAGCTATGGCCCCAGCCTCCATGCGTAAATCCTATTTTTGGTCCCTAATCAGCCCCACTCTTCCTTTTACTACCGTTTTACTATTTACATGCCTATAGAGGACTTTTGGATTTCCTTTTATGTTAACTGCCAGTCTCTTTTCATACTTTCTCTTTGCTTATTTCATTTGCCTTTTCACCACCTCTGAACCTTCTATATTCAGTGTGGTCTCGGTTCTATTATCCAACTGACATCTGCCATACGCACACATTTTCTTCATCTTAATCTCTATCTTTTTCGTTATCAGGGAGTTCTAGATTTGTTTGCCCTACCTTTCCCCCTCATGGGAATGTACCTTGACTGTGCCCAAACTATCTCTTCTTTGAAGGCAGCCCATTGTTCAGTTACCATTTTTCCTGCCAACCTTTGATTCCTATTTATCTGCATCAGATTCATTCTTATCCCACTGAAGTTGGCTTTACCGCAGTTAATTATTCTTACTCTGGATTGTTCCTTGTCCTTTACCATAGCCAACTTAAACCTTATGATACAATGATCACTGTCCCCTAAATGTTCTCCTGCTGACACTTGATGCACTTGGCCCATCTCACACCCAAGAACCAGGTCTAGCAGTGCCTCATTTCTCATTGGCCTGGAAACATATTGCTGTAGAAAATTTTCCTGAACACACTCTAGGAACTCTTGCCCCTCACAGCCCTTTACACTACTACTATCCCAGTCTATAGTCAGATAATTAAAGTCCCACATTATAAATACGTGATTAGTCTTGCACCTCACCATAATTTCCATGCAAATTTGTTCCTCTACATCTTTCCTGCTGGTTGGTGGTCTATAGATTACACTGAGCAATGTAATTGTACCTTTTTTGTTGCTTAGCTCTAGCCAAATATATTCTGTCGTTAACTCCTTTGGGACATCCTCTCTCTTCAGCACTGCAATTTTCTTCTCAATCAATACCGCCACCCCTCCCCTTCTCCTTCCTTTCCTTTCTTCCCTGAACACCTTGTATCCAGGAATATTTAATACTCAGTCCTGCCTTTCTTTGGGCCAAGTCTCTGTGATAGCCACAATATCATATTTCCACATGGCTATCTGCACCTGTAACTTACCAATCTTATTTACCACACTCCACGCATTCACATACATGCATAGTAACCCTAATTTAGACTTTATTACTTTCTCCCTTACTCTGAACCCACCTAAAACTTACTATTTCCTTCTCTAGTGCTATCCGTCTCTCCCAGTATTCTGTGCACCTTGGTATTCCTCTCTGGTATCACTTCCTGCTTCCCACACCTCTGCCAAGTGAATTTAAACCCTCTCCATTAGAAACATTAGAAATAAATTTGGAGAAATAGAGGCACATATTAAAATGACGCTATAGCCTTGATGAATTAATGTCAGCCCAGCTGAAAACAGGAACTAAATATACCTGGTTATACAAATAGTCATTTGGTAGTACAGAACTTGAGTATTGCTGAAAACAGAGACATTTTGTTGAAGCTTTTCGTCTTGCACTCATCAGGACCATTCACAAGAAATCCAATGTAAGGGAGGCAACAAATTTATACTATCTGAGAAGAGAGTGCTGATGGTTGGCAAGTGGACTCTGATTGGTAGAGGAGTTGCCATGGAGAATGCAGCAGTTTATGGTGACTGACAGTTAACTGCTTTGTTTGAAATTTAAACCAGGCAGCTTGACTCTGATTGGTCAAGGCATTGCCCTGAGGAATGAGCCGGCGAATGGCTGTCACTTATTTTGTTTAGCTGAAACAGACACAATGTGTGTACATGTTCTTTCTGTCTGCAAAGAACAGGGCCCTGTGTATTAATATATGTAGCTTCCTGTACGTGCAAACGTGACACACTGCGAGCCGACTGACAATCTTAAATTGGTTGTCAGCATAATTCTTAGAAAACTGAGGATTATTTAGCAAATTTTGTCCAACTGCGGAACCACATCTAACGTTGGACACTGTGTTTTGAGTTTTGCAAGCATGGGCTGGTTGGGTATGGTCAGTACCTTGCCCGTTGTGAACAGCGGAAGGGACATGTTGTTTGATACAATCCGCCAATCTTTGGGACATACAGCCTATATACCTAGCATCACACTGGCATTGAAATTCATATCTCACATTACTCATTTGTGTGATAGGCAGAACGTCTTTTTGGCTTGACGGCAGCATCCTGTTAGTGGCGGGCACCACAAGTGTTGCTACTGCATAGTAGCAGCGTGAAACAGCTAGCTTCACCTGTTGCTCAAATATTTGTGACACATTACCCTTCTAGGGTAATCTGAGGTAGACTGGGCACTTTTCAGGGCCGAAAATGACGGCCTTAGGCCTGATCATAAGTTTGCGTGATATACAGTGAGAAATGATCTGCTCAGGTTAGCCATTGTCACGCAGTATGCCTTTGATTCACCCTATTTCAGCATCAAGCTTGCATGGTGAGCAAATGGCTTGGGCCCTATTTACAAGGTTGCCAATAAGGCCAACGTTATAGCGCGTGGAGCTGTAAGAATCCCAACGCATGTATTGACCAGTGAAGGTAGGCTTGTGGTAGACCGTGTTAGAGAACCCCTTAGCAGATTTCTCACTCATACATCAAGGAAAGGGAGCTCATTTGACTGCTCCATTTCAAAGGTGAATTTGAGCACAGGATGGAGTCCATTAAAACGTACAAGGAAATTATTACATGCAGCTGCGGATTCAAATATAGCAAAAGTAGCATCTACATATCGGAAATATGCAAGAGGTAGGAGGTTAGGTATCATTTCCTCGAAGACGCATTTCTGATGGAACGCAAAACACAGTGTCCAACATTAGATGGTCACTTTCCCGCACTATCTCCATATCCCTTGATGCCATTTGTCTCCAGAAATCTGTCAAATTTTGTCTTGAACAGGCTCAGTGATTGAGCCCTCTGGGATACAGAATTCCAAACATTCACCACCCTCTGAGTGAAGCAATCCCTCCTCATCTCAGTCTTAAATGGTCTGCCCCTTATTCTGAGATTATGTCCCCTGGTTCTAGACTCACCAGCCAGGGGAAACATCCTATGTACATCCACCTGTCATGCCCTGTAAGAATTTTGTAAGTTTCAATAAGAACACCTCTCATTCTTCGAAACTCTAGAAAATATAGGCCCAGTTTCTGCAATCTCTCATCATAAGACAATCCCGCCATCCCTGGGGTTAGTCTGGTGAACCTCCATTGCACTCCCTCTGTAGCAAGTAGATCCTTCTTTAGATAAGGAGTCTATATTCTGGGTGCGGCCTCACCAAGGCTCTATACAATTGCAGCAAGACATTTTTACTTCTATACTTGCAATGAAGGCCAACATACCAATTGCCTTCCTAATTGCTTGCTGCACCTGCATGCTAGCTTTTAGTGACTCATGAACAAGGACACCCAGATCCCTTTGCACAGCAACACTTCCCAACCTCTCACCATTTAAGAAATATTCTGTCTTTCTGTTTTTTCTACCAAAGTGGATAACTTCACACTTATTCACATTATATTCCATCTGCCATGTTCTTGACCATTCACTTAGTCTGTCCAAGGCTGCTTGAAGCCTCCTTGCAGCCTCTTCACAACTTACATTTCACCTAGTTTTGTGTCATCAGCAAATTTGGAAATATTACAATTGGTCCCCACATCCAAGTCATTTATATAAATAGATTGTGAACAGCTGTGGCCCTCGCACTGATCCTTGTGGTACCTGACTAGTAACAGTCTGTCATCTTGAGAATGATCCCTTTATTCCTACTCTCTGCTTTCTGTCTGTTAACCAATTCTCAATCCATTCTAGTATATTACCCCCAATTCCATGTGCTCTAATTTTGTTTCCTAACCTCCTGTGTGGGACCTTATCAAAAGCCTTCTAAAAATCCAAATACACCACATCCACTGGTTCTCTTTTATCTCTGCTACAAGTAACATCCTCAAAAAACTCCAACAGGTTTGTCAAACATGATTTTCCTTTCATAAATCCACGTTGACTCTGCCCAATCTTACCATTATTTTCTAAGTGTCCAGTTATCACATCCTTTATAATAGATTTGAACATTTTCTCTACTATTGATGTCAAACTAACAGGTCTGTAGTTCCTCATTTTCTCTATCCCTCCTTTCTTAAATAGTGGAGTTACATTTGCTACTTTCCAGTCTGCAGGAACATTTCCAGAATCTATATAACTTTGAAAGTTAACTACTAATGCATCCACTATCTCCATAGCCACCTCCTTCAATACTCTGGGATGTAGCTCATCTGGTCCAGGGGATTTATCAACTTTCAATCCAGTTAACCTTTCAAGTACTACCTCTTTACTAATACTAATTTCTTTCAGTTCCTCAGTTTCACAAGTCCCTTAGTTCCCTAGTATTTCTGGGAGATTTTCTGTATCTTCTTCCATGAAGACAGACACAAAGTAATTATTTAGTTTCTCCGCCATTTCCCTGTCCTCCACTATAAATTCTCCTGTCACGGGCCCACATTTGTCCTAGCTAATCTTTTCCTTTTCACTGTCTCTAATGCCTTAACATCCTTCCAAAAGTATGGTGCCCAGAACTAGTTGAGGCTAAACCAATGTTTTATCCAGTTTATCATAACTTCCTTGTTTTTGTACACTATGCCCCTATTTATAAAGCCCAAGATTCCATATGCTTTGCTAACCACTTTCTCAATCTGCCCTGCCACCTGCAATGACTTGTATACAAACACCCCTGTCTCCCTCTGCTCCTGCACCCTGATTAGAATTGTACCCTTTAATTTATATTGCCTTTCCTCATTCTTCCTACTAAAATGAAATGCTTCTCACCTCTCTGTCTCATATTTCATCTGCCAATTTTATGTCCATTCCACCAGCTTGTCCTCTTGAAGTTTATCACTGTCCTCCTCAGATTTTGAAATTGTGCCCTGTACACCCAAGTCTAGGTCATTAATATATACCAGGAAAAGCAGTGGTCCTAACAACAACCCCTGGGGAACCCCATGTCTTCCTCCAGTCCAACAAACAACCATTCACAACTATTCCGTTTCCTGTCATTCAGTCAATTTTGTATCCTGATTGCTACTGTCCCTTTTATTCCATGGGCTCTAACTTTGCTGACAAGCCTGTTATGTGGCACTTTATAAAATGCCTTTTGGAAGTCCACGTACACTGCATCAACCACACTATCCTCATCAACCCTCTCTGTTACTTCATCAAAAAAGTCAAGCAAGTTAGTTAAACACAATTTGCCCTTAACAGATCCATGCTGCCTTTTCTTAATTAATCCATATTTACTAGACTGATAACAGGAATGAGCAATTCTAGTTATGAAGAAAGGTTAAGGGGCTATCTAATAGAGGTTTGCAAAATTCTGAAAGGTTTAAGGAGGTAAACAGTGAAAGATGGTTTCTGCTGCTTGGTGAATAGGTAACAAATGGCATAGTCTGAGTTTTATCCTTAGAAGAATGAAGAGGGAAGTTTGAAAAATTTGGTTATTTAGAACAGTGGGAACTATTGAACCATAGAATGCTTTACCACAAGCAATTAACGGGGCAGTGATTAAAACATCATTTGGCATGGAAAAGTATTTGAAAAAGGATAACCTAAAAGGATGTAGGAGAGAGCTGAGAATGGAATAAGAACAAAGAAAGAAAGACTTGCATTTATATGGCGCTTTTCACAACTACCAAACGTCCCAAAACACTTTACAGCTAATGAAGTATTTTTGGTGTAGAGTCGTTGTTGTAATGTAGGAATGTGGCAGCCAATTTGCACTCAGCCAGCTCTCACAAACAGCAATGTGATAATTTCTGTAATGTTGATTGAAGAAGGAATATTGGCCAGGACACCAGGGGTAGCTCCTCTACTCTTCTTTGAAATAGTGCCACGGGATCTGTCCACCTGCAAGGGCAGATGGGGCCTCGGTTTAATGCCTCTTTCAAAAGGCAGCACCTTCAATAGTGCAGTACTACTTCAGTACTACACTGTCAGCCTAGGTTTTTGTGCTCAGGTCCTGCAAGTGGATTTAAATCCACAACCTTCAAATTCAGAAACAAGAGTGGTACCAACTGAGCCACAGCTGACACACAGACAACAATGGCTGACATCTGGGCAAATCAGGAATAAAGGCTGCCAGGAGAGACCAAGTTATGAAACTAAACAGCTCAAGTGAAAGATTTCCAATAAGACTAACCGTGATGTGCTAAATTGCCCCCTGCTGTCAAGGATCCTTTCCCATCTTCCCAGACCTCACAAAAGATATTGCAAACTACAGAAAGTTGACAACACTTGCGTTATAGTTTATACAATACTGATTGTTCTCTTTACGGCTGGAACGTCCTATGTTACTTATATTTCACTATGTTTATGACTTGTCAGAAAAGCCTGAAGAAATACTTAGGATGATAAACTGCTTAAAAGTGACCCTTGTGCAGCCAAAATAAAAACAAATAGGCAGCAATTTGACAGTAAACTGAGTACCGTGCGCATAATATATAATGAAATTGAATCAGACAAAGAAACATTAGAAGCTCAAAACCAAATCCAAGGAAAACTTTTCTAGAAATGCCAGGCATGAAGCCTCCTGGGGGAGAAGCTGGGAGAGAAAATTCCCATTGAGACAGTTAACTTGATAGAAGGTTAGGATTTTGCAGATTGTGTAGGGAATTGGTGTGCACAGAAGTATCATTAGTCACAACGAAAGATATGTATTCATCAAGTGAAATCTTTTCCTGTTCTGGTAAATGTCTATGCTCTCTGAAGATGCTTGGAATCGTCTGCATTGATAGATCTTGGGATATTGATAAAGCTACTGAAGCACAAGACTTATCATTAGGTTTTCTGTTGCTGTGGCTGAATTATGGGAAGTTGATATCATAAGTAAATTTAGTAACTATGATATATCACAGAACATGTATCAGTAATGACCGCAGCAAACATACCAAACATATGTTTCATGAGACACAAGCAAAATACTGCAGAAGATGGAAATTGAAAATGAAAACAGAAAATGCCGGAAATATTCAACAGGTCAGGCATCTATGGAGAGAAAAACTGAGTTAACGTATCAGGTCTGTACCCTTTCATCAGAATGGTCAAAAGTTAGAAATGTAATAGGTTTTGAGCAAGTGAAAGAGGGAAGGGGGAAGAAAAACAAACGAGAAGGTCTGTGATCAGGTGGTGGGCAGGAGAGATTAAATGACACAAGGTTTCACGATACAAAGCCAAAGGCAGTGGTAATGGGACAAGTAAAGAAACAAAAGATGTGTCTAAAGCAGGTGTGAATGGCAGGATAGCAGCCATCCGAACACAAAGTAAAGGGATAAAAAAAGAAACAAGAGGGAGAAAACTGAGCACAAAGGAAGATGATTGTAGCTGTTGGAGGTCAATCATCTCAGCTCCAAGACATCACTGCTAGCGTTCCTCAGGGTAGTGTCCTAGGCCCAACCATCTTCAGCTGCTTCATCCTCCATCATAAGATCAAAAGTGGGGATGTTCTTTGATGATTACACAATGTTCAGCACCATTCGCAACTCCTCAGATACTGAAGCAGTCTATGTCCAGATGCAGCAAGACCTGGACAACATCCAGGCTTAGGCTGAATAAGTGGCAAGTAATATTCGTGCCACAGAAGTGCCAGACAATGACCATCTCAAACAAGAGAGAATTTAACCATCTCCTCTTGATGTTCAATGGCATTATCATTGCTGAATCCACCACGATCAACATCCTGGGGTTACCATTGACCAGAAACTGAACTGGACCAGCCACATAAATGCTGTGGCTATAAAAGCAGGTCAGCGGCTTGAGATTCTGCAGCGCGTAACTCACCTCCTGTCACTCCAACACCTGTCTACCATCTACAAGGCACAAGTCAGGAGTGTGATGGAATACTCTCTATTTGCCTGGATGGGTGCAACTCCAACAACACTCAAGAAGCTCAACGCCATCCAGGACAAAACAGCCACTTGATTGGCACCCCATCCACTACCTTCAACATTCACTTCCTCCACCACCAATGCACAGTGGCAGCAGTGTGTACCATCTACAAGATGCGCTGCAACAACTCAGTAAGGCTCCTTCGACAGCAACTTCCAAACCCGTGACATCTACTACCTAGAAGGACAAGGGTAGCTGATACATGGGAACACCATCAGTTGCAAGTTCCCCTCCAAGCCACACACCATTCCAACTTGGAACTATATTGCCGTTCCTTCACTGTAGCTGGGTCAAAATCCTGGAACTCCTTCCTAATAGCACTGTTGGTGAACCTACGCCCCAAATACTGCAGTGGTTCAAGAAGACAGCTCACCACCACCATCACAAGGGCAATTAGGGATAGGCAATTTATGCTGACCTGGCCAGTAACGTCCATATCCCATGAACGAATAAAAAAAATGAACCAACAAAAACACGAAAAAAGAAAATAATGGTGGTAGTGGTTATTATAATGTGTTCTTTATGTTGCCTGCTGCAACATAAATGAGATGCGTGGAATCCAATTTGCTGAGCATCTGAAACAAGTTTATTAACAACTAAACTAATATATACAGTACGGAGCAAAATATTTACAGAACTTTCCTCTAGGTGTTACAGCTGCAAAGTGATCCTGGCTTGTAGTTACATGACTACATCCTAGTACTTAGCTCATTAAAATGCTAAGATCTTAAAGGCACATCATTCTTAAAGGCGATCACACAATATCCCCTTTCTTTCCAAAGATAAATCTCGTCTGCTACAAGTAAAAAACACATGAAACTAGATAACATCAAAATTAGTAATACAGGATATAGATTATAAAATTTACAAGTACAGAAGCTTAAAAATCCAAATATCGTTTCGGTGGTTTGACAACTCTTCCAGATCTGGTGATGGCATAACCTTTTGGGGATGTGGATTTCACCCTTGGTTGTTTTGGGTTTGCAAGCATGTTGTCAATGGGTTGGTTGGTGTCCTGTTTTTCCATCACAACCTTATCGTCAGAGTGTGTTCTTTTGTGTCTGCTGTGCGCAATTGGAGTATTGCACACTTCTCTTAGTTGGCTTTTGTTCCTTCTCAACACTGATTAGATTAGATTAGATTAGAGATACAGCACTGAAACAGGCCCTTCGGCCCACCGAGTCTGTGCCGAACATCAAACACCCATTTATACTAATCCATTTATACTGCTCCATTAGATGTTGTAATCTCATAGGACCTAGGCTCACTGCATACTTTGGATACCTCTGCAGGTAATCATCTTCTCATTAAGGGGTGTACGACCCTGATCATTTGTCCTACTTGTAGCTGAGGTAGTTCTACCCCTGCATGTCGGTCATGCACCATCCTCATTCTCCGTTGTTTTTTAAGCAGTATCTCCTGCATCGAGGAGATTTTGGACAGATGATGGCTTGGCAAAGTCGTCCGCACTTGTCTGCCAACATGATCTCTGCTGGTGACAGTAAGCTCATATCTATAAGTGTAGCTCTGAAGTGGAGCATGTCAACATGAAAATCTTGTTTCATTGTCCTACACCTCAAAATAAATGATTTGACTATGCGAACCGTTCGCTCAGCAAGACCATTAGATCGAGGGTAATGTGGTGAGGACGTCACAAGGTTTACATCCCATTTGGAGCACATAATCCTGAAAGGTTTGCCTGTATACTGTGGCCCATTGTTAGAAATGATTTCTTCACCGAATAGACTGAATATGGTCCTCAATGTGTCTGTGACGACCGTGCTTGAAATGTCTTTGACCTGTCTGACAATTGGAAATTTGGAGAAATAATTAATGGCTAAGATAAAGTCTTCTCCATTAACAGAAAATAGATCAGTGATGATTTTAGACCAAAGGACTGGTGGAATCTCTTGAGGGTGTAAAGGTTCTTTGCATTGTTGTGGCTGGTGGCTCTGGCATGCCTTGCACATCCACACTAACCTTTCGATGTCACTGTTGATCCCTGGCCGATAAAACAGTGTCACATGCCAGTTGTCTTGTTCATTCTATGTCCATATGGCCTTGGTGAAGTTGTGACAAGATGTCCTGTTGGACAGCTTTGGGCATGATCACTTGTTTTCCCTTGAAGGTGATGCCTCTTGAGAAACCGAGCTCGTCTCTATAAGACCAAAAGCACCTGAGGGTTTCTGGCACCTCTTTTACCATATCCGGCCAACCTTCTATGATGACTCTCCACAGTTCCTTTAGTTCACAGAATCACAGAATAATACAGTGCAGAAGAGGCCCTTCGGCCCATCGTGTCTGCACCGATGCATTAAAGACACCTGACCTGTCTACCTGATCCCATTTGCCAGCACTTGGCCCATAGCCTTGAATGTTATGACGTGCCAAGTACTCATCCAGATACATTTTAAAGGTTGTGAGGCAACCCGTCTCTACCACCCTCCCAGCCAGGGCATTCCAGACCGTCACCACCCTCTGGGTAAAAAAGTTCTTCCTCAAATCCCCCTTAAACCTCCTGCCCCTCACCTTAAACTTGTGACCCCTCATAACTGACCCTTCAACTAAGGGGAACAGCTGCTCCCTATCCACCCTGTCCATGCCCCTCATAATCTTGTACACCTCGATCAGGTCAGCCCTCAGTCTTCTCTGCTCCAGTGAAAACAACCCAAGCCTATCCAACCTCTCTTCATAGCTTAAATGTTCCATCCCAGGCAACATCCTGGTGAATCGCCTCTGCACCCCCTCCAATGCAATCACATCCTTCCTATAATGTGGCGACCAGAATTGCACACAGTACTCCAGCTGTGGCCTTACCAAAGTTCTATACAACTCCAACATGACCTCCCTGCTTTTGTAGTTATGGGTCATTGGCTGTTTCTGATTGTAGTTGGTCACATTTGTGCTGCTCAAAATGCAATAAACTGATTTTGAGCATATTTTCCATCTCGATGTCCATGCTGTCTACTTGTAGATCCAGTGGAACTTCTTCATTCTTGCTCGTGTTTGGCAAACTGCTCAGCGTATCGGAGGTGACCATTTTGGTACTTGGTTTGTAGCAGACGTCGAAGTCGTACCCCTGTACTTCCATTAAGAGCCGCTGTAGTTGAGGTAGTGCGCTTGTCAATAGTTTGCACCAGATCATCTCCAGTGGTTTGTGGTCAGTTTCCACCATGAACTGCTTACCTAACAGGGAGGTGTGGAACCTTGTGATCCCAAACACCAGAGCAAGTGTTTCACGCTCTACGTTTGAGTAATTGGATTGTGCTGGGGATAAACATTTGGACCCGAATGCAATTGGTTTGCCATCCTCTCGGATGCATGCTGCTAGCCCTTTCTGTGAGAATAAAAGCAAAATACTGCGGATGCTGGAAATCTGAAATAAAAACAAGAAATGCTGGAACCACTCAGCAGGTCTGGCAGCATCTGTGAAAAGAGAAGCAGAGTTAACGTTTCGGGTCAGTGACCCTTCATCGGAACCTTTCTGTGAGAAGTTGACTTCCAGGATTGTCTTCTTCCTTGGATCATCATACTGCAGGGTATAGGTTTCTGCTGACAATGCTTGTTTGAGAGACTCAAAGATATGCTGATGGTCCTCCTGCCATACAAATGGTACATCTTTATTTAACAGCTCTCTCAGCAATGATGCTTTGTCAAAAAAATTGGAATGCATGGTGCCAAGAAGTTGAAAAATCCAAGACATCTCTAGAGATCTTCCTTGTCTTGTGAGGTAGGCATATGTCTTACATCTTCGAATTTGCCTGGTTCAGGACGGATTCTGCAACAGGAATAGATGGAGCCAAAGAAATTGATCTGGTTTACAGTCACCTGGCACTTCTTGTTGTTAAAAGCTAGCCCTTTGCAACTAGCTACTGCCATCAGTGAATGGAGATTTTGATTATGTTCTTCTTTGGTTTTTCCCATTACTACAATGTCATTGGCAATGCTTAGATATCCAGGCACGTTTTCTATAATTCTGTCCATATGCTGCTAAAACAGATCTTGACTGGCAGACAAGCTGAAGGGAAATCTCTGGAAGCAGTATTTTACAAATGGTGTCCTGAAGGTGGTGACTTCTTGAGATTCCTTAGCTAGGTGTATCGACCAATATCTATGTTTAGCATCCAACTTGGATTCCTCTCATGTCGGAATTTTGTGGGGGCATCTCTTTAGGGAGAGGTTTAGAGACTTTGGATCTAGACAGACCCTGATTGTTCCATCCTTCTTCAGTACGCACATAATTGAGCTGCCCCAGCCTGTGTGATGATGCACACGACGGATGATGCCATTGCATTCCATGTCATGTAACTCAGGCTTACTTTTTCTTGTATGTACATGCTGCACTTTCTGTGAGGGTCGATTGACGGAATTGCATCCTCTCTGAGACGCAATGCAGCATCACCTTTCAAATAGAGTCATAGCGTTATACAGCACAGAAACAAGCCCTTCAGCCCATCATGTTTGTGCTGGCCATCAAACACCTATCTATTCTAATCCCATTTTCCAGCACTTCGCTCATAGCCTTGTATGCTGTGACGTTTCAAGTGCTCATCTAAATATTTTTTAAATGTTGTGAGGGTTCATGACTCTACCACCCCTTCAGGCAGTGCGTTCCAGATTCAAACCACGCTCTGGGTGAATTATTTTTTCTTCAGATCCCCTCTAAACCACCTGCCCCTTAACTTATATCTATGCCCCCCTGCTTATTGACCCCTCTGCTAAGGGAAAAAGTTTCTTCCTATCTATCCTATCAATGCTCCTCTTAATTTTGTATATCTCAATCAGGTCCCCCCTCAGCCTTCTCTGCTCCAAGGAAAACAACCCTAGCCTTTTCAGTCTCTCTTCATAGCTGAAATGCTCCAGCCCAGGCAACATCCTGCTGAATCTCCTCTGCACCCTCTCCAGTGCAATCACATCCTCCCTATGGTGTGGCGATCAGAACTGTACACAATACTCCAGCTGTGGCCTAACTAGCGTTTTCTACAGCTCCGTCATAACCTCCCTGCTCTTATATTCCGTGCTTCGGCTAATAGACGCAAGTATTCCATATACCTTCCTAACCACCTTATCTACCTGTGCTGCTGCCTTCAGTGATCTATGGATAAGTACACCAAGGTCCCTCTGATGCTCTGTACTTCCTAGGTCCTACCATCCATTGTATATTCCCTTACCTTGCTAGTCCTCCCAAAATGCATCACCTCACACTTCTCATGATTAAATTCCATTTGCCACTTCTCCGCCCATCTTACCAGCCCATCTATATTGTCCTGTAATCTAAGGCTTTCCTCCTCACTATTTACGACACCACCAATTTTTGTGTCGTCTGCGAACTTACTGATCATACCTCCGATATTCACGTCTATATCATTAATATACACTACAAACAGAAAGAGTCCCAGCACCGATCCCTGCGGTATACCACTGGTCACAGGCTTCCACTCGCAGAAACAACCCTCAACCATCACCCTCTGCCTCCTGCCACTAAGCCAATTTTGGATCCACTTTGCCAAATTTCCCTGGATTCCATGGGCTTTTACCTTCTTAACCAATCTCCCATGCGGGACCTTACCAAAAGCCTTAATGAAGTCCATGTAGACTACATCTACAGCTTTACCCTCATCTACACATCTAGTCACCTCCTCAAAAAATTCAATCAAGTTAGTTAGACACGATCTCCCCCTGACAAAGCCATGCTGACCATCCCTGATTAATCCCTGCCTCTCCAAGTGGAGATTAATCCTGTCCTTCAGAATTTTTTCCAATAGTTTCCCAACCACCGATGTTAGACTCACCGGCCTGTAATTACCTGGTTTATTCTTGCTACCCTTCTTGAATAATGGCACCACATTCACTGTCCTCCAGTCCTCTGGTACCTCTCCAGTGGCCAGAGAGGTTTTGAAAATTTGTGTCAGAGCCCCTGCTATCTCCTCCCTTGCCTCACATAACAGTCTGGGATACATCTCATCTGGGCCTGGGGATTTATCCACGTTCAAGCCTGCTAAAACAGCTAATACTTCCTCCCTTTCAATACTAATATGTTCAAGTATATCACAATCCCCCTCCCTGATCTCTACATCTACATCGTCCTTCTCCATAGTGATCACCGATGAAAAGTAATCATTTAAAACCTCACCTATATCTTCTGGCTCCACACACAGATTGCCACTTTGGTCCCTAATGGGCCCTACTCTTTCCCTGCTTATCCTCTTGTCCTTAATATACATATAAAATGCATTAGGATTTTCCTTTATCTTGCCTTACCGGGGTTTTTTCATGTCCCTTCTTCGCTCTCCTAATTAGTTTTTAAGTACCCCCCCCCACCCCCCCACACACTTTCTATACTCCTCTAGTGCCTTCATTGTTTTCAGTGCTCTGAATCTGACATAAGCTTCCTTTTTTTCCCTGATCCAATCCTCTATATCTTTGACATCCAGGGTTTCCTGGACTTGTTGGTCCTACCCTTCACCTTAATTGGTACATGTTGGCTCTGAACTCTCACTATTTCCTCTTTGAATGACTCCCACTGGTCTGATGTAGATTTTCCCAGTCCACTCTGGCCAGATCCTGTTTTAATCATACTGAAATCAGCCTTCCCCAATTCAGTACCTTTATTTCCGGCCCGTCTTTGTCCTTTTCCATAACTCCCTTAAATCTTACAGAGTTATGGTCACTATCCCCGAAATACTCCCCCACTGACACGTCTACCACTTGTCCAGCTTCATTCCCTAGGATTAGGTCCAGTACCGCCCCTTCTCTTGTTGGATTTTCTATGTACTGGCTCAAAAAGCTCTCCTGTAGGCATTTTAAGAATTCTGCCCCCTTTAAGCCTTTTGCACTAAAACTATCCCACTTGATATTAGGGAAGTTGGAATCCCCCTCAATGTGAACACAGGGCTTCGTCTGCATAAAGACTGTGCAGTGGTCACTCCTACCAATACGGTCATGGACAGATTGGTAAGGATGAGGTCCAGTATATTTTCCCTCATCACCTGCTGCAGACCCAGTCTCGCAGCTTTGTCCTTTCAGACTTGGCTTGCTCAGTCAGTCGTGGTGCTACTGAGCCACTCTTGGTGATGGACATTGAAATCCCCTACCCAGAGTACATTCTCCATTCCTAATGCTTCCTCCAAGTGCTGTTGAACATGGAGAAGCACTGATTCATCAGCAGGCAGTTTCCTTGCCCATATTTGGCCTGATGCCATGAGATCCAGAGTCAATGTTGAGGACTCCCAGGTCAACTCCCTCCCAACTGTATATCACTGTGCCCCCACCTCTGCTGGTGGGACAGTTCATACGCAGGGATGGTGATGTCTGGGACATTGTCTGAAGGTATGATTATTTCTGGCTGTTGCTTGACTGTGGGACAGTTTTCCCAACTTTGGCACAAGCCCCCAGATGTTCATAAGGAGGACTTTGCAGGGTCGACAGGCTGGGTTTGCCATGGTTGTTTCCAGGTGGTCCATCCAGCTTAATTCCTTATTGACTTGGTAGCAGTTAGATATTAATTGAATTCAAATTCTACCTTCTGTTGTGGTGGGATTCGAACCCATGTGCCCAGAGCAATACCCTGGGTCTCTAGTTTATTAATCCAGTGACAATACCACTACACCACCATCTCCTGATACATAGTTTCTTAGCACACTATGATCTTAAAGGGACATCACTCTTAAAGGCGATCACACAACAGTTGTGACCTAAAATTGTTGAACTTAGTGTTGAGTTCAGAAGGCTGTAAGGTGCCCAGTCGAAAGTCGAAGTGTTGTTCCTCAAGGTTGCATTGCGCTTCATTGGAACACTGTAACAGACTAAGGACAGAAAGGTCAGAGTGAGAGCAAGGTGGAGAATTAAATTGAGAAGCAACAGGAAGCCCAGGGTTGTGCCTGTGGACTGTATGGAAGTGTTCTACCTTGTCTGTGTTTGGTCTCCCAATGTTGAGGAGACCGCATTGTGAGCAGCAAATACAGCATACTAAATTGAAAGAAGTACAAGTAAATCGCTGTTTCACTTGCAAGGAATGTTTGGGGCCTTGGACAGTGAGGAGGAAGAAGGTAAAAGGGCAGATGTTGCATCGCTTGCTTTCATGGAAAGGTGCCGTGGGAAAGGGAGGAGGTGTTGGGGGTAACTGAGGAGTGGACCAGGGTGTCATGGAGGGAACGGTCCCTTTGGAATGCCAAAAGGGGAGGGGAGGGGAAGATGTGTTTGGTGGTGGCATCACTCTGGACATGGCAGAAATAGCAGAGGATGATCCGTTGAATATGGAGGCTGGTGGGATGTGAGGTGAGGACGAGGGGGAATCCTTGGTTGAGGAAAAAGACATATCGGAAACACTAGTATGGAAGGTTGCATCATCCAAACAGATGTGATGGAGATGGAGAAACTGGGAGAATATAGTCCTTACAGGAAGGGGAGTGTGAGCAAGTGTAGCCAAGATAGCTGTGGGAGTCCATGAACTTATAGTGAATATTGGTAGGTAGCATATCCCTAGAAATAGAGATAGATAAGTCAAGGAAAGGAAGGGAAGAGTTGGAGGTGGACCATGTGAAGGGGAGAGAAGGGTGAAAAGTGGAAGCAAAGTCAATGAAATTTTCCAGTTCAGGGTGAGAGCAGGAGGTGGCACCAATACAGCCATCAATGTACCGAAGAAGAGGTGAGGGAGGGGGCCTAAGTAGGACTGGAACAAATGCTGTTCCATATACCCCACAGAAAGACAGGCATGGCTAGGACCCATGTGGGTACCCATAGCAGCAACTTTTCTTTGGAGGAAGTAAGTGGAGTTGAAGGAGAAGTTGTTCAATGTGAGAACACATTCAGTCAGGCTGAGGAGGGTGTTTTATGAGACTAGTCTCATAATCTGGCCTCTCTAGGCAGCCATCTGCCTTTGTTTCTGGTTTGTCCAGATGTTACATGTTGCTAAAGCCAGTATTTTTCTTTTCTGTTTCTTACTATCCAGTGAAGGGCAATTGTGGGACATCATATTAAGATGGGAATGTCTCATAGTTCTAATAGGCTTTTTAATTGCTGTGTGGGTACTCAGTCATACGCACTTCAAAAGTGCATTTTCTTCTTGGAGACCAACAGTAATGGAGGGATAAAGGGATAAAGGGATAAACAGTAAAGAGCCCAAGAGTGAATCCTAACACTACCTGTGTCCTAGCAGCGTATGACCAGATGTGTTGTGAACCGAGGAAGAGAAAGGAAAAGGCCGAGGTATAGAATACAAAAGCAGGGATGTAATGCTGGAACTGTATAAAATGTTGGTTAGGCCACAGCTGGAGTATTGTGTACAGTTCTGGTCACCACATTACAGGAAGGACGTTGTTGCTCCAGAGAGAGTACAGCGGAGATTTACAAGATTGTTGCCAGGGCTTGAAAGTTACAGCAATGAGGAAAGGTTGAGTGGGCTAGGAGTTCTGATGAAAGGTCACAGACCTGAAACATGAACTTTGCTTCTCTCTCCACAGTTGCTGCCAGACCTTCTGAGTATTTCCAGCACTTTTTGTTTTTGTTTTGGGTAGGCTAGGGTTGTTTTCCTTAGAACACAGGAGGCTGAGGAGTGACTTAATTGAGGTGTATTAAATTATGAGGGGCTTCGATAGATTAGACAGGAAGGACTTGTTTCCCTTAGCGGAGAGGTCAATTACCAGGGGGCACAGATTTAAGGTGATTGGTAGAAGGATTGGAGGGGACATGAGGAAAAACGTTTTCACCCAGAGGATGGTGGATGTCTGGAATTCACTGCCAGGAATGGTGGTGGAGGCAGACACTCTCAACTCATTTAAAAGGTACCTGGACCTGCACCTGAAGGGCTGTAACCTGCAAGACTACAGACCAGGTGCTGGAAGGTGGGATTAGATTGGGCGGCTAGATTTTTCAGCCAGCGCAGACACGATGGACAGAATGGCCTCTTTCTGTGCCATAACTTTTCTATGGTTCTATAGGCCACCAACTAGTGGGAAAGATATAGAGGAGCAAATTTTCAGGGAAATTACAAGAAGGTGCAAAAACTATACAGCAGTGATAATGGGGGTCTTGAATTATCCTAATATAGACTAGGATAGTAATACTGTAAAGGGCAGAGAGGGGGAAGAGATTTTGAAGTTTGTTCAGGAGAATTTTCTTGCTCAGTATGTTTCTGGCCCAATGAGGAAGGAGGCATTGGGATCTAGTTCTGGGGAATGAGGTGGGTCAAGTGGATCAAGTGTCTGCAGGGGAACATTTGGGAAACAGTGACCATAGCATCATAAGGTTTAGGTTAGCTATGGAAAAGGACAAGGAGCAATCTAGAGTAAAAATATTTAATTGGAGAAGTGTCAATTTCAGTGAGGTGAGAATGAATCTGCCCAGGTAAATTGGCAAAGACGGGCAAGCAGAACTGTCATAGAACAATGGGTTATGTTTAAAGTGGAGATAGGGCGGCACAGTGGCGCAGTGGTTAGCACCGTAGCCTCACAGCTCCAGGGACCCGGGTTCAATTCTGGGTACTGCCTGTGCGGAGTTTGCAAGTTCTCCCTGTGACCGTGTGGGTTTTCGCCGGGTGCTCCGGTTTCCTCCCACAGCCAAAGACTTGCAGGTGATAGGTAAATTGGCCATTGTAAATTGCCCCAAGTGTAGGTAGGTGGTAGGGAATATGGGATTACTGTCGGGTTAGTATTAATGGGTGGTTATTGGTCGGCACAGACTCGATGGCCCGAAGGGCCTGTTTCAGTGCTGTATCTCTAAATAAATTTTAAAAAAATATTGGGTTCAGTTGAGAGGGTAAGGTAGGGCAAGCAAAGCCAGAGCTCCCTGGATGATGAAAGAGATAGAGAGTAAGATAAAGGGTGCATATATTAGATGTCAGGTTGATAATACAAGTGAGGACCAGCCTACCTGGATGAATATAGAAAATTCAGAGGGGAAATGAAAAAGGAAATAAAAGAAGCAAAGAGAGAGTATGAGAATAGACTGGCAGCTAACAAAAAAGGGAATCCAAAAGTCTCCTATAGGCATATAAACAGTAAAAAGGTGGTAAAAGGAGGAGTGGGGTAGATTAGGGACCAAAAAGGGGATTTATGCAAGGAGCCAGAGGGCATGGCAGAGTTATTAAATGAATACTTTGCATCTGTCTTTAGCAAGGAAGAAAATGCTGCTGAAGTCATAGTGAAAGAGGAAGTATTTGAGACACTGGACAGGCTAAATAATGATAAAGAGCAGGTCTTAGAAAGGCTGACTATACTTAAATTTAATGGTCTGGATTTTTCCGATCAGGCCAATGACCTGACATCGGTGGGGATAGTCAAGTTGGCACATGCATGGACAGGCAGCTGGACTTCCTCAGCATTTTTCTGAGGAAGAGCCAATTAATGGCTGGCAGGAGGGGGAGCCGGCCAATTCAGGGTGGTGGGTGGGTCATAGTGCCAGCAGCTTGCCATTTTTAAAGACACATGTGCAGCATTCATGCAGATTGCAGATAGAGGTTCAAAAGGAAGGGGTTTATATCAATGGAGGCAGTGAAGGAATGGCTTCAGCATGAGAAAGGTTTGTTCCACAATTCAGTGATGCCTCCCTGGAGGTGCTGCTGCAGGTAGTAAGAAGACAAAGGAGAGATGTCCTGTTTCCAGAAGGTGGGAGGAGGAGGCCAGCAAGCCTGATGAAGAAGGCATGGCTGTACGTGGCAGAGATAGTGAGCGGCCAAGGGGTGGTTGCAAGAATCTGGATCCAGTGCGGGAAGAAATTTAATGACTTGGTATGGTCTGGAAATGTAAGTGGCATTTAGAATTGCAAACTGGAAGCCCAGCATAAATTAAAAGTTGCCCATGAAATGTGAGACCAAGTGGTTGACCCATGTATGGGGCAACAACAAGCACCAATGTCTGTATTATGGTGCCCAGTTCACACGCACCCGAACCCCAATGGCCAGTGATGGGTAAATGCTGTGTTTAGATGGCTGAATGGCCCTATCATCCATCCCAGAGGTGCAGTGCTGCCTCAGAGTGACCAGCACAGATGGGCCATAAGACAAGAGTGGCACTGCATATGTCTGTACTTGCTGGAGAAGCACACTCATAATGCTAGGGAGCATCAATGCATGGGTGGTGGAGTGCCATTCTTTGGAG